>NW_024040817.1:18316518-18916518 GCF_014851395.1 Micropterus salmoides | reverse complement strand
TCCTTCAAGTGCCTGTGCCTGCTCTACGCAGGGTACTGCAGCTGATGTTGTAGCACTACCCCGGCAGCAAACATATCAGTTGTTTCCGCGCATTTGGCGGCAGCGTGTGAAGAATGGGTTTTTTTGGGCCCGCAGTGCAAGATACTGAGAGCAGAGGGGGTTGGGGCTAGTAAGAGATGTGACTGGGCCAGCCCAATGTCAGTATAGAAAATTACCCAATGGGCGCTCCATGGTTTATGGGCCGATCGTTGGCCCATTTTTAAAAACAGTTATATATAAATAAATAATTTACGTTACACCGGCCCCAAAGGTGTGTTGGCATTTGCCCGGTGGGCCAGATATCAGTCCAGTCCAGCACACACACACACACACACACACACACACACACACTCAACAATATAAGGTTTCTGCTGTATTTTTCACTTATTCTTTCACATGTATATGTGCAAATTCTGTCTGTCCATCCTCGCAATAATAAACACAAATTATTGATACAGATTTGTGTTCAGCAAGCTGTGAAAAAAAGCCAGAGCTTTTTGGTAATTATGACATCAGCTCTCCTCCTACTAACCAGTGTCACCTGTATGAAAGGAATGCAGGTGCAGTCATATAAACCTGCAGATGTACATATTTACAGCATAGCGTCTCTGCTATTTGCCCAGCCTGGTTTCAGGTGCGCTGTATCAATGACATTGTGTGTCTTTGTTTAAATATCATGGCTCCATTACTGTAAGGTATATACAATACATAAAATCACTGTCTGTCCCCATCTACAGTAACACAACTGTAGAAACAATTGTGTGTGGCCAATTTATTATAACATTCATACTGTTAAGCAAACGCCAGCCCTTCCTTTTCATCCACCCCTCTCATCACATATGCAATTATCCACTCAGTGTGCTGGGCCCAGTGTCAAACCTGCAGTACCTAGGATGTCACACTTACATTAGCAAGTGTGTGTTAGCAGTCAGTCCTTTCGGGGTCCAGAATGACTGCCAAGGACCTTTTCTCTCGCCACGTGCCAGCAGGTAGAATTTTAATAACTGACGGCCAAATTACAGAGATACTGCAGAAAGCAGGCAGGTTAATAGCCTCTGCAGAAGACAGGAGAAAGTTTGTGTGTGAGAGAGTGTGTGTATCTGAAAAGCATATGCTCACACAACTCTGTGAGCGTGAAAAGAAGGAGTGAAGAAACAGTGGATCAATATGCAGAATAAGAAACTGCATAAAAGTCCACATGACATTTTTCGCTTTTTTAATTCAAGAAACTGTCCACATTCTCTCCATTTAAAGAGAGCGGTGTCCCTTGACCTTGCTAATTGTGAGAGGTTCGCCAAGCATTCAAGTGAGGTGTGTGTGTCTCTTTACATCATAATGAAGAGATACATTCTAATAAATTTGTGATAAACATACAAAATGTTGATGTGAGGATGCATTTTATATAAATTAAGTTAATTTGTTAACTTAGGTTCGTAAGCGGGGCCACGCCACAACCACACCTCCAATAACCTGTCAAGATAACATATACTGCTCCGCTCAGCCTGCCCTGCTTGTTTCAGACGCAAGTCAGACAATGATCTACGCTCAACAGCACACGCTTAACAGCACGCTTGTTTCAGATCGCTCAACCCCCCCCCCCCCCATCCTGTCTTCCCTTCATCCCTCATACCATCATCCCTGCTCTCCTCATCCCTTCATCCCCATCCCTTCATCCCCTCATCCCTTCCTATTCAATCAGGGCACAGCTCTCATGTGCCATCTAGGTACCGTCTGGGGGGGCTTGAAATAAGCTCAGGCGAAAACACTTCCGAGACGGAACCCCCACACTGAGTCTCTCTGCCTGGTCTTCTGTACACCCTCTCAGACCAGCCAGACGACATCCATCTTCCACCATCACCCTTCCCCTCAACATGCATTAATCCATCCTCTATAATCCATGCATTCCATATTTGCATGTACCTCCAAATCACACATTGTTGTGGCGTGGTCCTTGCTAGTGAAGAGGAGAAAGTAGTACTAGTACACATGGACAAAAAACAAATATATAATAATAAACAATATATATAATAAACAAAAATATAACGTGACTGTTCAACTACCTTGGTTCTTTAAACAATCTCCTAAATCTTTATTTTATCAATTGAGAGCAAACATCCTCCGTTGGCCACTCATCAACTCCACAGCCTAATATCCATCTGCCATGCTTATCTTTAAAGGGTGTTAAAACAATTAAAATATTGTTTCTTGCATTAGAATAGGTTAAAAACAAAACAAACATCTCTTTCATCCTTGTAGTTTTATTGGTCTTTAAATGTGAGTGAAAACACAAACAACACAAAAAGAGGACAAATAGTAGTCTGCCAGAGTCTGGGACAAAAATACAAACAAAATGAACAAACACACACCTTTTCTCTTACTCCAAAAGACTGTCATCATTATCGGTATTGACAGATTCCAAAAAATAACGACATATCTACTTTCTATGCATTGGGTGTGATCCACAACATTGTGGCAGCATTTTCTATGCATGGGTAACAGCCAGGAGGCAATCTTTACTGGTATTGTCGATGCACGGTGCTCAAAGGAGAGAAAATTGTTCAGAGTGAGTTGACAACAAAAAAAACAAAACGAAAAGAGTCTGGCTGGATGTTGAAAATAAGTTCAAGCTACTTTAGGAGTGGGAGACAACAATACCTTAGACATTACATTTTATTATGTATTTATTGATTTGTTGGGGTGGCCTAGTTAAAATTTTAATGTAAATAAAAAAACTTACAAATAGTTGAAGACACTTTCTTACATTATATATTTTATTACATGTGGTGCTTTGGGGGAAGATGTGTCCTTTGCAATGGCTACCCTGTTTTTTCCCCCACAAGCCTACTCAGCTGGTAGATTGCTTCATTTTAGCCTTTTGACTGTAATGAAACATCTCAAATGATTTGCCTCTTTGTGAAAAAAAGGCTTGGTTTTGATTATGACACATGCAATCACATTAAGAGTGCCCTACTTTCCACCTGTTCAGTCCCTTTTTGAGCATGTCAATTTGGCAAATTTCAAAAGCCTGTTGATTTCATCATAAGTAACGTTTCCCCCTAAAACTGCCACTTATCTATCAAGCAAACCAAGAGAGTAGTAAAAAAAAAAATAAAAAATACATGCTAAAAGATTCACATTCACACACTGAAGCCACAGATTATTGCTTGGATAAAAGAACTAGCCACAACTGACAGAAGGAAAAAATGAAGGACATGATGTCAAAGGAGTGCCAGTGTTGGAACTCTATATATTGAAACCACTTATTTATCAAATATGTTTTTTGAAAGTCAAGGCACTCTTTTCAATTTGACTTGGCCTGGGTGCGAACATTAAAATATCTTTTTCAGAGCTCATTGTGAATGATGAAAGAATATGAATCACTATTGGCTTAAGTGGTGCGGTTGTGAAGGAGAAACCTTTTTTGAAGTGAAATGGGCTGTTTGAATTGGACAAAATAGGAAATGCTTGTTTTGTAAATATTAATGTGTTTGTCACTGCACAAACAGACTAAAATTTAGATCTCAAAAATGGATTAATCTGTTTGTGCCATTGCAACACAGTCCCAACCGCAAAGATATGCTAATTGTCATAGTTCATGCTTTACCTACATAAAACAAAAACATATGCATTATAGCCTATGAGAGGTCACAGCTGTATTTCTGTCAAATAACAACTAAATTGCAACTACAAGCATTAGATTTTTGTTATTTTCTTCTGATAAATGGCTGGTAGTTAGATTGTCTTGCGTACAGACTATGGCTCAGCTCCACTTGCTGGCGGGGGCCTTTCTTTGTGGAGTTTGTACCCCATCTATTGCCAAGTGCATGCTGGTATAGGCTCAGCCACGTGTTTTAAAAATATGGAATTACAAATGTTTTAAAAAGTATGAATTTGAACAAGATCATCCTCAGACACATACAGTTTATAAATGTAAGATGGAGTTGGAGTGGAATGACTGTGTGTTAAGTTCAGTGTACAAGCAGATAAAGGAGCGAGTGCACAGAGAAGCATACTGCAGTTCATCCTACAGTCGTTCCTACTCCTAACTCCAACCTGTGGAAGAAGTGTCCTCACTAGCTGCAGTGTTTTTTGTAACTTATTACTTTAACCTTCCTCTCCCTTCATCTCTCTCTACTTCCCCACCTTTAGTAGCTTCTTACCTTCCCGTCTTCCCTGCCTCCCCTCCTGTCCTCGCTCTGATACACAAACAGTACAACAGCTGGAAGTGGATTGCTTCATCCAGGCTTGGCTAGCCACCAACTTTCTCTCTCTGCTATTTTAAGCTCTTACCTCTTTTTCTCTCTCAATTTAGTAGAAAGCATAACAGACACTGACAGATGTTGAATCCCCACTCCAGTCTTATCCCTCTCTCTCTCTGTTTGACTCTCTACTTCCCCCTTGCTCACTGTTTTATTGGTGAAAATGTGTGCAACAGCCATTGACACAGATGTTGAATGTTGTTCGCAGGACCCAATTCTCCCTCCTCCTTTCTCTCTCCCTCTCTCTCTCTGTCTGCACCTGTGCAGAGTCAGTGCCAAGCTCCTGTTGAGTCTAAATGGGAGGTCCAAACATTCCCGGAGCTTAGCTCATGAAAGCAAATCTCCCATTATTATACACCGCATTATAGGCTGTCGCTGGGGCGTCCCTGTTTGGAGAGTCACCAGCAACTAAATGATGCGAGAGGTCATGTGCATGCAAAAGCACGTAAATACCCACATGTGCGTGTGTACACATCCACACATCCACAGATGCACAGGCACGGTAGACTGTATAACTCTGACCTGTAATTATGTATGACATACATCTATTTGTATGCATACAGCTACCTATTCGCCATACATACATGCGCACAAACACACACACACACACACACACACACACACACACACACACTGATCCAATTAAAGCTATTACTGATCACACAGAAGGATGTGGTCTGCTGTGTGACTGAAGGTGTGTGAGTGAAGACTGTTTGATAAAAACTTTATTTGCTTAAGTGTTACTTGGAAACTATTGATGTCATCTGTGTAGCACGCTAGCTTTTCAAGGTTTGATGATTATGTCAACAATAATAATCGTCTTTTAATTTAAATAGAAAAATGAACGACTTAATTAATTTATTAAGTTTAATGCTCCCCACAACCTTTTCATTTTCTCCCCTGAGATATTTTAAGCTTTCCTTGAAAACACTCCATCTCAAAATTAACTGCAAACATCTCCGCCAGCATAGGCAAAATGAGTTTCAGGTGTTCAACAGAAGATTTTTTTTAGGGCACTGGTGCACAGCTGTGCCTGTTTTAGTTGGGAGGAATCGGTGCTTGCGCTTCTTTTTCCTCTCTGACCAATGATTTTATCAGCTTTCTCTTTTTTCCCTCCAAATACTATGATCTTTTTAAGTGTAACATTTTTAAGAGTGACAGTGACAAATTCACTGTGATACTTACATTTACTGCAAAAAAAAACTATAAACATGCCTGGAGCTACATAGCAATTCAAAATGGTGTTCTGTGAGAAATCTTGTGAGAACATAAAACTATCTTGCAGAACAAGATGATCTATAGAATATATTGTGGTAAATTATTATTGGGTGGGAATTTAAAAAAATCAAGTCAATAAATGGCCCCAATAGCGTGTGTAAACAGTTAGCTAGTAACTTGTTTGAACAATAGTATCTTGTTCAAATCTTATTTCTCTACAACATTAAACATATATGACTAAATAAGCAACAATTAAAGTTAAGGTTTGGAAAAAACAATCTAAATTGTTAATTGCCAAGAGTTTATCACTGCAAAACTCAGCTAATCTGCTTCAGGACTGCAAATAATCAAAACTGTTCTAACTTTGACCATATTACTCAGAGTAAGAAGCTGACTGAGAAAATATGGGGCCTTTAATGAAGTTTTTTGTCAGCACGGATTATCTTGTTATTTCTTGTCATACATAAGATGCTGACCCTTCCACCTTCTGTTTCATTTTCAGCAGCTCAATTTTCAGGTTGTGTGCCCTGAAGCAAAACCTCAGCTGGACCTTTTTATTTTGGTGTTTTGGTTTTATTTATGGTGATTATGCCTAATATTTGTTTAGCGATGTTAAAGAGCTACACACAGTACCTTTAAAAAAAAGACAGTCTATATTGTACAGATTAAAACAGATTTTTTTTTTTTACAATATCTTCACTGGATTTATGATGTACTGTATGGTTAATGGTTACCATTGTCTCCTGCAGGTAGTAGTTGTTTCATGTGTCAAGCTCTAAAATTAAGTCGAGAGGAAAATTAACCATGGAGGAAAAGAAGATAGGTAGGAGGAATGGTACAAGTTGAGGATGAAAATTAGCTAAATGTAAAGTGTGTGTATACACCAAGGGAGCGAGAGAGGGAGGAAAAGATGGAGAGGAGCAAGATAGCTGAAATGAGTGTGAAACCGATCGGAGCCTGTGTGCAGAAGCAGCAGATGGACTGGGGAGCAGCAGAGCGAGGCGGAGGAACACAGCCTTTGTTCTCCCTGCTGTCTGTCTGCCTGCGTTTTTGTCTGTCTGCATGTCTGCCTACCTTTCTGTCTGACCGCCTGTCAGTTTGTTTGGAAATGTTTTAAAGCTCGCTAACGCAGGCAGACATGTCATTAATTCTCTCCTCTCTTCCACTCCGAGTTACTCAAACATATGAACTCTCCCATCTCCTTTCTTCCTCTATCTCCTTATCACTTTGCCTTTCTCTCGTCTCTGGTTCTCATCTTCTTTTTTGCTCTTTTCCTTCCTTTACCTCTGTCTCACCTTCCCTCCATTCTGTGTTTTGAATTTGACCTCCAAACTACCCTTTGCAGATGTTGCCTTTTTTCTGATTCTAGTACCTTATATTAACAATCCCACTATCATCTATCCTCCTACCTCCCCAGCATGTGTGGTCCGCAGAGACCTTGTAGACCATGGAAACCTTGTAGTCGCGCTCTCTCTCTCTCTCTCCTCTGGCAGCCCATAGCCCAGACATTATGGCACATGCCATTACACCTACGCGCCATTACTCCTAATATCTCTCTGTGTTGATAGTATGCACGTGGCAGAGCTAGACTCTTCTCAAACCGTATCACACAAACATACACACACGCACACACACACACACACACACACACACACACACACACTATTACACATGTACATGCAGAGCAGAACTGCACACACACAATGTATAGGACAACTCAGGGAGATCTGATCTGGTCTGTTTTTTGAGGATTTGCTCAATCGTGTACAGTATATCACAAATGATCAATCATGTAGCAGTCACTATTACAATAATATTTTGTTGAGTTTCAGTGCAAAAAACTTCAGACATACAGTTGTGTGTTTTTCTGTATGTATGCATGATTCTGTCTGAGGCAACCTCCAAAGATCATCTCAGCTCTCCTCACAGCGGGGGAGTGCAGTGCCATGCCGTGAACAAAGGATTAGGAGGAGACTGTGTGTGTGTGTGTGTGTGTGTGTGTGTGTGTGTGTGTATGTGACTGCACACATAACCCTATATCCTCAGGGCTGACTGCTGCCTAGCCTCTATTCTATCACCATCCATCTCTTGCTGTGTGTGCATGTGAGTGTGTGAACACGCGTGCGCACTGATGCTATCATCATATTAACATAGATGACAATCTGGCGCAAAGGTGCTGATCAAAGATAAATTTCCCTCCCTGGCTTGCCTTCCGTTAATTACGCCATCTGTGTAGGAACGTAGCGTCCCGAGTGTGGGGGTGGCCGATCCGTCAAACGCTCTTGGTCTCCGGCGCCGACAGTAATCCACAAGAGACTGATCGCCTCCAAACCTCAGATAGGTTACGCACACATGGCCGCGAGGGTACACGCATTCAGTGCTCAGTTAACGCACATATCCCGCCACAGTCTTCTAAACTGCTTTTGTGCTGTAAAACCTCAACAAATCTCGCTCTCTCTCTCTCTCTCTCTCACACACACACACACAAAGACTGATACATACATATACACACAACCCTTTGTTCACCTCTCACCACCAATCACACACATTTCAACATCTCTCAAACAACATTTAGTTCAAACCTCTATGACAAGTTTCCATTTGGCCAATGTCAAACACAGCTTTCTTAGAGTTGCACTTAGTTTAGCTGGAAGCCAGTAGAGCAGCACAAACACTTCCTACTGAACATCAACTCCAGCACAGTTATAGGGTTGTACCAAGGTGATAAGAAAAAACATCTTCATAAATTTTATCATCATAAAGAGAAAATGTAGTTATGTTGAACGTACCTGTTACTTGTGTTATGCCTGGGCAAAATGTTTACTCTCAACATATTTCATAAAACTCAATGCTGACCTGACGCTAAAGAAGTTATGCAATGACTTCATATATTTCACCAAAACAATCACCTTTCTCTAACTTTAACCAAATGTTGCCTCAACCTAATGGCGCATGTGACACATCATGAAAATCTGGTTCTCAAGCTGGAATGATGCATTGAAGATACACAATAACATCTTTGCAAACCTAAGAATGGTGTTTCATGGGTAGCCTTAAGTTGCAGAGGGGTTACACACAGCTTTCAAATCTTAGAGTGTCAAGCAAGCTGATCGGTTAATCCAACTCCTGTTGGAGGTGAGCACAAAATGGAGAAGGAAAAAGAATAAACACAAATGTTTCATGTATAAAACAGCCACACACTTATCTCCGTGCATGTGTCCCTAAATGCAGAAAGGACAGACATGTTTCAGCATTCAGGTGCTAAAAATGTGCTTTGTTCATCCCACTGTTTATCCTGAATTACTCCATATAACTTCTCTGAGGCATGAGAATGTCACTCAAAAGAAATTGACACTCATTGTAATCAAGACAGTAATTACATTTCTTCTAAGGGATACCTGGCAAAGCAAAGTACAGAAACATTTCTGTAGGAGATATGGTCGGAATAATTATACAGTTGATTTGTTGATAGCCTAAGCCGTGTACAACAACCAAAACTATATACTTGTTCCTCTTCATTTGTATTCAGTATGAGAGTAATCCTATCAGTGACTAACAAGGTAATTGCATTACTGTGTACATGAGGGTAACATGGAATGCCATTCCCAATCGGTTGGTTACTAAGTGCTTTAATTGACAGATATACATCCGGTGAACACAGAGGAACTGTGTTAGGGTAAAGAAGGCTGTCCTCCTAATGGCATATCACACGGTCATCTCAGACGCAGAAATAAAGCACATAAAATTAATCAGAATATGATTAATTCTCCACCAGTATCAGGCTTTCTAAGAGCAGTATAAATACACAGAATAGCTGTGCCAAGAGGAACTTCCTACCTCCAGAGCAACAGTGACAGAGAGCGGGATTGGTGCCCCATGCCCCACACTTCTGCCAGATGTCTGGGGCGTGCTTTACGAGGGGGCGCTTGGCACAGAGTGCCACTGTGACGGAGAGGCACACGCCATTAATCTCCTTCCTTTGGGATGCCTGGATGCCACTATGCTTTAAGAGTCCTCCATCCCCCCTTTCCTCTACCCTTCCATCCTCATTGCCTCAACTCTACCATCATTCCATCAATCCTCCCATCTGTTAGGCTGTAAACCCGAGACTTTCTTTATTCCTCTACACTTTTCTAATTGAAATCTTAAGCTTCCAATCATGCATTTCAATCACTCCCTCACTTACTCATCCATACATCCATCCATCCATGTTGCTCCATCCATCCATCTATTCATCCATCCATCACTTAAGCTCATTTCGCTGCCGTCCCCATTTAGAATCTCTCATCCTTTCCTCTTCCCCTCCTCCATCTTTCCCACCAGTCAAATCAAGCAGTCACAGCTGTGCAGCCATTTCACGGGGGGCCGCACTGATCACACCATTACGATTATTGACTACATTAAGCAAAGATGGCGATGGGGTTGCTTGTAACATTGACCACAGTGCTGATGATCAATAGACCCTTTGAGGGAGAGAAGGAGATGGAAACACACCAGTACTTTGAATGAGGTATCGTAGAGAGGACAAAAAAATACTTACACATCACTCTGCAAACACTGAAACAGTATATAGAGCCAACAGACATGGTAATTAATCAGAAAGTTGGAAGTAGTGGAAGTGTCTTTGTCACATACACTATATTTTCTTTTTTGATGTCTTTGTAGTGTGACATTTATTTAACACTATCCTTAGTTTTCCTTTGAATTCAGAGGTCGTCAAATCAGCTTTAACTATCAAGGCAAAATAAACAACAAAAACGAGTTGGCTTGAAACACAACTTCTAAAAGAATGCTTGCATCTTCACTGAGTAATTAATTACCACATCCACCACCCACCGGTGTCCTTGGAGATGTTATTGGACAACCAAACTTTAGTCGTTTATGCGCAGGGGACTTTAAATGTGAGAAACACTGATGTGCACTCTACTCTCCGTTGAAGCATTTCATTCAAGAATCAAGAATCAAGGTCATCATTAAAAATGAAAAGACTTCAAAGCGATGCAGTCTTAAGTACCGTTTAAATTGACCATTAAGAGAAAAAAAAATTTGTTTGGCATCTTAAAAATTCTTTTTCATCCTTTGAATCATTTTCATGCAATATTGATTGATGATAAACCTATTGAGGGAAAGTTCTGTGTGGAAAAGCTAAGAAGCAGACACAACCAGAGTGCTCTGGGAAGCCAAAGTACGTCAGGAGTATAAGGTTTGTTAACTATGTGTTTTCAAAGTGAACGAACCATAACTCTTTTTTTTTTATCAGTTTCTATCCGTTAGAGTTTTATATACAGTATTAGTATATATTGAACATTCTATTTATGCTCAAATAATGAAGTCTTTGCTTAAAGCTCTTCGTGTTTCATTTCAGAACTTTTGTATGTTCATGTGTGTTGGCTCATTTTGTCTGGTTCTGCATTTGTGTTTCTGATTATGGTGCACTTTCAGGTCCCAGGCCTCAAAGATGAGTGCCATGCTCTCCCATGATCCTCCTGGAGCTTTCCCATATGGCCTGCAGAACCCCTACCAGTCTCTGAACTGGCATCGCTGCCAGGCCGGAGCTCGCTTGCACGGCCGGCGCTCGCTTGCACAGCACACAAGACTGAGGACTTGGCACATCACTCGCTCCCAGGACAAAGGAGCAACTTTTGGAGGTCATCTCAGTGTTGTTGGACCAGCTGTACTTTTACCAAACTGCAGCTTTACATGTTGAAAAATCTGGCAAGATGTAGCAAAATCTGGAAATGTACAAGCATTTAACTAGTTACATTGTGCAACAGTAGAGTATTCTCACTCTCCTACTTGATTATGTTACACCCTGTAAAGGGGAAATATTAATAAGGACTCTTGGACACGATGCCTCCTTTCAATCAACTTCATTGAGAATGATTTGTTATATGCAGAAATAGTTACACACAGAGAAAAGTTATTCCAATGTGAAACATTTTAACAATAATGTATCTTTGGTAACCAATGAGTACAGGTCAAGTATACATTATACTGCAACATTCAAGGTTCCTGAGTAGCTATTTAATTTTTATAAAATGACAATATGTAGAATATACATTTGAAAATATTCTTTGTGCAGCAATATCTCAAAACAGTTGTGCTCAAGACACTGTACACAACAGCTTACATTATAATATCAAAAATAGACACAGCTGTTGTTAGATCACACTTACAGAAGGCAAGTACAGTTTGTAAGGACTACAGAACCATTCAAACGCACACAACAGTTATCATGTTCTTTAGCTTTTCTCATACAGGTAGTGAACAAGTACAATATCTTTCTCCTCTTTTTTTAAACAGGTAATAGTCAAATGTAACAGATAGGTGCCCATGAAAATGGTCCATTAATCCACAATTTTAAACCTGAATTGTCAAACTTAAGTTTACTAGAACTAAACAAAAACGTATAAAACATTGACATTTGTCTCCTCCATTTACTATACTCTCTGCTCATGAGCAATAACTGAAGAAATGGACACAGGAACATACTAACAATTAAATACACACATTAGCAGTCTCTTACCCTGTATGTGAGTCTCGTGAGCCAAGCACAATCAAAATACACACAACATTCTGGCGACATGCCGTTCTCGGCAACGAGTGAACGATTAGCTTAGCTAGCTGCTTGGCTATATGCTATTTAACTGTCTAAAAGCTGAAATAAAATTTATATAATACTAGTATAACAAAAGTATAATAATAGTATAACACTTACTCAGCATGTTTGCTAAACACTAGCAGAACAGTTCAGCAAAAATAATCCATAGTTCACAAGCATAAATACCCTATCACAATTACATCTCACAAGCAAAGGCAAATATGCCTGTAATGCAGTCACAGCCAAGGTCCTCACTGCAAACTGTAGTTTTTGCAGGCTTATACTGTTCTTTTTTAGAAAATAAACTAGAAATGAATCTGTATAGTATTTATTTTATTAAGATACAATACTTGTGTAGCCAAAGTCTACATGTCATTTTTCTCTGCAAATTTGTCTTCCTGTTTGTACTAAGCCATGCTGATTTAAGGGACAATGGAACACAGTCACTATGAATAGCGTGAAAATCACTAGACAAGCAAAAAAATTTCTGCATATTGAATTGTGACTGTAAATATAAGGCATTCTGCACATTACTTCAACTCATGGAACTTTATTTTAGGATTTTATTGGCTATAGCTGCCGCATGAGTGAATGTGAACAGTTACTGTAAATAGCCAATCTGCAGTAAAAACCTGTTCTGATCGTGACATTCAGTAGTCTTGACTCCTGAATTTGCATTAACCCATTGTGCAGCTGCGAACCATGCAATGTGTCTCTTTGGCAACTTTTTCAGTCAAGTTTTTTTTGAATCAGTCTTGAAGAATATGGGGAGCGGGGAGTAGAGATACGGAGCAGAATTAAATTATACGGAAATTAGAGCAGAAATGACTCGGCGAGGGTGAAGGACAAAATAAATTGTATTGGACTGATTCTGGAGACAGGGATAAAACAGGACAATCTACGCTGTCACAGGGAACAAGATATACATGTGTGTGTATATTATTGTGCGCACACACCAAAATTAATTCATTCGTTCATTATGAATAGATTCAATCTACTTACTGCTTCTTTCTCTCTCTCTTCTCACCACTAGAGATACACACACACACACACACACACACACACACACACACACACACAGACAAAAGAAAAGACTGCTTTAACATCTTGGCATGCTAGATACCTTGCTGTCTCTTTCCTGTTGTTGTTGTCCTATGAGAAGGCTTATGGTGGAGGTTTGAAAGCTGTGTGTGCACTGATGTTTATATGTGTGTGTGTGTGTGTGTGTGTGTGTGTGTGTGTGTGTGTACCTCTAGTGGTAGTGGTCGTGGTGTTGGGTGGGGATGTTGCAGGATGTGTTGCTGTGATGAAAGACATCCCTGCACTGTACCATCTCTGGGAACCTGGCTGCCCTACCATTTCTTTCCAGCTGGAGAGGTTGGAGTCTTAAGCCAGACTTGTTCCAGTCGCACCTGTCAGAGCATCAATCCACCATTTGCCTTTGTCTGTGTGTGTGTGTGTGTGTGTCCCCCCTCTAGAAGCATTGCTTATCCCCAAGGCACAAAATGCAAGAAAGTGAGAAGAAGAGGGGCAAGACAGGGGGAAAAAAAGACCGGTAGAGGGAATACGATAGGAGTAACCAAAAGAAAAAATTAAAAAGGGAATGAGAGATAGCCACAGATGGGTCCAGATCAAGAAGGCAACTGGAAGAGCATCGAGGGACACACTCAAAGGCAAACCCTGAGGGGAGTAGAGAGAGAGAGGAAGACAGAGCGTGTGTGAGAGGGGTGAATAATCCTTTCCCCCCAGAGAGCTTATAGAGCTGCCGACCACAGACAAAGAGAATGACTTCCACCTGTGCAACCAAAATGGCCGGCCAGTCAACTGTTGATAGGAGAAGGAGAGACAGAAAGATCGAGAGATAGTGTCCTAATCATGTGCCTGGTGTGTATTCATTTGTATCAGTACTGACAGGAGGGAAAACTTGAGGAGCAGGGTAGTATGACAGTGGCTCAGGTCCCAGATGGCTCTGACCTCCTTGAACAAAACTTTACTGTGGCAAAGGTGCTGTAGCTCAACTTGACCTCTGACCTCTGTATAGAGAGGGGACAAATGTAGGACAGATGAACTTTCACCCTTAAAGTAACACAATCAGTATGCTTCACGTGGACAATATATCTGCATTTAAGGTCTTCATGGGTCCATTCAGTTGCTAGTAACCGAGTAGACCTGTGAGTCGCTAGCAGGTCTGATCACTTGTGTATGTCAAAATCAAAATGTCAGAATAGATTGTGTGAATTAAAATGACAATGTTGCTTCTTTTTTCGACCACTGCTACTTGTACATAATAAATAAATAAAAGGTCCGGTTCAGGCAGGTTTTCCACTTGTCCATTTTGGATTGTGTTTGAAAGTCTGGACCTGTGAAGACTCCAAATGTGTACAAGTAGAATAATAATAATAATAATAATCTTTATTTATAGAGTACTTTTCAAAAACAAGTTACAAAGTGCTTTAACAAGTGTAAAGACAATAATACCCAAAAGACAATAATACAAAAACAATACAAGATAAAAGCATGAAAACATTGAAAAGACTAAAATACACTCCTATAAAAGTATGTTTTAAGAAGGGACTTCACTGACTCAGCGAACCTGATTTCAGGCTGTTCCAGAGCCTCGGGGCCCCGACAGCAAACGCTCTGTCCCCTTTAGTTTTCAGTCGAGACTCTGGAACAGACAACAGACCTCTGCCTGAGGATCTCAAGGTACGTGCTGGTGTATATGGGACTACAAGTTCAGAAATATAACAAGGCGAGAGGCCATGAAGAGCTTTAAAAGTGATCAATAGAATTTTAAAGTCAATTCTAAAACATACTGGGAGCCAGTGTAATGAAGCTAAAATAGGAGTAATGTGGTCATATTTCTTTGTTCTGGTTAAAAGCCTGGCAGCTGAGTTCTTGACAGTCTGGAGTCGATCAATAGATTTTTGGGTTAAACAGGTGAAAAGGCTGTTGCAGTAATCCAGGCGTAATGAGATGAATGCGTGTAAAATGGTCTCGGTGTCCTTAAAAGTTAACATAGATCAAATTTTTGCTATATTTCTAAGTTGATAAAAACATGATTGAACAAGCTTTGTGGTGTGCTGCTCGAAATTCAAATTACTATCAAACCAAACACCAAGGTTCTTTGCCATAGGCTTAATGTGATTTACTAGGGAACCAGCAGATGGCAGTATTTGTTTTGCCATCTGCTGGGACCCAATGACCAGGATTTCTGTTTTGTCTGAGTTCAGCTGGTGGAAATTATTTGACATCCATTTTTTAACTTCACAAAGGCAGTTGTTAAGTGAACTCAGCATTCCAGGGTCTGTGGATCTGACGGGCAAGTATATTTGTGTGTCATCAGCATAAATATGAAAAGAAATGCCATGTTTATGGATAATATGTCCAAGGGGAAGCAGATACAAGGAAAACAAAATGGGTCCTAAGACCAACCCCTGAGGCACACCATATTTAACTGGACAGAATGAAGAGACATAGTTGTTTACAGACACGCAAAACTTCCTATTTGACAGGTAGGATGAAAACCATTCTAGGGCAGTACCAGAGATCCCCACCCAGTGCCTCAGTCTGTCTAACACGATGTTGTGATCAATGGTGTCAAAAGCAGCGCTAAGGTCCAGGAGTACCAGGACTGAGCACATGCCTTCATCAGCAGACATTAAAAGGTCATTGGTGACTTTAAACAGGGCAGTCTAGTGTGTGGTACTTCCTGAAACCAGATTGAAACTTTTCAAATATTTGTTATTTTCCAGCACAGTGAGCAGCTGTTTGGACACGATTCTTTCTAGAATCTTTGCAATAAAAGGCAGTTTTGAAATTGGTCTAAAATTATGTGGGAGGGAGGGATCTAAACCTGGTTTCTTTAAAAGTGGGTTCACGCAAGCCTTTTTAACATAATCAGGGACACAACCAGTAGATAGGGAGCTGTTGAAAACAGATCAAATGGGGCCCAACAGAATCTATTACTTTCAGTAAAAACTTTGTAGGTATTACATCAAGTGGGCTGGAGGACACTCTCATTGGTGATACTGTTTTTAAAAGCTCAGACAAGTCGATGGGATAAAACTGGTTAAAACTCTCTTGTTGCTGGTGAGGGACCTCTGAGTAAGAGGCCACGGGGGTAATAGAGGCTCTGATTGACACCACCACAACACGGTAAGCCCTGCAGGCTGACTGGAGCCAGTCATGGAGGCCAAAGAGTCTACTGAAGCGGCCAGCACCGCGACCAACTGTGGGAATGGGACCAGAGATAAAAACGGACTTTCCACACTGCTTTGAAAAGTTAAAAAGACGGTTAAAATCTGATTTTGTCAGCTCTGACTGCTGAAGAGCTGTGTCATTTGTTCCGACATGGACTATCACTCTTGTGATGGAGGACAGGAGCGATGGCATCAGGTCCTGGAGTTTTTTTAAAATGTCAGCCGTGGTGGCACTGGGGAAGCAGTGAGTTGTAGCGTGAGGACGAGGAGATGCCGGTTGTGGGGTTCCAGAGCAGGACTGAGCAGAATCTGCTTCAACACTGTGTGCGGACTGAGTATGGAGTGTGTGAGCTGCCGAGTGTTGTGTTGGAGTAGCAGTAACAGACCTGAGAGAAGGGCTACCCGACGGTGCAGGGTAGAGAGCGTCTGAGCACAGCCTCCTTCAGGATCCTACGTCAGGAAGCGGAGGTTTTTGACCGGGATGACGGCCGCCGATCAGGCCCAGCGGCAGACCGGTGGCCCAGCTCGGGAGATGTAGCCAGTGAAGGAGATGCAACAGTGTCGGCAGGCACTGTCCGCCGAAAGAGATCCGTATCAGGGAGACTCGAAGCCGCAGGTGCATCCGCTGGATGGACCGGAGTGTCGTCAGACAGGGCTGCATAGCGCCGGAGAGGCCGATGTGCGGAGGAGAGGCAGCCCCATCCGAGCCTCTCTTGCAGCCATGGACCACCACTTCAGCCCAGGTGGACTGATGCTTTGGAGTCGAGCAGGAGGAAAGCCTGGGAAGGCTATAGAGGTGCCATAACACGGTGTCCTGGATGTTGGCGGTTGCGCTAAGAGAAACAATCTGTTTGGCTTGTACTGAAGCCACATCCATAAAGCCAGTCAGCAGGGAATCTTTCTCTTTGAGTTCCTCTGAAAGTCGTCGGATGTCTTCCATAAGGTCAGCAATCTTTTTGTTCGCTTTCTTAAGGAGTGTGCAGTCTTCATGGGGCAGAGTTATCTCGGCTAGCATAACGTTAGTCGCCGGAGCTTTGTTGTGATCAGTAGCGTTGATGGCGTTTTTACGGTCATCTAGCTTAAAATCCATGTCGGATGACTAAAATCCTTGAACCACGTAAAACTTAAGTTAAAAACCTAAGTTAAATAAAAAGGATATAAACAATGGAACGGAAAAATGTAGATTAAAACTGGATAAGAGTCTGGTTTAAGACGGAGCTTCCGACAGACGCCAACGCATGCGCAGAGTGCAGAAGTGTGTACATATAATATTTCAAGATTTCCATGCACCCAAACAGCAATTTATTCCCCTTATTCTATCTACTCCTGAGTCATTGTGCAAAATCCTTTTTATACAGGTTGTCCGTAACACATAATTTGATATGATGAAGATTAATTGAAAAATTGTGATATGTGATGCATACCTGTGAACCTTAGCATGAACCACTGTTGAAAAGTTGGAATGAAGTCAAAGTCAGATGACCTCTGTGCCTCCTGTTAAAAGCTACAAGTTCTTTAACTCACCCTAAGGCACAGAGATCTCCAGAGCGAAGCGAGAATGGTGCCTGGTGGGTTGCTTTAATTACTTCTCTCCCTCCCTTGCTGCTAATACCTTTATTTTATTAGGCCTGATCTGATTCATATGCATAGCGCAGACATAATTTTGATTTGAAATTCTTTCTTATCTTCGGTGGCTGGGACTACCCCTGCATGACTGCATCCAAAATCAATTACCTTGCTTGGTCCCCTGGCGAGCATTTGGCGAGGAACAGAGAGGCATAGTGTGCAGACTCTATCACAGACTTTTAACCTTAAAGACAATGTTGTTTTTCACTTTGAAGGACATCTCAGATACTGGAGTGATGTAGTGTTTTATGGATGAGGAGATTGTCGTATCACTTCAAAACATTCCCTCATTCAAATCACTCACTGTGAAAGCTGGTTAGAAGGAGCGATTTTGTCATGTCAGTCAGGTTGGAACGGAGACAACAAGTGAATGCAAAATTTGACTTTTAAAGCCCCAAGTTGCACAGAAGAACTGTGCAGGCAGAAAAACTGCCTCCTTTCCATAAAAAAACACCAACCTCCCTATGGCAACTTACCTTGTCATATGGCAGCTCACCATCATATTTACAGAAGGGTAACACCTGTGTTAAACAAACATCCCCAAAGATGTTTGGCTATTCATTTGCAGAAACTTCTCGTTATAGATCCATTATGGAAAGCGCCCAATGCACCGGGGTGTAATGACACAGGCAATGCTTGCTGTAAAACAGTGGCATATGGCTGAACTACACAACATTAAACATTTTGGAGACTGTGCCTCCCTGGTGCCTAAATAGCACAGCGCTTTGGCAAATAAACCATTACGCAGTGTGAATGACTTATGGACACGTGTGCCAAGCTGAGATTCTTAACCATGTTTCACTGAGACAAACAAAGCAGCACACAAAAAGAGGGCAATCTGCACCATAACTTGTGTAACAATACATACATGCCACATGTGACTAAACGTAACATTCGCATATTAGAACAATATATAATTACAGAATATACACATATTCACATGTACATACTTCCAGCTTTTCCAGCGATTCAAGCATCCAGTTTTCTCCAACTTCTCTTCGGGGATCCCGAGGTGTTCCTGGCTTTGCCCCTGGGTCTCCTCGCATTTGGCCGTTATTGAAGCAAATCCACAGGGAGGTGTACAAGAAATGTGAAAACCAGATGCCCAAATCAGCTCAACTTGCTACTTACGATGTGGCATTTCTACTCCAAGCTCCTCAAAGCCCCTTCTATGTCCCTGAGGATGAGCCCTGACCCCTGCTCAGCAAACTTCCTTGTTTTTGGTCATTATTCACACCTTGTGACAACTTTTGAGGACTGTACATGGACTGCAAAGGTTACGCTCTCAGCCTCAGCATTCCCTTCACATGACAGCCTCGGGAAAAAAGCCATTTCTTGCTCCATCTGAAACTCACTTGTGAACAACACTCCGAAATACTTTACGTAGGAGGTGTCATTTTCAATCATTTGAAGACTTTTAGAACCATGCCCATGGGTTCAGATTTCATTGGAACTACTTATCAATTTGCTCCAAACCGCCCCAGTGTATGCTGATGGCCACAGTCTGCCAAAGACGGGACTATCATCAGCGAAACAGAGAGATTTTCAAGTGACTTAGTCTAACCATAAACCCTTTATCATGTCCATTACAAATCAAGTCAAGCTTGTTCTCAGGGTTTATTGAACCCCCTAGGATAAAAAAATTCTTGTGAACCTTCTAGATTGACTTGCAATAGTAGCCTAAACATCTATAACCTGACCCTTCCTAACATGCCTTACATGCACATGCTAGTGTGTGATCACACACAGACACACAGTCTGCGGGCAATCATCAACTGGCATCACAACTGCACATTTTGCTGTAAGCTTAAGTGGCCTCACAGCCTGCCTCTGCATCTGCATCTACTTCTCTGTGCCAGGCATGTAAACTCCCTCAGTCATGCAGTTCCAGCCATTTCTGTGTGATTGATGTGAGTGCTTAGCTGGGCGACAGAGGTCACAGTGCCTGGGAGATTGTTTTAGCCCTACCTGCTCCTCTTTTCCACTTCCATCTCTTTTCTGTTTCTCTTCCTCCCATCTCTTCCTCCGTCGCTGTCTCTCTCTCTCTCTCCCCACCTGGAGTGTCGTGAACCCTCTCCACACTCTACCACCTAATTATATCCTGGACGTGTAAATGTATTCATATTCATGAAGGCACAGATGCTAAATTAACTGTGGCAGGGACACGTTGCACTGTGCCGACTGCACAATCTGCTTCCTCCACTTACAGAAAGGAGGGAGGGAGGAAAGGGGCGTTGTAGCTGAAGGGAATAGGAGAACACTGAGGGGAGAGAGAGAGTTAAACAAAGAAGGGAAGAAAAAGAAGACTAGAGACAGAGATAAAAACAAAGGAGAGAAGAGAAGAGGAAGAGAGCATAAAGGAGGTGAAGGGAAGGACAGAGGTGGAAGAAGAAGGAGAAAGGCATCCATAGCTGGTTCAGTGGTGTCAGGAGGTGACAGCCATGGTTACGGCTGGACAAAGTCATTTATTAAACCTTGCCAGTGCCTTGAATCACCTGAGATGTCACCATCACTGATCCCGCCGAACTCCCCCACCATGCTCCTGCCATCCTGGGCCTGGTCACATGGGCCTAGGCCGGTGATGAGTGACAAATCAAAAAGCCAGAGTGCATAAAAACTTGGAGCCGGTGGCGGCAGAATGGCACGCTGGGAACTCAGGGGCAGATGGAGGGAGGTGCAGCGGTGCGCAGCGAACAGATGGCCGCTCCGAACTTGATATATGAAATTAATAACGTTTCTCAAATAGAATTCAGAAACAGGAATACATTACCTGAATTTTAATAACTGATTTTCTCTTTTTGTGAGGGGTGGGGGTAGAGGGGAGCATTTGCATGTCAATGAGAGAAATGTGAGGGGTAAACAAATGCAACGTGTCCCATTGTTTTTTTTCTCCTCCTATGGAAAGGCAAACAATAGAAGGTAAATGATGGCAGCTGAATTGTTCTGAAAAGTCGGTCAAATTCATGGTCATATTTATTTTACTGGTTGATGGAATCACATACATTTGGTAACTTCCTTTGAGCTAAATGCTTATTATATTGCCACCTTCGTATTTCCAACTTCAGCATTACTTTGCACAGGTTTAATTAATCAGAATTTCAGAAAATAATGACAATTAGTGCATCTCAGAACACTAACAAAGGCTTGAACTTTGCAGTAACCTTTTTCCTCCACTGCCTGAATGATGAAAAAAACATATCCTTGAACCTAATGCTGACTGGCTGACTTTTACATTTCTGCTTGAGGTCTTTCATTCACATAGTTTCAGAATGTAATTTTTGTGAGAGGTTTGGCTCCTTCAACAAAGAGTGTTATTCACTACTGCGTGGATTTTCTCCCACAAAAAAACAGAACCATGCATTTTCACAGACCTACAGTATGAAGTGCACTCTTCTGACACAGTGCTTATTCAGGGCAGAGCCTATTCAGTTACATGTAATAGTTTTTCCCCCTTTAATGCTGAGCTCAGTAGGATTGTGATGAAAGAAAACTGGCACTGGAATTAAAATCAACCATAATGTCATTTTGCAGAATCAGTTAAAGCACAAACATTTCCACAGATCAGAAATTTTCCAAAGGCTACATGTGTGTTTACAAAATAATTGTAGAAGATTTACATTTCATACTTGCCATCTATTTATTTTTTATAACCCAATCCTTTATGAGGTTTTATGAACACATGCAGGAGGGGAAAGAAAACAGAAAGTGTGGTAGGTAAACCTCATTTGTAGATAAACCTACACATACCTGTACGTTATCAATCTGATAAATACATGCCTGACAGAACAGGTGGCTCTTAATTTGTCTTTGGGTTTTTTCTTCAAATCAGTTGATATAGAAGTATAATAATGATGGTGGATAATAAAAATAATGTTGATATAAATCCTACAGTATACTTGTTAGCTTTACGATGTTGCCTATATTCTGCCATGTGCAGCAAATCTGTATCTCATCACCTCTGTTCGTATATGTCCAGTAACTTGTATGCAATCATGATGCCTATATATTTTAATTCATATTGTATACTGCCACTGATTTTAAGGAATAGTTTCCCATGATAACAAGATCAATACCACTCATGTCTGTAATCATATATGAAGCTACAGCCAGCAGCGACTTAGCTGGTCTCTGTTGTTGGCTACGTCGTAGTAACAGCAAGTTATCAGGAAGTCACTGTCGGGCTATGAAAAAGTCCACCACAACATGTCGTTTTTACACTTGTTTTTACATGAATTAAACAAATTAAATATAAAAGGTTAGTTAGCGAGCTTTAGAGGGGCAGACAGGCTTGCTGTGTTGCCCTGCTTCCAGTGTTTGTGCTAAGCTAAGCTAACCAGTTGCTGGCTCTGGCTTCATATTTAATGGATAGACATGAGAGCGGTATCAATCTTCTCATCTAACTCTTGGCAAGATGTCAAACTATTTCTTTAATGCATCTAACTACTGAAGCCCATTAAGCCAGGACTATTTCTTTACCAATATACTGTATGTGGTTTAAAAAAGGAATTCACTTTAATATCCTCTACCAACCAGAGCAGAAAATCAAAGCTTTGGGCTTTTTTGTTACAAAAAATATCACATCAATATAAAGAAGTGGAGTGGCACCTATACTTTAATGATGTCAGGTCTTTCTTATAAAGCGTAACCATAACTTTAAATTCTGAACCTTGATAATGCAGGCATAAGAGTGTGGGGCATTGCAGGCTGAAGTGTTTCTCTCAGCTGTATGAAATTGGGCCAGTAACTATAACGTTTGTTAGCAGAATCGTGTATTTTCATAGCCTCAAAATGATGCTAGGGTATCCAAGGAATTGTGGAACCCACATGCAGCATTTGTGTTAGACTATATGGGCTTAGTGATGCATTCATGACCAAACCAGCTTTCTTTCTCTCTCTGCTAAATAACCCCCAGATTTCAAGCAGGAAACTATGGCTCAAGAAGAAAAAATGAACAGCATATGTTTTGGAGCTGCATCAGTCTGCCTCATCACCGCTGTACTGGTGAGAAGCATAAATGAACAGAAGTGTTTTCTTCACGTGATAACAGAGACGATTCAAACAAACACATGGCAAATGGTTCTATACGGTGGACACATGGGCAATTTTTAATTCACATACAGAGGTGTTGTCATCTTGCATACTGCACCCTTCATTAGGTAGTCACAATATACTATAGATTTTTGATTCTTGTCTTTTTCATTCATTACTTTGGATAATCAAAATATTCAACACAGGCATAGTGCATGTTTCAATATTTCAGTGTTCATGAGGGGATTATATTTTGGGTTCATTTGAGAGGAACTGTTGATGGTAGAACTGACAAACTGCTGAAATTGATGAATATGCAACATAAAGCTGGTGACAGTGATACTGTGCCCCTGCAATATGTAGTGGGAGTGGTAGCATGGGAAACTTGGAATTGGTTCAGGCACACAGTCTGTTCAACTTCATGGGTAGAATGACAGATGGCCCGGGTAGCTTTCTGCAGTAGAGCATAGCAGAGCAAAGCTACCATGTCATGAAGAAGAAGTTTGCTTGTGTGGGAGTTTTGACAAGCTCTGGTCTACAGCAATCTGTGCATGCACAGACGTTCACACCTGTGCACACATTCACACACAGACATTCAGTGAAACCTCCATCAAAAACAGTTTGTTTTCCTTCCCAAACCAATCGCTAATGCAAAATCCATTACCGCCGCAGCGTCATTATCAGTGGCAGTGGGGCAAGTCAGGAGCTTCAAGGTACGTCTCAATCCACGGGGGTACACGTTCCCTCCAAAAACAGAAGGTAGAAGTTGGCGAGTCGTTGTGCACATGGAGAGTGTTACTTACTGGTTATTGTGGTGGTCATACTGTGTCCCGTATGGCAGTGTATAAATGAACAGCATGCAAACACCTTCTGTCCAAACATCTGCGACAGGCACATTTTTAGGCTGCCTTCCAAAAACTAAAAAAAGATGGAGGCAGAAGAAATAAAATCTCTCTAGCTGCTTGGCTCAGCTTCTCTGCTCTCATTCTGTTGGCTTATTACTTTCTTGTTTTGCTTTTTTCGTGTCATTCAAGCTTCTCTGCCATTCCTGAAGAAGACACAAAGCAACTTTTCATTTAGTTTGAGTTTTCAAGAATGTTTTGCAGACTTGAAATTGAGAAGGAACTACTGATTACATACCCATCCGGGCAATCTTAACTCATTGGAAAGACAGACAGCCCTGAAAAACAAGCCCTCTTAAATCCTCCATCATTCAATACAATTAATTTCCTGGTAGAATACGCTACCTTATAAAATGCATGTAATGAGTTAAAGAGGTGATGTTTTTTGGCATTTTCCCTTTCCTTTGTTCTGTTATATATCTTTTTTGTGCATGTAATAAGTCCATCCCAAAGGGAGTTACTATCAGAGCCCTGCACAGGCCTCAAACCTAAGACCCAGCCTGGCCCTGGCCTGAGACCCTCAGGCTCAAACCCGGCCAGTGTCTGAGAGCCTATCAGAATTAGTGGTAGTTAGTTTAAACGTTTATTATCTCTACCACAGTAAAAAGGAATTTTTGACAAGCTGAGACAGGCTGCTGCTGCTCTTAACGGCGGTTGGAAAAACCAACAGGCTAAATAATATAAACGAACAATAATAAAAACATGCAGGTTGTCTTACCTTACACTGAAGCTATGCATCAAAAATCAAGGCTATACCACAGAACACGGCCAATCCCAAAATCCAATCAAATCAACCAAATGAAAAACGAGACAGCCTCCTAACACTACAGGAAGCAGACTGTGTCATGTATGTCAGTGTGATAGGTTATGAATAGGCTTTCTATCTTTGTTTCACCATCTCCAACTTATCCTAGTTTCTTTTAATTAATGGCTGTCTAAAACATAAAAAGAAGATGCCTAATACAGGCTCGATGTCCAGCCTGCGTGTAGGCTATGACATGACAAGCCCACTTTGGGCTCAGGCTTGAATGCAGGGCTCTAGTTGCAAACTCCCACAGAAAACACTGCTCCTAACTGCCGGAAAACAGCCCGATTGTAGTCCAGCCTTTACTTACGTAACTTATCTGTGCCATATTGATCACCTAGGCTAGTCACTGAGCTGCAGCACACACAGTGACAAGACGTCCCCCTGCTGAGAGAAGTGGGACATATTTTCTTTGGACAATGGCATCGTCTATTGGCCCAACCCTATTCAACACACAGGGTTTAAAAAAAAATAATTAAACTATGTAAATCTATTCTGGTACAACCCCTAAATAAAAGTATGAACCTGAACATTTGCATAATATGAGCTCTTTAAATCTGAGCTCTAAAACTGCCATAAACTCTGTTCATTAGAATATACCATCAGCTGCAATATTACAATAATATTAGATATTGTTAATGTTTGAAATACATTTATATGAGGCAATCTGTTCCATTCATTTAAATATGTACATATAACTTAACAAATTTAGAACAATAAATAAAAGTAATTTATACTGTAATGTATCAGTCCGGATCTGTATGAGAATCTTCATTTAAAAACCACAGATGTTGGGTTATGTGCCAGTATGTGACCAGCAGTATTGTGGCATCCATGCACAGGGATGTCATGGTGATGGGAACAATAGTAGGAAGTAAGAATCAAACTGAAACTAAATGTGCAGAAAACTATGTTATAAGCAATTTTTTAAAGACCATTCTTTTTAAATACATGAAACATCAAACTACTGTCATATTCTTTAATTATAATGAAAATATCCTGCTCAGAACTGCCGCTTCATAATATCATCATATTAATTTGACTTAATCTCAGATGTTTAGCGAAGTTTGCAGTGTTGCCAAAGTATTTCACTCTCTGTGCACACACATCTCACACACCGTCATTATTACCTTCACTAAACCTTCGCTAAAATGTTGTTTGTTGTTTTGTCTACCTGCCCAGGGACAACAGATGCAAATTATCCGTTAGCTAACTCTGGTGCAATTGTTTTAATTGTGCGCTGTCCCTGTCAAATAAACAGTTGGCAAAAAAAGGTGGTGATGGTGCAGTAGATAAGACACCAGCCTTTGCTGTGAGAGACCTGGGTTCGAATCCAATGTGAGACACCAATGTGTCAATGAGCAAGACACTTAACCCCTAGTTGCTCCAGAGGTGTGCAACCACTGACCCATATAGTAATTGTTAGTTGCTTTGGATAAAAGCGTCAGCTAAATGAATAAATGTAATGCATCCAAACATGTCTTCTTTAAGACAAGTGAGGAAAAAAGTCTAAAATACACATTTAGTAGTTTCTTTTATTACAGTTTGTCTGTTTGCGTCTGTACATTTCTCCTAAAAGTTAGTATTCTACAGCAACATGTCCTGCCACTGTCTACACCGTTTTCATCTGTAGTACTGTTGGAAAGCTCTCTCTCTGTTGTAGAAAATTAGCAGATCCAAATATGGTCATTTCCTTTGTACAAGCAATCAATCAAAAGTACAGCCAGCTAAGCGTGAAATCTGATTGGCTAGCATACATTTCTGATAACATGATTGGCTTAGATGCGTCATGTTAGCTTTCCGCGGGTGGCTCTGTCTGTTTCTGTGTGTAAGAGCAACTGTTCAGACATGATGTTAGTAACACAGCATATTCTGAATTGTTTACAGAGTGGTTTGTTCATATTTCATTCATCACCTGAATTATATAACATTTTACTCTAAAAGAACAGGCCAAAAATTGGCAGGCCTGTTGTATTTTTTGATTTATGAAATAATAAAAAGTTATATCCAAAATCCCCTTGGTAAAAACATTTGAATAATTTTGAATCAGACTTAATCTGGTGTTCAGATTTTAGTTCTTGAAATAGATGCAAATTAACGAAAATTTCATTAGATAGTGTCTCATTTGTATATTTAAATATAATATTTAATACAAAAGAAATAATACAAAAAAAAACATTGTCTTAATATAAGTAATCAACTTTTACTCTTTTCACCTGTAGTGTCTTGCTTTAAAATAACATGAACAAAAAGTACTGCCTACTGGTAATTAGTGCCAATGTTAGCAAGCCAGGCTAAAAAGCATTCACCTTCCAAATGGAAGCTGGCAAAGCGCGCTAGGTGTCCCTACCCCATAGGTCTCTCACACAACAGCTAACAAGCTCGCTAGCTAGCCTATTTATTGGGATAGTAAATGGCATTATACTCACCAGAGAGATTCACCTGACTGATCAAACAACATGCTTGAGTTTGCCAGTTAGTATTTGAATAATGGGGTGGCCTTATGATATACTATATTATATAGTTCTTTATAATTAAATACCGCTAACATCAATCTCTCGTCTTTTCCACTGTTCCTATCACTAATACAGGGGTTGTGTCGAAGTCTGTTCTCCTGTCGATATGTGTTTTCTCTTATCTTAACATGACCCCAACCTTATCCCTAACCAGCGGCAAATTGGCCATCCGGACCATTTGTTTTGGGATGGGACAGACAGTGTTTCCCATACATAGGCTTTAGTTTGGCGACCCATTTTAGCATTTTGTAGAGAAACAACAGAGAGAGAGATGCTATCTATTACGTTATAAGACACGGACAAGCCAGATATAAATGTATGTATAAATGTACTTTGGGTTAGTAATTAACTCTACAGTAGATATTAATTAACAGTAACAGCAGACAAGCGGCACAGACACAGACTCTACAACATACTCAGATGGAGAGCCATTGTTTTTATGTATGTATAAATTTGTTATAGACGTGTGCTCTTTAAAAACTATTATATATATGTGTGTGTATGTAACTATAGCCAGTCACATACATTAAATGTTACAAATCTGTTACACACGGTACTGATTATATTATTTCACCATCTGTACACAAATGTGAGTAGTGAATGCGTGTGTTTGTGAGTGGGGATGCGTGATAATGTGGGCTGGTGTGGCTACTGTGCCAGAACTGAATATTTGTCCCTGTGCGCCCCAGTCGCACCACAGGGGCCACTACTGTAATGGTAGGGAAACACTACCCAACAGGGAACAGACCTTGACACTGGCATCAAAACAGGAAGAAAGTTGTAAAGTAGTAAAGCTCTTGTATTTTAAAAATGTGACACATGGCGCAAGAAGGCTTGCAGCATGATGCTGTATCTACAAATGTAATCCTCTTTTTTTAAATAAAAAAGTAAATACAATAGCTGCAATATCCTTATCATTTTTACCACTTTATACAAAATGTGAGGTGATTTCAAACTTCAGATTGACTTTCAGAAACACTGGTAATTTCCTGTAGCTTCAACAGTATTCTCCTCTGCAATTTTGTGTTTTGTAATAGCAGTCTAGTCACTGAACCGATCCTGGCAAAGATGTTTTTCATCTAGAAGTTACATGACCTGGCCAACGCTGTGTACACAAGTACTTGGCACAACCATACATAGCTGGCCAAGGAGGCGCCTGTTATAAAAATACACAAGTAGAAGCTCGGCTGCAAAGACTCTGCTGCTCCTTCTCAAGGCATCACGTCATGCATTCCTTCTGTTTTCACTCATTTTCCAGCATTTTTTGCAGCTGAAGCTTTGCCCCCTAAACACGACTTATAAAAGACATCCAGTGTCAGCCAATTATTTTGGACTTTGATGGTCATAAATCAAGGCTGACCAATAAAAATGAAGACAGCCAAGTATAACGTTCGTGTGTGACTCCAACTGGATTGTAAATGAAGCCAGATGGGCTGGGAGAGTGCCACTGAACAGAGCTGGATCCCATCACTAAATGGCTGTGTGTTTTCCCCTCGTGCACAAATTACGGCATCACCTCATTCAGCGGCATAAATCAAAGCCCAAGCTGTGATATGCGCAGGGCATCTCTCCATCTCATTACTAAAATAAATTCTCTGGCAGCCTTGGATGTGTGAGCCCCGTTCGAATGGTTGTTATTACCACAATCGGCACTTTTGTTGCCGCTTTTATTTTGAAGCCATTTCAAAGCCATTCATGTGATCTCAAGCGAGCTGAGACACACTTGGAGATGAAACAGACCTAGGGAGTGTTACCTCATAGAGGACCTCTGGACACTTATTGAGGAGGACTTACGTGTTTGGATCCGGGAGAGTGGAGAGACGGAGGGAGGAGGGCAGGAAAGCAGAAGAAGAGTCAGGTAGACAGCAGTGAAAGAGAGCATGGAAGTAGAGACACAGCTCATAAAAAGCACAATAGGCAGAGTTGGACAGTGACAAGGAAAAGGGACAGGAGTGACAGGAATGAGTAGACAGATATATGTGGGCAGACAGACACTCAGGCAGACAGTGATGGAGTTATTTGGAAGCACTCTGAGGCAGAATTACTGAGCTCTATATTTTCCAGACACACAACGCTGACCTTCATTCGTCGGCTGTGACTTCCATTGTAGAGTGAAGAAACAGAACCCTCTGAGAACCTGGGTTTCTCATTCAGTTATAAGACAGGTTCCCCTTTAACAAAGAAGGGTTTCTCTGCAGCTCTCTCTTCATCGTTGAAAAATTTACAAGGGTAGGTTATTATGTTTTTGCTCTTCCATGCTTCAGCTCAAAGAAAATGACAAAAATAACAGTTCAGGGTGGATTTACAGTATATGAAAGACTTTTACATATGGAATTCATGAATATCCGAAGTCAGCAAGGCTTGGCCAAGATAAACAAGATTCCCCACTTCACGGGGCTAGAGTACGTCATCAGCTGGTAATGAAACAACACAAGGGTTGAAATATTGTCCTTTCTGCCGAGAGTGATTCATGGCAGCAGAGAACAGCCTGACCTGTTATGCTTTCTGAAAGGGAAATACTCTGAGACTGGCACCTGATAAAAGGAAGCTTTCAGTCGATATTTTGGTCTGCCGTTTGAAATTGAAGGTCATTGATATGTGTCTGTGAAAAATGTAGGAGTGGTGAGCTCTTGCAAGGTTGCTGACAAAGTTGGTCAGCTGTCAGTCACAGCCAGCAAAAACAGATCTATAGCATTATGCAGTCAGAGGATGGTAATGGAGCGGCCGTGCTGCCGCAGGCAACTTTCTCTCCTTCTCCATCTCTCGCTTTGCTCATATTCACTTTATGTCCTCAGGGATCTGATTACTGAATATACAGCTGATTGGTTGGAGCCTGAACTTTTCCCCATGTGAACGGTAAACCAATCAGTTGGTCCAATTTCAAATCAATGTATCGTATGAGACTACAGAATCTATTTGTTAGAGCCAATTGCTGCAGTCTTACGAGATGTGCAAGTCTTCAAATTGTTCTGCAACTTTGGCTGCTCTTATTAAATCAAAGTCTGCTGATCCTTTCTAAATTAAACTGCCATTATGTCCAATCACAGTGGAATTGAAAAATTGAAACTAAGTTAATGTAGATGTTTGCCAAAAACAGAAAGAGAGAGCAGAACACAGAACCTGATATGACATGACCTGATACATAGCATCCAGAGTCCAGAATGATAATTTCTCTTTTTTGCAGGACCATCTGTCTGGTCTTGCATGGTTTACACTCTTGCAACCCATAGAAATGAGCCATACCAGGAAGGTTCTCTGCCACAATACACACATCATCTGTTACACACTCCAGGAATTGTCGAGGTATGCAACAGCAGGCATCAAGTTGCATAAAAGTCATACATCTTCTGTGTTTCGCTTGGAGGAAGAGGTGGGGGCAATGGACACAAAATCTGTACCTGTGTTGGTATTTGTGTGTATATGTGTTTCTCTGTTCAGGCATGCTTTTCCCTGAATCTGCAAGTGTGTATTAGTGTGCCTGTGTAAGTTGATGTCTGCGTGCGTCTGCCAACAGTCGTCCCCGTGTCTCAGACAAAAGAGCTCACTGGTTCATGTGGAGAGGACCTGGATCTTATCATTCAGTGGTTTAACACTAGCCAGACCACCTCTCGCTAAGTCCAGGCAGCAAATTAGGAGCTGGGAGCTGCCGACTGGGCTTGTGACAGGCATGTGACGGAGAGCAGGCAGACTGGGCTGCTTCACAGCTCGCATGGACCATGATAGGAGAGGAATGCTTCCCGTGTATGGCCAAAATAAGTAGTACAGGAATGGCAGCTCATGTTAGTGCTTTTGTTTCACATCAGAAGTGAGACACTATATAGAAACTAGGACAAACTGGCATACACACTGGTAAAACTACACACAATTGTGCATGTGTGGCCAATATCAGTAGTGTGTTTGAGAGGGCAGCCCCAGTGAAAGAGTGAATTTTATTGCGAGTGTCATTTCCTGCCAACTTTCAATGGGGTTTTAAAGACATTTAGTGGTTAATCTTCCAACTCAGCTGTATATCTGTTGTCTACATTTATACTGCTTAAAGCCAGATTTCTTTCATATTTATTTATTGTTTTTCTTGAAAGAATGGACAATTTGAAGAATTTCTTATCCAAGCAATACTGATGATTATTTTCTACATGTACAGTTTCAAACAAGAGACCACACTTTAACACTTTTCATTAAAGAGTCCCCATCACACTACACACACAGAACATATACTGTATACAAATATTTAATTTTTATTTAAAATTAGAATAGAATAAAAACATATACAGTTACTTATATATAGATAATATGCAAGGTAGTGGTGTCATTTCATTTATTTATGGTGGAGTGCAAAAGATGAGGTGGAGTTGATTGTTGTCCTCCAATTAAAACAATTTTTGATATAAATATTGAAAAACATGATTGTAATTTACATTATCTGCATGATATAACTGTTAAATATAAGTTATAGCTGTTAAAAGCTTCCACCAGTATAATATGAATGAATCCAGTGGTATGTAAGAACATTTTTTTTCTAATTGTATGTGTTTAAAAGTGGTAAGTGTGTGTTTTACTACTATGCTTTAGAGTTAAAGTTTAAATTATGGCCCTAACAGCCCCTCAAGGTACGAGGTACGTTTATACTGTATATTTCTAAGGTTGGGAATAAAGGCTGCAGCCCTCACGCACTCTGATTCTAGGAATAAAGTTCACAGCTGGACACACCCAGTCTGGGGGTCAGACCAGGAGACACCACCCCATATAATTAAATACATTACAGTACATGAACATACTGAAAATAATTCCACACAGTTGCCATGTTTTGATCCAATGTAGGGCAAAATTTACAGACAGAGTGGATCCAAATGAAACGTTCAGCTTGAGAGGTTTTATTGGCAAAAGGGGGTGAGGGACTGGAGTCAAGGGAGAGGTGGATGCCAGAGAAACACAGGCCCGGGGAACCGAGGAGACTGGGACCAGAGGGCCTGGGAACACTGGGGCTGAGGAAGCGAGGGAGAACAGGGAGGACACCATGGGGGAAGTCCGAGGAGGAGAGGACCGGAGGATGAGCCCAGCCGACTGAACGGAGGACGAGAGTGAGTGAACCTGGGAGGAAAGCGGACAAAGAGACAGGGTTAGTGACAGAGGCGACAAAGCACAGGGAGATTGAGAGAAATCAAAAAACATGAGAGCCTGAATGCAGAGGTAGCACCGGGTATGGAGCAACAACGATCAAGCAAGAGTGGTTTGGAGAACCGGGGTTGAAATATAGGCAGGGATGAGGTTGACTACTGGCAGGTGTGGCAGGCTGACGAGGTGGCTGATGAGGTGCAGGTGCAGGTTGTAGGCTGGGCTAAGGAGCGGAGGGAGAAAGAGAGAGCACACACAGGGCAGGAGACACAGGGAGGCAGGCAGAGAACAGAGAAAACCAAGGAAAAAGCAGAATAACTGATGAAAAGGAGAAAAGACCAGGACACTCACCATCAGCCGGTCTGCCACCACAACACATCAAATAATATAATGATATATACTGAGAATAACTGTGTAAATAGTAAAACAATACAAATGCAAACAGGGCAATTAAAGTGTGTTTTAAATTTAGAAACATTTTGAGTCCCCATCTCTTGCCGGACTCTGGTTTGGTCCACAGCCTGCTTCCCCTCACAGGAGCCCGGTCGGAGGAAACCAGTTAAAATCTTTCAGTAGTGGAACTCCAGTAATGTTAAGCAAGCTGGCAGAGCTATTTTATGCACTTTAAACATTGGATGAACTGATTCTTTTGTCTTTAATAGCCTGCAGCTGAGTCATTAATAAATTAATCATGACAAAAGGTTATGATAACTGATTATTTTTCTATGAGCCCACTATGTTATTATAACATTACCTAGCTTGTTCAGTTGCTTGTTTAAAGAGGTGGTATTATGCTTTTTGGCTTTTCCCCTCTCCTTTATTGAGTTATACCTCTTTTTTGTGCATGTAACAAGTTTGCAAAGTGAAAAAGCCCAAAGTCCAGCCCAAAGGGAGTTCCCATCTCCCACAGAAAACACTGCTCTGAACTGCTTGAAAACAGCTGTAGTCCAGCCCTTTGCTTCCTTTACCTGTGACGTCACAGTGAAAACATGTCATAAAGCTTGCCAAGCTGCTAGCAGGGTCAGGCACGCCCTCAGACCAAGCTAGTCTGAGCGGAGGCTCGACTCGCCTTTGTTTGGTTTTCCATTGTAGAAATGTTGTACCTGCTTCCAGGTACTTTTTTTTGTATCACCTCAGTCAAGGTTCCAAGCGAGCTGAGGGATACTAAAATGTAATGTGAAAACATGACAGACTGCTGATTGGTCAGAGAGAATATTCACTATTCACTGCATCATCATTGCGTGCACCAGACAGAGGCCAGCAACAGAAAGTTTTATATTATATGTGTGTGTGTCGCATTGAACATTACGTCGCGGCAGTTGTATGTAGCGTCGCTATGACGACAAGCTACGCACTATCTCTGGGTACTATCTGCAATGGAAAACGGAGCAGGGCCGAGTAGAGTCGAGTCTATCGATTTGCGCTATGGTAGCATTTTTCGGCAAGGCAGCAGAGATCGTCAGAACACCGTCAACAGTTCAACGTTTAGTCCCAATGGTAAGATGTGGAACAATGATGTTGTGGACTTGAGTAACTTATACCATCTGCTAGGTTACAGTCGAAGTCTGAAGCGGCTTTGATTTTGATCACACTACCATGTTTCTTATGACCCGCTCTTCTCTGCTTCTGATTGGCTAGTAGTCCTTACCTGGGTATTGCGCATGTGCAAGATTTTGTACAAGTAAGATGCATCACTCTGTAGCTCAAGAGCAGAGCGTACAACACATAGGGTGAAAAGAGGAGCTGCAGAAATGTGCAGTATGAGGAAAAATATGGGTTTTTTCAAAATTAAACCATGTAAACCTGTTCTGGTACAACCCCTAAATAAGATTTTGAACCTGAAAATGAGCATAATACAACCTCTTTAACAGCATATTGGATTGTAAGTCATCTTCTACAGCTAGAGATGCACAGATTGATCAGCTGGGGACTGAAATAGGCTGTTTTATTTCACTTACTCGGCTCTGACCGGTGACCGGGGCTGAGCAGTGTCAAATATCCAATTTTCTGCTGGACACATTGAACGTTACGAACACACTGCACTGCACCGTGTTTCGTGAGTGTACAGACAGTAACCTCGTGTTACAGCCACACACACATACTGAAATATGTCTTAGGTGTGTGTGGAAGTTATTCACGAGTGTGAAGAAGACACAAAGCTCACTATTTACATCTTCAGAGAAACACACAGAAAGAGACGCTGTGGATATTGTAAAGCAGGGACCAGGTAAAGCAACAGTGAACACAGCTGTTGGTGACGATGTCATTCATACCACGGTGGTCTCTATCGGTAAATAACAATAAGCCTCCTCCACACGCGGCTCATCTGCTGCTGTGAAAACGGAATCGAGGGTGAAAAGTAAGAAACAGGAGTTCTTTTAAATAAAACTGCTGACAAGTAAAGTCAGAGCAGACAGAGAGAAAGAGACAGACAGACAGGAGTGTGCTTGTGTGTCTGACGGGAAAAGCAAGGTGAGCAGATTACTGTTTGTGATTAAACACAAAAATAAATTGAAGAATAAGGTAGAATTAAAATGGTGTGCAATTAATTTTCAGCTCCTTCCAGTGAAAATGCTAATGTTATTTTATAATCAATGTTTCATTATGACCATACAATTGAATGGACCCCAGTGAGAATAGCTAAAATTTATACTGGTGCTGATGGGGACCCTAATAAAAATAGATTTTTCCAATAAATAGTTACAAAAATGTTTGTGCATACTGTCAGTTATAGTTCTTAGAAAAAAATAAAATTGTAATCGGCAAAATTAGAATTGGCAGGTCAGACCTTTTAAAAAAATCAGTAATTGGAATCAGCCAGGAAAAAATAATCTGTGCATCTCTTACTACAGCGATAATCCTGTGTGTAAACTGATATTAGGCTAAGATCGTATATCTACCATTGTGTTGGGTTTTGCGGATTTTATATATATATATATATATATATATGTGTGTGTGTGTGTATGTGTATATATATATATGTATGTAAGTAAGTAAGAGACGTCCTCTATCCCAGAAGAAACCTAAATTACTATGTAGCCTAGAGGACACAAGTTATTTAGGATAATATGATTGCGTGGTGAACCTATGAACTTAAGTCATATTTAAACAACTATTGCTTTGTGTTTTGGCCAGAAAAATAATAGCAAGACTTCCCTCTGTGTACACGTATCCTATAAAAATAAAATTTTTATTATTTGTGTCTCCTTCAAAAATTGCTCTTGAGAAATTTTATGTTTATTGTGCCCCCCTACTGTTAGATGAGATTTACGCCCATGCCTACAGACACGATAACCCTGCTACCTTGAGCATTTCTGACTTTAGATTCCTTGGCTAGTAAGGTGATTTTCACGTTAACCTAATTCACGTTAACTGTGATGTTACTGGCTCAAAACCAAATGTACATTTCCTGTTTTGCATTTCTTCTGGTAAGCCACGTATCAACCAAAAGGTGACCACGCCTTAAAGCATACCCTGCTTTATTGTCTATTTTACACTTAATGGGACCATAACAACAGGCTGTATTGAAAAAGACTTTAACTAGCGAAGGAAACTATAAACTCATTAGGAAAGTGTTTACTGAGGTATTTTATCAAGCGAGAAGTAAGGTAATTTTGTCAAGGACTTCCATGCAATCGGGCTTCCTTTTGCAACAAGTGCAGTCGCCCCCTGCTGGCTGGTATCGCTCCGCATGCAGGTATTAAAAATTCTGCATTGGCTTCACTCTTCACACCGCTTGGCTCTGTCCAACCTATCAGATTATTTTCCTCCTCTTGGTTCACTTTATTCCCTTTTCACTTTCTCGTGCTCTGTCTCTCACAGTTTCCCCTTCTCTCATACATACACACAGCAATGAAGACATTGCATACACTGTACTAAAAGGGAAGACATCGGAGTCGTTTTGTTCACTTTGGACTTTTGTCAGGTTAAAAGACATCCTTCACTAGTCTGTAAAACACCTTGGCTAGACGGAGGACTTTGGCAAGTTGCCACTGTCTTTTTCCACAGACTGGTTCAGAATGGTTATGAATGGCAATACGCTTTCTGAATTACTCGTGTTTGGATTGTATTTTTCATCCAGTTATCCCATATTTATATAATATTTCTTTATTGTCTGTATGTATTTCTGAGGAAACACTTCACTATTGATCGTTTGCTATTTGAAACCATTTGTCTCTGTTAAAATATAACTTGAATTGAGAGCCTGTGTGTCAAAAAGAGATACCAATGTACAGCAATAGTCTGTACTCAAGAAAAATCGAGATGTTAACTTCCTGCATGCCAAGAAGAATGAAAATGCTCAAGGGATCTTTTACACTCACAAAATGTTTGCACATCCAACACAGTGTCCCTGAAGTTGTATTGCACACAATAAAATGTGGATTCGCTGTTGTAGCTTTCCTCGGGTAACCCAGTTTTATTTTAACAGCTTGTTCTCAAATAAGTCAGATGTATCCCAAGAGATCTTACACATAAACACGCACACACTCATGCCCTCCTATTCACCAGGGTAGAAAGAGTACTGAAATACTGTTACAACTGTTTCTACTTGTATAAACATCTACTTCAACAAAATTGAAAGGATAATTTGTCCTCTAAGTAAAGTTTACTTATTAAATCACACACTGATAAACAATATTTCAACACATAACAGAACTGACAAAACAATATAGACATCTTTAAAACTGTATACCCAAGAACACCTGAACAAAGTAGGGTCAGACATGTCAACAAATAATCACATTTAAATGGCATTCTACTGTACAAGCAGAGACATTTATTGATAGAATGCCAGTATGAAACTGATTGTATTTTTTTCAAGAGTTCAGTGTCTTGTCAAAACAATTTATTGATTTAAGTAATCAAATAGAATTATCAATCTTAAAATGGATGGTGTTTTGGAGAATGATCAAGGTTACCAACTAAGGTATTGGACAAAAATACAAATACATACAAAAAAAAATTGTGAAGATTCTCTTAGATTTTAATCACTGATGCTTGCTAAGTTAGTAAAAAAAATAGTAGTGGGGTGGGATGAAAACAAATCATTAGTGTTTGATCACGTGACAAAATGATTTTAGCAAATCTGTGACTATCATGGATACATTTTAATGTCAGTGTCTACAGCTCACATACACATACATTTTTCTTTTACAGTCGAACAGATTCATAAATGAAGCATTTCAAATGTAACACAATAACTACTTAAATATACTATATACTATACTATATACTAATACTTAAAATTATACTGTAACAACAGTCATTGTAATTAGTCTCTTTCAAGCCCTGGCATATTTTAGGTAGAATTTCCAAATATGGGATTTTCTTAATAGGAAAAGCTTGTACCAACGATTTTTACATTATAGTGATAAAGATGAATGACTATTTTGCTCATACAATATAAATCCAGTGTCTCTATACAGCATATGACACACATTTAGTGTGATACTTAGATATATATATATATATATATATATATATATGTGTGTGTGTGTGTGTGTGTCTCTCGAGTGTGTGCTTACACAGTTAAGCAGGCTTGAAGCCAGCCGTCCCTCATGTGATCCCCCTGTCTCCATTCCTTATCAGCAGCACTTTGTCGTCCCTGCCTCTCTGTCAGTGCTGTGTGTCTGCACCACCTCTCCGCCTGATAGCTAGCAGCCGCCTAAATACACCTGCACTCTGTCACACTGCCGCTGCTTTCCCCTGCTCACAAATCCAACAAGCCAAAACCAACCATGGCCGAGGCTTTTGGTGATATTTACATACATTCCTCAACAATTTCATAGGAGATCTGACGTATTTAATTACATATCACAAGTGAAATTTACAATGATTTACATTATTTACACATTTTAGTGGTGTAAATTTGTTATTAGTAGAGAGGAAAGTTATAAATCCAAGGCTTGGGCTCTACTTTTTGAGAATATGTACCTTCACTCGAATGAATTAAGATAAAAAAACATAGCCAATCATTAGCTCACAGTGTTTCCACACATGGCAGCAACAAATTGGACAATTAAGCATAGCTGCATGTGTCTCTGTTCGAGTAGCAACTGGATTGTGATGAGGAAAATGGGAAAACGATTATACTGCATTTGCATGCAACACTTTCAAAGCTCAAGCTGTTTTTCTCCCTTTGGAGTTCAAACAAGCAAGAGATAAAATTTGTTTGACGACTACTGCTGTTAAATTTGTGTGTAAACTGTAATGATGTCTGTAAGATAATCCATGGAACCACCATCCTTTCTCCTGTTTGCCATTACACACACAGTGAGATGAAAGATCCATGCTCCACTGTAAGCTTCCCAAATCCATCCTACTCCACTCCACTCTACCTTCCTCCAAGTCACCCAATGTTTACAACATTGCTTCTCATATTTCCTTCTACTGTAACCATTGCTCTTATCCATTCCAACACTCCTCTCTCTAATACACTGCACTGTATATATTTTCACTCCATCCCTTCATCCCACTAGTGCTTTACTTTTCAGCTCCAGACTCTCTGGTTTTCATCAAGTGAGCCCGCTGGCACCATATTGACGCCCACCAGGCGTGCTAGAAGTTAGGAGCCTGCAGTGGCTGATAACCTGCCCTGAGGCTGCCACAACCAAACACACTCCCTTTCTTTTAGCCTTGTTTAGAGCAGAGTGGAGCAGATCAGACTGCATTAGCAAACAAAAATGTCTATGGATAAGGAAAGAAAAGACATGTAAGAATCTTTTGTTATAAGATTAACTTTGTAGGCAGCGTTGCAACTCTGCCCTTAAATTAGAGGACCAGCAGGCTCTGCTTAAATGTCATTGGGGTATACCTTTGACTCCTACCAGCTCGGTCATAGCTGGTCTGAAAGAAAAGCAAAAAATTATGGAAACGAGTCAATGAATTGGCACAGTATTAAAAAAAATATAATTAATATGTAACCTTTTTAATGTGTTACCTTTTGCCTCCAGAATTGGATATATAAGATGTTAAGGCCTCAGGGGGACAAACGTGGCATTGCCAGTTAAGGGTGACAGCATCTGATGATGGGAACAGACAGTACAGCGCCATGGGGGCTACTTACAGGCTGTATGCTGTCATCGGTGAAGTGGTGACGGAGTGTTGGATGTGCGTGCATGTATGTTTCTGTGTTTGCACAAAGAACAAACCAACCCTTGGGCTGGATCTTTTGTGTTTCTTCACAACTTGTTACTGTCTTTGCACTTCAGTAGTGATGGGCAAACTTGGAGAAACCCGACTGACAACATAATACACCAAAAAACACTTTCCACAACCCAGCGTCTCTTTAAAATCAATCATCCGCTACAAATCACTCTCTCATTCTTTTCCCATCAACATTGAGTCCAACTATTTGTCATTCTGTCATGCAAAACCCTACACCACATAACACTACAGACAGTGCTGAATAGAAGATAGGGGAACATACACAGAGTGTAGAGAGTAGCGTGAGTACTTTAACAGAGTTGGTGGATAGCGTGGTGTCCAGGACGCTGCTCACTACCCTCTGCACCTTCACCAGCAAACACAAAAGGGAGTGAGAAACAGTAAGTGGTTTGAGATGTGTGTGTGGTGAGATGCGAGAGGAGGATTGTAATGGTGACCAGGGGTTCCATTACCTCAAATAGTTAATCGAGTATCTAGGTGGGGATTATTGATAAAGCACAAAGCCATACACATTCTTATTTTGATTGTTTATTTAAATAGTGAAATATTTAATAACTTTCTTTGCTATGAGTAGTTCCAGAGGAGGTTAAGTGTTTCTACCATATGCCAGTTAGTTATAAAATTAGCTCAAAAAGATAAAGCAAACAATGGTAGGACTCATCTCTTCCTGGTTGTCTCCTCAGCAGGGGGCGGAGGCAAAGAAGTGTGGTAGGCCCAAGCACCTGCTTAAGAGCTGCAGGAGCAAACCATGAAGCTGAGGGTGAGGGGAGTAAAGGCATCAACAATGCTGATTTATTTGATTATTTTGAGTGTATGTGTTATTGATTTATTAATTAATTTGTATTTATGTAAATATTCATTCTTTGTGCTGTATTTTTCTATGGTGTTGGGTTTTAGGTAAATATGTATTATTCTATATGATGGTGGTCCCACTAAAGTAGTTTTGTCCACTTAATCACCTGCAGTAGGGAATGTATATAAGGCAGCTAGTTGCTTTCAGTGTAAGTTTGTTGCTGGTTGGTGTCTCATTGTGTCTGTAAGGTAGACAATAATTGCCACGTTTGTGCTTTGCATTTTAACTCTGTCTCATGTGTCTCTCTGGAGAAAACTTAAAGCCACTGTCGGACAAAGATGCATCCTTATGTGAGCGAGAGAAAGTGTGTTTTGGGCGTTATGAAGGATGACTGCATGCACGAGTTTATGCTAACGTGTATTTCGTTGTATTTGTGTGTGCGCTTCTGCGTTATGAGTCAAGTATATTTGCGTCTGTCTGACTATGCCAACATACATGTTTGTGTCTACCCACGCACGCATTCCTGTCTGTGTGTGTTTGTGTGTGTAAGCAAGTGTGCGGCCTATATTGTGTAGGCTCTGCACCAGCTGTGTGGGCCATGTGGAGGAGGATGTATCAAGGGGTCAGGAGCTGGCAGCTGGCTGGGAGGGAGGGAGTCCAGCGCTGTGTCTAGAGACCCAGACATTAGGAGCTGCTTTAACACACTGCTCGGAGTTGTGTGTGTCAGAAGGGAGTGTTGGTGAGAAAAAGAAAAAGACAGAGGGAGCACAAGCGTGTTGTGAAAGCAGCCAAGTCTATTAAATCAGATAAGCACATTAACACATTAACAACAAAGAAAACACACACCCCGCCTCATAACAGTTCCTCTCTGTCATAGGCGTCCCCCAGAGTCAGTGGACACACTCAACATCCACACGCTGCGTTGAGTTTGTAGCTGAGTGGTCATTAACACCTTCAGCAGGCATCTGGTTTTCCTCTGACATCACTGATGGTTTTGACCTCTTGAGTGGAGGGGTCACACACAAGTCACATGTGTTGTTTCCAGGGTCCAGATAACATCACCACAACATGTCTCTCAAAAGATATGGCAGATTAAAGCTTCTGCATTTTCTTTGATTCACTGATATTGGCCAATTCGGGTTTATTACAACTTGGTATTTTATTTTGGTACTTTTGGCTATCATTTCTGGTACTTCTCATAAGCGGTTTCACGAAAGTAATAGCTGAGATCTGGGAACAAAGGAACATCGACACTATCTGATGTGGCAAAAATGAGCTGTCAGACAATCAGATAGGGTGTAAACAAGCCAACAGATAGTAGTCAGATTATCTGAAGTGTTTTATTTGGAGTTAAACTGAACATACAGCTATGGGAAGTAGGAACCTAAAAGTCAGTCTGTAAACTGTGATAGGTGAGTTTTTAAATTTGGTAATACTTTTGGGTTACAGTTTAAAGTTTTGTCTTTGTTTCCTATTTCAAATAAGTTTATCCAATGTGGGGGTTAGAGTATGACCTCCCTTGTACTTACGTATGTTTCCTGTTCAATCAAACTTATTTTGATGATTGTTGTTGTGTTCCCAGGTCTCAATTCAACTTGGTAAGAATATTATTATGCCAAACTACAAAACCCATGTTTTAATAAACCGGGATTATCTTTTAATAATGACCTGGAGTTGCCACATTTTCTCACAAGGAAGTTGCTCTCAAAGCATTCATTTAGTATGAAACAACATTTTATTTGCACGACTATCCACAGTGCATCTGGAGTGTAAGTATAGCATTTAACTCACAGTATAGCCTGTTTCATTAACTAAACTTAATTACATCAATGAAAGTCAAAGGTGTTATTAGCCAATATTAACAGCCAAAATACTCTTATAATACATTATTATGCACAGCAACAGTAACCCCTAAATGTATTTTCAATACCTCCGAAACCAAAGGCCATTCCAATCAAAGCACCTCTAATCATTACTGTCAGTGACTCCCTGAGGTGGATGTAATGTGTCTTGCTCCCTGATAAAGCTTCTGTGTGCTAGCAGGTCTAGAAATATGCTGCAACATCTGTGAAGCTACTTGGGGTCCTAACATTTCACTCCGCTCCCAGCTAAAGCAAACAAGGGGAAACATATTGGAAAGGAATTAAGGGCAGATTTGAGACAGGCTGTATTGTTAAGCTTTCACCACTGACATGTCTGTTTCAGTCAATGTCTACAGACAGCATGACCTGGCAACCACTTTATGGACATGTCAACCCCAGCCAAGATTTGTGAGCCACCGATTTGCCAGGTCTGGAGGTTTAAAATTACACCTATTAGGAAGTGTACTTGTTAGTGGAGACATTTTAGGCCGCACAGTTTTTGAGGTATTTGTTAAAGAAGAAATAGAAATATTAGATAAAGAGAAAAAAATTGATAAAGAGAGACTAAATGTCTAACATTGTGGCCTGCTTAGCCTGCACTTTGACCTTTGCTTCCATTATGTGTACCTCATTCTGTCCTTCCCATCCAATCAGATACATTCAGGACAATCTCTACCAGTCCTCTCATACCTCTATACACACACAAACACACCAGCAGACAGACAGACACTCGCTCATTTGTTCATTTGCTAGCAGAAAAACTGAACAGATGACGGCTTCTCCTTTCGGCGTGGTGCCGGTCGTGGTGGCAGTAGCGGTAGTTGGCGGCAGCACGCTTATCATTCCACAAAACCCCAGCCAGATGTCCCCGAGCCTGGGAGGCAGGTGGGCCGGGGCCCCCCTCTGCCGCACCGCGACGGTGCTGGCAGCTCTTCAAACCTGCTGGGTATAACCTTTAATTCACATGCTTTTCCTGGCACGGCGGGCCGAGGGGCTGCCATCTGCCCGGCCTGTTGTGGTATACCGAGAGAGATGGAGAGAGAGAGAGGAAATGAGAGAGGGAGAAAGAGTGGGTGTGCATGTGTGTCAGTGTGAGTGATGGGGTGGCATAGTGAATGACCGAGTTGCCCAGATGCCACCTCACGGAATATAGTTCTGGTGGTCCATCAGTTTGGTATCAGACCCTCTTGGCCCATGTCGCACACACACACACTGAACCATCAAAGGAAATGCCGACAGCTACAGTTTATTCACAAAAGCATCTTTACTTAATGATATTCAGTTAATGTGTCATCAAGATCACACATGCTGACTCATAATAGCTCACCAGTATTCACACAATGTAAGAGGAATTTCAAATATGTCCTAATAATGACTTAGCCGATTACTGCATCAAACATCAACACCTTGTGGAGCAAAGAAATTACTGGCCTCTCCATGCAGATGCTCGCCAGATGCAGGGATTTCCACTTGAGTCAAACACAACTCAGATTATTTTACAGTATCCCTTTCATCTGTTAGCAAGCAGAGCCTTTATTGCCTTTCAGTATCCTCTACCATGGAGGAAGGGCTGCGCTGTTTGAGCTCAGAACAGATGTCATTAATAATCCCCAACATAATGAAACACTGCTGATCCCTAAGATACAGTCAACAAACATGGCAACACTCACCCTGGAGGTGAGCAGGAAAATGGGGGTGCTTGAGTCGTAAACAGGGGGAAAAAATCATATTACAATGTTGGGAATTATTGCCAGACTGAATTAACTGATAAGATCGAGGGAGGAGTGGAAAAACAAATTGAAAGCGCCTTATCTCTTGATGTGGGGTAAGTCTCCAAGAATTGTTTTTGCACCATGTTGTAATTTTTATTTTTGTGCGTCCCAGTTGGTGAAATGTTTTCAAATGATATGAAGAGTTTTGATTTGGAACTTTTATACAGTTACGGCTTAGACATTGTTTTAAAAGATACAGTATTAGTAAAGTAATTTGTGAAGACAAATTAAGTGTTTTACATCATATTATGAATGTGCAAAAAGCCTTTGACATACATATAATCTAAATTAAGTAACAAAATAAATTATATAGCCCTACATGTCAACTGATATTACACGGCCATTATTGTCTTAACAAATAGATTTTACAGCATCTAAAGATCATTGATCTGAAATAATAAACCAAAACATGTGCAAATATTATCTTACCCATTGATACTAAAAATATTATCCTGGGTAGATATTATAATTAATTGTTGAATGATAATTCAGAAATGATTGCATGCATCATCATACATTTCTAATTCAGCACTGTGGTATTTTGGCATTTGAGTATGCAAATCCATGTCTGGGTCTGATCTTGCACATTGTCCCATCCCTACTTTTTACTGCTTCAGAGGAAATGGAAGATTAAAAAAGGCGAGTGTGTCAGAGGAGCAGAGAGAGAGAGAAAGAAAAAAGAAGACAGAGGAAAAATAGAGTGAGTCAGATCCAAGGAATTAAATGAAGAGAAAGTATGATAAAGGCAGAGAGAAAGAGAGGGAGGCAGAGTCAGACTGAGAGAGAGAGAAGATGGATCGTGAGCAATACACAGAACATGAGAGGGATAATGACTAGAAAGAAAACGCCAGAAATAGAAAAAGAGGAAGAAGGAGAGAAAATGGAGAGACGAGTGAGAGAGAAAGAGAGGGGTGCTGCAGAGAAGCAGCCACAGGCCTGCTGTGCGGTGCATGGCGGAGGCTCATCATTCAGCTAATTATGATCAGGCTTTTCCCTGCAGGCACAGCAGCGCTGGAAATGGAAAGTCTTTGTTCTCACACACCCCAATGGAAGCGATGGGGCATGGCGCCATGCAGATGAGATGTGTGTACACACATGTACACTTGTATACAGGCACATACACACACAAACACAAGCAAGTGTACGGCCTCATTAACACTACTTGCACACACGGTGCTTACTCCCACATGTACATTCTTGTATTCAGAACACACACAATCACCATTCACATCACACTTTTCTCTTAATGCATGTTGCCAGTCGTTTCTACATTCTCCTTCACACAAACACACATCTCTACCTCTCACCCCCACTCATAATCATGCATTGCCACACACACACACACACATACACACAAACACGCACAAATGAATATGGACTCGAGGGATAGCACACATGCATGCAGACACACACATAAGCAAACACACACACACAGGAAATCCTACACAAACATCATCAGATTCAGCTTTTCACAAAGCACAGGAACATTACGATGATACACTCTATCAATTAACTTTGCACCTACTGAGCCAAGTCATGCATCTCTATTATAGAATCCACACCTCTTTTAGAAAGACCAGTGGGGTATTCAATTAGAAAAGTGAAGAAAACAAGAGATTTGTATTCAACAAGGACTAACGAGATTCCAAAAAGATAAATTCTTGCTTCAGTGACCCAGCCCTTGAATGTCAAGTTTGAGCAATTAGGACAAATACACAGACAAAATATTCCTAAGCAGACTTGTGGGTTCAAATATAAAACCAAATTAGCCATAATGGCAACAACTACCTGTCACAACCACGCTGTGAAGTTCATGGCCACTGAGCAGCACTTATTAATTGAAATTTATGGGCATTTCAAACACTTAATTTCAAAAAAAGGACAAATAAGTGCTTTATTAATAAATAAAGCAAAAGAGAAAGACTGCCAAGAAATTGGAACTAGACTGAATGAGAACAGAAAATTGGTATGTTATTAAAAAATCCAATTTATAGTGTAAATGTGTCAGACATGAAATCAGGGGGGTAATGTATACATTGTCACACTCTTTATATCAATACTAATTCAGTGACATAAAAGAAACATCTTTGTAATGTAATTGTAATGAAAACAAAAATTGCAGGCAGTGAAAACAAAAACAAACATCATATTTGAAATGGAAAAATTGTCAACAGGCGATACCATCATTACCATGCAATCTCCCTGATGTAGATTTATGACAGGTAATACACAGGAAAGAAATAGCTACATGAAACACAAGTCAAAGTTGGTTTGGGTTTTCATCTCAAAATGCTTATATAATTGATGATTTGATAGTTTGCTCATCCCTTGTACCTGCTGAATGTTGCTGTAATCTCTGCTTATTGTGTGCTTGGGTGCTCATGTTGAGCAAAACCGGTCAAGAACTCACCCTCTCAGACTGAAACCACAGGTGTCACTTCTGCTAACACAGGACTTAGAAACGTCTATGTTTTGGAAGATAAATCATCATGTACAGGACACTGAATGCAGTTCAGCTCCCACACTGGTGGTGATGGGTGAGATGGATCAAAACAGTGACAGCGAAGAGATTCAACAGGTAAACTAGCCTGATTGTTGGTTCGACATAGACTAGTCTCGTTTATTGGAAAAATACCCTGAGTGGTGATCAAACTGATATGGATTAGAATAAAGGTGTGTTTTCCTGCATAAAATTGCTCTGAGAGTTGGAGGTAAGCATTTGATGGAAGAATCGTAAATAAAAACAAAATAATTGAGAAAGATGTGGCACTCCACAGATTTTGCACATGAATAATAATAAAACCTATTGTAAAATAGCTTCTGTGGCTCTGGAAGATCGTTTTTAAGTCGGAGAAAAAAACCATGTCATAGTGATATTATCAAGGTTACTTTGGGGTGGGCTTAAAAGTACTTTTTTCACAAGTTTTTACAGAAAACTTGGGACATGGAATTGGAAAATTGTAAACCTGTGGGTGTTTACCATGCAGGAAGGGTCTAATGAAAAGACATTGTCAAGTTGCATGATGGGAATTAAAGAATAAAATGAGTTTCAACTTTATGTAAGGGTCATACCAAATTGCTGGAGCACCTCTTTAAAGTGGCCTTACTAAAACAAAACCCTTGACACAATCTTGTAATGTTCTCTTACTGTGGAACTTTAAAATTATATGAAACAAACAGCTAAATTATAATTACAAAGACAATAGTGAACTTCAGATTCCACCATAAATAGATTTAAATGCAAAATTAAACAAGATAATTGCCAGCACACGTATGAAGATTCCTTGCCACTCTGCTACTTTCCTAGATAATTGGTCCATTAAGTCCAGTCCTTATCCCCCGTGATTGCTGGGAACTACTTTTCTCAGGATTGTTATGCAGTAGAGAAGGCAACAATTATGTTTCATACTCTTTGTTGGGTCACTCTCAGAAATAATCTGCAGTGATGACTGAGACTGCGTGGCCTCCATATTGCTGATGAAGCAATGTGCATCACAAATCACCTGAAGGAAAAGGGTGAGTGTGGAGAACATTGGAATAATATAGGCCAGGAAAGAAGGAAATAGCTTGAGGACAGATGTGATTAACTACATTTTGAACTGTGGAGAGCAATAACTAGGTCTACTCTATGCGAAGGTTCTGATAAACACCACATCACTGAATTACCTTGGGGGAGGAGGAGGACACAGTTTATTTCAGATTGAAATCTCTTTGTACTGCAGCTTACAAGAGCATTATGTCAATTAGTGGAACCATATCTGCACACCGGTACTGTGGAATGATTTATGATTGACATAATTGTTTTTGTGGGGACTGAAAGAATGCTTTGTATGGACACGGACACAGGCAAGTGCCTTGGAAGGAAAGGATTCCTCCAACATTATGATATATTCACAACAGTTTGCCAACAGAACTGATGCCTAAACTTACTTTAAATTCAGTTCCATAAAAAAAGTTTGTTGGTTGCTTTCAAATCATTAGTGGGCTGGAAAGGTGATGAACATATTCAGATACTGATTTCATGCTTAGTGCATGCTTTATACAAAGGGGAATACAGTTGATTTGGTATAGTCTCTAGTCCTGTGCCACTGGCAGGTACTGGCAAAGAATTACATAAACATGTATTGTTGTGCTTTCATGCAGGGCATTGTTCCTATCCATATTTTTTCATGAAGTCTAGCGTTGCAGCCCCCCTGGCAGACAGAGAGGATCTCTTGGCATGGCTCCGCACCACTCTCTGTCTCCCCTCTCTTGTTTACAGTACAAACACATCTGCCTTTCACGGGTAAGTGGCTCCTCAGAGTTGTGCAACGGTAAACGATATCCCCCTGCTCCCTCATAGAGGTGTGAATCGCAGAATAATGTCCCCAAAGCTGAGAGGACTTGGCAACAACACACAGGTTGTTTTAATGAGCTGCTTATCATTGGGTGGGTGCCTAGTGTGTGTGTGTGGATCCAATAGACGTACATCGTCACACAAATGCAACCAAGACTTTTAGCGTACATGGTTTAAGTGACTGGGCTTTTTTTATACTGAATACGTCTTATTTTGTCTCTGTCCAATAAGAACCATACATCTCCATGTTTGGTGAATAATTGTTACAAAGCTAATGACAGGGCTGCCTTTCTGATGAAAAGTTGCTGAGACATTTTGGAGATACATGTTCACCTGCAAAGAGTGGCTTTTATCCAGATACTTGAGAGTGGTTTATGTTGCCAAGCAAGAACAGTTATTTTTCTGTTCAGTATGATTAAATGTTTTAAATCATAATTTTGTTTAAAAAGATAGCCAGACACTCTAGATAGAAATCTATGTAAATATATATAAAGATTTGCAAAAATGTTAACAAGCTCCATAAAAAACAGACATTTGTTTTCCAAATCATTACTGGTGCATAGTACACACACAACACTGCCTGTAACCTTTGTGAAACTTCTTGCTGCCCAGACTCTCATTAGAGTTGAATCAATATGCCACAGAATGGGACACCTCTGAGAGGAATCTTAATGGGGGAAATTATGTGCCATTACCAGGCAAATGCCTTTTGCGTAATTATTACGTGCTGGACGCGGTTACAAGCCATTATATAAATGCCCCATTCATACTCTGCATGCAAATTGATGCAGCTATACTGGCTTATTACTTCACTGTAACTGTGATTGGGCAGGTGATGATGTTTTAAGGTTAGTCCTGCAGGGAAGTAATGATGCTCAAATGCAGTTTGTGTGTGTCTATGTGCGCATGCTGAATTGTTTTCTCTCATTTCAGTCACTCTAGATAGCAACAGTAAAAATGCAACTACATACATCTTTGACATAACGTCAGAACTGTTACTTCTTCATAATGTTCATTATTTTAAATGTTTTATACAGGTCATATTATGCTCATTTTCAGGTTCAAAATCTTATTTAGAGGTTGTACCAGAACAGGTTTACATGGTTTAATTTTCAAAAAACACCATATTTTTTGTCATACTGCACATTGCTGCAGCTCCTCTTTTCACCCTGTGTTAAAGGCTTCGTTTTATCTACGGAGTGATACATCTTGTCTCTAAATGATCTTTGTTGGGAGTTGCACATGCGCAGTTCATAGTTAAGGACTACTAAACAATCAGAAGCAGAGAAGGGTGGGCCAATGAGAAGCCGGTAAACACAGCTTCGTTTCAGCTGTAGGCTACATGTTGCCGACCAGTTTGGCAACATAGACTGGAGCAAGAGTTTCAGAGTGGTGAGTTATTAATCTGTAACAAAAGTATCTTTCATCCATAAAGTTTTAACTGAGCTCTGTCTCTACATCACTGTAACAACTTTATGTCCACTGACTGCTTGGAGGGTAGCTGGGAAGGGGGAGGAGAGGTGTGTGCAGCAGCTCAGTGTTTTTCCACCGCGGTTTTTGAGGGCGTGTCGGAGTAGCCGCTTGGCTGTCAGGCTCAGTAAATCTGAAAAAGCCGTGTGTGTGTCGTCACAGGGATGAAAGGGAAACTGCTGGCCTACAAACGAGCTGTTTTCAAGCAATTCAGAGCAGAGTTTTCTGTGGGAGATGGGAACTCCCTTTGGGGTGGACTTTAGGCTTTTTCACTTTGCAAACCTATTACATGCACAAAAAAGGTATATAACTCAATAAAGGAGAGGGGAAAAAGCCAAAAAGCATAATACCACCCCTTTAAACTAAGATTTTTCACATTTCACACCTTTAACATGTGTACCTCTCATGAAATCAACACCTCTATTCATGAAGAGACAAAACCAAAACAATCACAGGTGTAAACTTGACCATTTTCAAACAAATGCAGCTAATAGTGTCATTGTGCAGCAACAATACTAAGTCTTATGGCTCAGTCTGAACAGAATAACAACAGCTAAATTAAAGAGCATCACTCTGAAATTATGCATCTCTTCAATTTGCCAGAACACTGGCATGCTGGGAACACTGTCATTATGTTGGTGCAGGTTAGAGGTTTTGACAGTCAGATGGATAAAACACTGTCTCTCCTTTTGACCTGTCTTTCTTAAAACTTTCTCTGACTTCCTCCTCCTCTACAAAGAGTGTCAGTGCCGGTAGAGCTAGCCAGAGGCATGTAGAGAACAGCAGACACCCAAACTGTGAGGCAACTCCCCAACAACCCAACTTACCAGATAGTCAGTCAAGTAGACGACCTCCGAGCCAACCAGCCAGTCAGCCACCCAATGCAGCCGCGCGTCTCCTTTATGCTGCCAGGTCTCTGTTCCCACCCAGTAGCTACAATGTGGGATTGTTTACAGCTCTTTTTATAGTCCAGTGAATAAGCCCTTATTTTCTCGAAATCTACCCATGCTGGGAGAGCTAGCCCAGACAGTGGGAAGTGGCACTGGGAAGTCGTAATTATATTTAGCATGTGTGCAGAGCCACACACGCACATACACTTACAGAAACACATGCGCGCACACAAACACACAAGTGTTTAAACACCATCACTTGCACTTATGCAAAGACACCTGTGATAGGTGGTGTACTTATAGGTACAGTAACCACACAGTGCTGAGTGCTTGTCTGCAGTTAATACACGTCACACAATCACATACAATTTTTCTCTTTTAAAAACAACACGTACGAAAGGCACAACGCCATATCCCCCCTCACAGAAATGCCAGCGTGCACATACATAAAGGGCGTGAGACACCTCCTCAGCCTTACAGCTTTGCTTGAACTCGCCTCCCTCTCTGCCTGAAACATATGTTTAACAAGCACTCTGGCCCATTTGGCTGGCTGCCTCCACAACGTGAGGGGACATTGATAGATCATGGGATGCATAACAACTGTATATCTATTTGCCTGATTTGGCGTGTTGCTTTTGCATAAACCAAACTGCTTCACACCAAGAAACACCGCCAGTTAGAGTCATCCTTTGTGAAGCTCCTTGCATGTTTCAGTCGAATATGCATGATTTGGTAAATGCATGGTATGGTATATGCTATACACTTCCTTGCTTTCACACCAAGATAATAAAATATGTTTGTAATACATCGAATATAATTCAAATGTATTCAATATACATTTCAAAGCAATACATTTCTATCTGTGAAAAAATAACAGAGTGGAAATTATCATGCATCTAAGTGCTTCTGTGTAGCAAAGTGTATAGTGAGTAAATTTTCAGATGTTTTTTTGTTTTCATGCGATACCTGAAAGGACAAACGCTGATCTACCAGTTCCTTGGGGAGCAAGAATGTGCATGTGAAGGCAATTAATAGTTGATTATACTGATTTGTAAGAAGTAATCTGGATGTCAGACTCTCAAGCGAGGGTCATAGCGAAATAATGGGAACAGTGGGTGTAATCGTTTTGCCTTTTCCTCCAGTGGCAGTTCCAGGGGTCCTCTTAAGTGCTCTTTGTGCCTGTGCAACATGTGTGAATATGTCGTAATCCATTGCTTTTCACCAATGCAATTCAGCCTTTCAGAGTAACAACATTAAATGAGATGAAGAGGCCATCAATGGCACCACAGACAATTTTCAGCGGAGGGCAGCACATGACTCCAGGTGAAAATTGTACTGAACTGCAAGTGTAAAAATGGTTTATATTCTACCTCTCCATCTTACTTTTCTTAGTTTGCACTTGTATTTTTTTTCAACAAAGAAACAAATTTAGAGAATCTTTTCATGTTCAGTTGATGCTTTCACAACACAATAGCTATGGGCGGAGATTGAATAGGATCATAGAATCCATTGGAGCGCTACAGGAATCCCATTTATCTGTGTGTGGTACTTTTGTTATCATAGCAACGTCTCCCTCTGCAAATCAGAGTTAACATGAGCAACTGAGCCTGATATATTTGTTCTTTATACTGTCAGTGCTTCAACAGCAGATGCATAGTGCAGAAGAAATAAAGCAATGTAATATTAGTGGCTACTTTTCCAAGTGCTTTCTGGTTTAGGTGGACACACTTTATGCATGACATAACCTGGTCAACAGCAGGTCACGGTATGACAAAATAGTACTCGTGCTGGACAGCAAAGAGCTGTGTATACTAATAGCTAAGTATTTATGTGATGAATGCTTTTCCCTCATCATAAGTAATACATGCTTTAAAATAATCTTTAAAAGACTCCTTAACAACTCTCACACTTGAATGGTAATAAATTGACTTAAGACATCTATGAAAGGCAAGCATGAAAACATCCGCTGTCTGCTCTTTGTTTTCTCCGCCACCACTGTTGCCAGCATTGCCAGTTACCATCAATCAGAGCAACAAAGGGTCAAGCTAATTGGAATCCTATCTGTGTCAATTGATTAATGCCTGATTTCTGTGTGATGTGGATAGATTATACATGGCATGCTCAGCTTGGCAGCTCATGCGTATATCTCCATTCAGCAGACAGCAATGCATTAATGCAGTGCACTGAAGACATACTGTATTGTAATGTTTAGCGTCTTTTTAAAAGGTTATTTATCTTAATACAAGCAAAAATAATTGTTAAGTCAGATCCAGATAATAACTTACAAATCAGTGTCAGGCAAGCTGAAAAGACAGAGGTTTGCACTGAAAGAAAGTGAATGATATCTGTATTTGTTTAATGATAAATATATTTCAATACAGGACAAATACAGGACTGTGCAACATGGTGGGTATTTTCCACAATATTTAGTGAACATTTAAAAAGCAATGAGAGTTCCCTTTATTAATGATATTCTATGGTTTAATTTGATTCCAGGGAGCAAAGCAGGGTTCGGGGACGAGGAGGGACGGGGTGCGTGGGAGACAGGGGAGGGGGAGCTGGATGAGCTCACCCCAGGCTTGCAGGTGAGTCAGGGGGCAAGTATGCAGGGGATGCTCCCTGATTCACCCTGGTACTGGCTTGTGTCGAGGCCTGGGATCCATCTGCCTCACCCCCCTTTTACACTATCTGTGGTTGAGGGAGGAGAGGTTGGGTCAGGGCTAGGTGTGTGTGTGTGTGTATGCCTTTGTGTACATTGGGGGCAGTTGGTGCTAGGACTGACGGGTGTGTGTGGGGGTGGGGTAACCTTGGGAGCGGTAATGTGATGGTAATTAGTACGTATGTGAAGCAGGGTTATAGGGGCGGGGCCGGGGCAGGAGAGTGACCTGAGAAACTCTGACTGAAGCAGCAACAGATATACAGAAAAAAACACACACACACACACACACACACACACACACACACACACACACACAAGCTTCTTCCTTAATAAGTGACAGGTGGTGGAAATGTGCGCGCACACACACACACACACACACACACTAGCAAAGTCTATTTAGACACAGAGTTAACACCTAAAAATGATTTGCGGGGAGCTTTTCACTCTTTAATTCTCTCTGGTCAAGGTGATCGGATAATGAGGACGAGGTGCGAGGAAGGCCATTCTGCCATTCTCTATCTACAGCTCATACATGTATATAGTTGAGGTGGTGGGAGTTAACTGAAGGATATATTTCATGTTAAATCTGAAAACACCTCTTGGTGCTAGCTTTAACATGATGATTTATATGTCTCTGAGCAGCTTTGTTTATTTTTGGGAAGGAGGTTGGAGGGGTGACAATGAAACCAAGTTGCAAGTTGTTGGAGTAAATTATTTTGAATGCTCTGTTTTAGCTAAGTTCCAATGAGAATGTTTGGCATAAAATCATAGCGAGGATAACTAACATGTGGTTATTTTACCAAATCAAGTGTGTAAAATTTGTTAAAGCTGATTGTTGTAAAGCCTACTCTATTAGCTTGCAATAATCTCCTAAGTGATAAAATCTCAAAGTTCTTTGACAGTATATTGAAAACTATAATATGCATCTTGATGTGCAATAAATAAAAAGAAATTAACAGGACTTGTTTAATATTACCACTTGTTATAACTTTATGTCTTAATTTATTTAAAGGGACACGCAAAATTCACGTGGCACGTAACAAAAAATATAATAAAATATAATGCAGTAATCAGTAGCTTACTATTATTTTTTGCTTAAGAAAGAGGCTTCACCTCCACTCTCCTCCTGCTCCTGCTTCATGTTGTCATTGCGTTTGATCATGCAACTTTCTGTGGGATCCCAAGTCCCGGAACCGCCACTCTGAAATCATTAAGTACATGCCAAGTGTGTGGTCCTGCATCTTGGCTGAATCGTCTGGTGTTCACATTCTTAAAGGGGCCCCTTTAAAGAATTTGTAGTTTTCAGTGACCTGTAGCGGGAGGTTTCAGACTGCAACCACTGTGTTACCATGTGCGTGCTCCTGTGCGTTCTCGAACTCATGAGAGTCACAGACCGACAAAATGAAACCTCCGCCGCAAGATTTGAAAATCCTCCAGTTTGCTCCACGCATAAATCTTTTGAAGGTTTATTGTGGAAGGCAGCTGCTACATTCTTGGTAGAAAGATAATTAAAATGAGTGAAGTGTTTGGGAGCTAACCAAACTGAGAGGGAGGGAGACACGTTGTAGTTTGCATATTGTAGTTTTAACAGCTGAAAGACAAGCATACAAAACACAGTATGTGATCGTGCATATGTGAATGTGATCAACAATTCTTTCTGTGGTGGTAGATACGCTGAAGTCTGGGCTCTGATGCAGAGGATGGACGATGTGGAGACAAACACAAGACCAGCTCAATGGCTAGCCATAGGGGTGTGTGTGTGTGTGTGTGTGTGTGTGTGTGTGTAAATAATGAGAAGGCCACAGGTGTGTATTCTCTAATCCCATCATTAAAAACAGGTCTGGTACAGATAGGTGTCACATACACACACGTACACACTGCCCTTCTGATCTGCACTAAATTTAATGACACGTACCCACTGTGGTGGAAGAGTTGCCCTTCAGAAAGGTATTGGTATTAGGCCTGACTGTGTAAATGCTACTTTAGCCCCAAGGCCTGTCAGCTCGCTGTCTCTCTCTCTCTCACTCACTCATAGGGTGTGTGTATGTGTTTTAGGGGAGGATATTTAGAAGTCAAATGCAAATATCACAGGAAGTTTTTTTTTCGCCTTTGGAGAGTGGACACCTGTGTAAACTGCCATGTCACTCGAAGTGCCACTGTGTGTGCAGACAGCCCATACAGCCGCCTGTGAGGTGATGTTGATTCAAGCTTTTCATACACAGTGACTTCAAGGCACAGCTTGATGATATAACCAGCTTGGTATGGTTTAGCTCCGCTGGGGCCTTAAGTGTCCCCCCAGTAATATTTCTGAAAATCATAATCTCTGAAGGATGAAAATAAACTCTTAATGCTATAATAATAATTTTGCTCAATTTAAGCTTATGCTGTCTTTCGTGACTGAAGTAGTATTAAGTAGTGATCAGACAGTGCATGGTCTTTATAGTGAAAGGTGTCTTTTTACAGTTGTTTTCTATAGGCAGGGAGCGTTTTGTGTGCTGCTAATGTGTCCTGCGTTTTTGCAGGAATGCTTTGAAAGCTTTGAGTTGAAAAAAACTTTAGCTCAGAGCAGAAAAGCCTCATAATATTGGCATATTTCCTCATTGTCCAGTCGGATGATAACAGTGGAGAACAAACTAGTGCTGGTTATTGCTGGGTACCTGGAGCTATCATCCTCTGACTGAACTCAGAACTCATTAGAAACTCTAGTTATCTCTGTTATTACCTTCCAGTCTCCATCCTTTTTTTAATCTATCTACATTCATGAAGCTGATTCATAGTCCACCAATAAGCGTGAACCTTTTGCTTAAATTAGAACATTTTCATCTCACATTCTCAGTTGGTAATGCCAAGATGCCAATGCGCTTATTATGAAAAGGCTAATGAGCTAATGTTTAGCAGGTATAATGTTTACCATATTCCTCATCTTAGGTTAGTTTGTTAGCATGCATTTGCTTATTAGCAATAAATAAAAGTACAGCTGACCTGATGACAGCACTAGATTTAATGTTGAGGCCAAAGTTATTACAATTCATCCTGAGGATGACATAAATGTCTATGTCATGGCAATCCATCCAAAAGTTGTAGAAATATTTAAGTCAAAACACAAATGTCAGCCTCATGGGGGTGAGGGGGAAAATACAGGGGACCACAAAGTCAGTATGTTATCCTCTAAGTACTAATATCTGCATAGTTGCTGAGACATGACTGGACAAAAGTGGTCAACTGACAGGCCAACTGACCAGCACTGCCATCTCTAGAGCCACAACACTAGGATGGCTAAAAACATTATTTCAATCGTTCTGTCCTCCAACATCTTCACATCAAATATACAAAATATTTAAAGCAAAAGATCTGTTCACAATCAGCTATTTGTAAAATGCATGTGTAATGCCAGGGGAAAACCCAATGTCAAACCCTTATCTGGGCAAAATAAATCCAGCATCTGGCTGCCATGAAAACATCTTTGAACATTGACCATTGCCTGTGTCACTACCTTTTGACAGAGGATTCTCTCTTTTTTAAAATAAAATCAAATAAAACAAGAGACAAATTGCCTCTGAATGGCTCTCTTTGTTCTTCTATAGTCCCTCTGACTGAATGATATCTGCCCTGACCTCTAGTGACCTCTGGCTTAAGGGGACAAGAAAGAGGGAGAGTGGACAGTGGTGTGCAAATAGAGAGGGCAGTGTGCACATTTGTGTGTCACAGAAAGAGAAGATCAACAGGGAGAAATAAAGTGCATGTGTGTGCGTGCCTGCTCTCATTTTGCCCCTGGGGTATAAGTCCTGTGGCTCAAAGACAGCTCACAACCATGATCTCTCACTATCTTGAAAACATAATAAAAGTGTCACCATTCCCTAAAGGAACACATGAGATCAACTCTATTTAGAGTCCTTGCTCAGGTAAAGACAGGTAAAGATAGAAAAAAAGTGACAACAATCATAAACCAAAATGGACCAATACTCAGAGAAAGACACAGATACACACAGCTTCTGTGCACACGGTCCCAAAAATTCTGCGACTGCGTTCTGGCTCGTTACCCCCTATGTCATGTGATATCTTTTCGGGTGTGTTTCACCCACAAAGAGGGAACAAGTGAACAAGATGGAGCGGTGAACAGAAAGATTGATAGCCACCATCTTCTTAGAACATGTATCATCTGCCATTGTAGCTGTTGCCAAAACACAGTGACTGCTGCTACAACCCGTTAAAATGTCACTGCTAATGATGTGGGTTACGCAGCTTACGTAACTAATGTGTTGTTCATATGGGGTTTGGTATCCTGACCCTTGAACCCAGAATGGTTAATTGTTTAATGATCTGCTGTTAAGCGTAGAGAAGAAAAATAAATAAATTGAGGTTGAAATTAATGTTTGTGTAACTGCCATTTTAAGATTTTTTTCACTGATATGAGTTACGCATTTTATTTAAAGCTGCACTAACCGACGGTGTTTATGTTAATAGCCAATCAAAAGACTACAGGTGATGTGAAAGGAATCGCTCGTTGTCATAAACCCACTGAAAAATTTCACCCAACTCTGCAGCTTCCCTCAGATCTACAGACAAATATAGCATCCTTCATTGTTTTGGTTCTGTCTCAAATACTTGCATCATCAAGCCCTGATACACACACTGAATACTACCTGCTCAACACCAAAAGTTACCAACTAGCTGGTGAATATAGTGAATTTAGCAGTCATAGAGCCAGATATGTCCGTCAGGAGTTGGTAGAAACCGAAAACAGAGCTAAAAGATATTGAATATTTTTACGTTTGTCAGGTATACAGTAGCTATATTAACTTTATAAGGGGATAACATACATGTCAGTATTGTGTTTAACGCTTATTCAGTTGCCATTTAGTGGTGAAAAACATGTATCATTAATGCTTTAACAGTTGTACACATTTGATAAATAGGCAAATAAAATAGTCCTACAAATAAATCTTCTGCAAACAATAAAATTTAAGTGTTTTAAATAACAAAGTAGGCCCCACCTGTTTCACTTAAACGATCAAATTACTGAACTTCTGTTTAAACTAGTAAGTGATTGAAGAGCCTGATGGTTGAGAAACAATCAAGTGCGCCACTATGCTATCTGAATGCACTCATCAGTGCTTGCCTACTCTCTGGAACAGTGACTCACAGAGAGAAGGGGGGAGCTGAGATCTCCTTACTTTATTCCAGTGAGAACCACAAGAAACCAAAGGAACCAGGAGACTGTGATTCCCTCAGGTAATCCCACGCTCACTAGTGCATGGCCAAGCAGACCATCGTGAGAAGAGCAACTCTGCTCCGTTTCTTGAAGGCTTCTCTTTGCACACTGAGTATGACTTTGTCTTTGTGTACCACACTATGGAGACAATTTAAAGACACATTTAAAGTCTCTAAGGTAAGACAGTGTAAGCAAAGCTTACTTAAAATATAGTTGTCTGTGTTGCCTGGAAAGGTGCGCTTATCCAAACAGACAAGCCATGGCCAAGTTTGGCATCTGTCACTGAAGCTTACTCACTGAAATTTAGCTCAGAAATCTCTGATGCATACTGCAGCTTTTGTTGGCGTGATAAACCTATCTTGAAAGGCAAAACAAATGGCTTCCCAAAACAATCAGCCTTAGAGAATCCAACATTAGTACTCGATAGCTATTAGCTTAATGTGTCAACAGAGTTCTCAGTGCTCTCCTTTTCTATTTAACTGATGTGTACAAGAGGCCTGATTCTCAGGTGAGGCAGTCTCAAGTGGACTTGGATGGTTTACTCAGGGTGTTGAGTCTCCTGGGAACTGCAGGATAGGATGTCAGCTGCTGCTTCCTGCTTTAGCCAGTAACAGGAACTGGCAGTGGTCCAGTGTGTTCCTGTGTGTGTGTGTGTGTGTGTGTGTGCTGTCAGACAGAAGACTGGGCAACAAGCCCAGGTACAGCAGAGCCCAGGTGTTCCTCTATGAAGAACACAATGAGCGTGTGCAAACATGGGGGGACAGACAGGCAAATGGAGAGGGATTGGTATCAGAGAGCACACCTGTTGAGCACCTGCCCTATTCGCTCCTGACACACTGATTATGGATGCAGCAGTTGTAAACAGACACACACAAAAAGCATCAACCTGCACATTTCCTTCAAACCCCACATACTGTAACAGCGTAGAGACAGATCAGCGATGTCTTTAGTGTCAGTCAGTCAGAGTAAGTCATTGTTTCTCTCAGACCTCTAACTACTTTTGAGTCTTTGCAACTTTTCTGTCACTTTCTCCCTGCCTTTCTCTGCTCTCCCGCTGAGTTCTTCGGTCTCTGTGTCATTAGGCAGCACATCAGGGATTAAGACTGCGATGGGAGGATGTGATTCGCAGCAGAATCCACTAAGTCTGGCATTACCACACACCTCACAAAGCACAGGGGAGTTTCTAATCCACCACACAGCGCAATCCTGCTAATGCATTCATATCAGACACACAGGCAACAGAGGTCGGTAGAAAATTAAACACCGAAATATTTCTGTCAAGTTCAGCATTGATGTATCATGGTTGTTTTTCACATTTAAGTCTGCAGATCCCTGCATTCTGGCAATGCGGTAGAAAGAACAATGCAGAAGTCTGAATAGCAGTCTGACAAATACATAATTGCACTATAAAACACTCACTGCATAAATAATTATATAGTACTTAAAAGTTATAAGAAAATGAGTTATAGCTTGCAAATATGCAACATACCACTCCCAGTCAAAGAGAAAGTTGAGCTTTTATGTCTTTGTGTCATTGTGACCCTCTGACTCTAAAGATGCATGCACCAAGTCGTTTACATGATATAAATCTACATATTTAAATTTTTAAGCAGAACTGCAGCAGTGAAATAAATGCAGTTAAGTGTCCAATCAATGGGGGAAGGTGGGGAGGAGACATTATGTGTGAGGCTAGCAGTAGTACTTTGTGACATGCATCATCAGTTCTGTCTTCTCACTATATCTCCCTAATGGGAGCACAGCAGTGTGTGTGTGTGTGTGTTTATGAGAGAGAGAGCGATGAGTCCCTGTCAGAGTGACTTGTAGAGACTGTGTGTGTGTGTGTGTGTGTGTGTGTGTATGATAGAGATAGGGACTAAATGAGCTCCTGGCGGGACTGACCCTCCTCACTGGTCCGTCAGAGAGACTGAGCGCTCCACTGGAGCATGGCCACAGGCACAGTGCTGAATACTGAAAACACACACACACACACACACACACACACACACACACACACACACACACACACACACACACACACACACACACACACACACACACAAACTTTACACTTAGGAGAAAGGCGGCTTCTCAGATACACACACAAGAAGAAATACAAAAAAAATAATAGGTCAATGTGCATTTCTGTTCACATGACATCACAGTACGGACACAACTTGTGACAAAATGCATGTGTTAGTTCATGTCTAAAGCAAATACCATGAGAGCCAGACCTAGCATGCTCCCCCAATGTGCAGTGTCGGGTTCACCAGCAGTCATAATTATGATTCATGTCTCGGAAAACAGCCATGCATGTACACTATGAGAACGTTTCCTACTGCCTGAAGTGTGGGAAAGCACATCAACAGTACATATTGTGGGTGTATGTGTGCTGTTACAAATGCAAGTTCTGGGCTAAGTATAATTATTCTTGGTGACATACCTCACATGACTAATGAGTAAAATTTGGGCGCGCGGCATCGAGCTCATTTGTCACAGGATGGTAGGTAAAGCTTCAGTGCGTTCAGCTCCTGTGGAACGCTGTTAAGGTCGTGCTAAACGCTCATACCATGCTACTGCTTGATTAATTTCACATGTTTGACTTGCAGTGCACAGAAGTCAGTGGAACACCAACAATTAGCAGACATGACATGTACTGACGTCACACTCATGTCCTTTTGTCACTGTTGTGATTAACTCTGTGTATTTTGAGTGCATAGCAACAATGAATATCACTGAGGGAATCCTGTGTCAACATCCTCACAGTTATACTTGTTGACATACAAGCAGCCTTTCTCTTATTAATGAAAGGCCATGACATGGCATGTAGACCAATGAAGACATTACTATAGTCAATACAATTTAATAACCCATTATTGATGGTGTTTAAAGCTTGGAAATTGAAGCAATCCAAGAGAAATAATGGCAAACTTACACCCCATAAAAGTAAATTGACACTAGGATTTTTTTATTTATTAACTTTTAAGACTCAAAGTAATGGCTGCATGTGCATTTAACAACTAAATATAAACCTTCAGGGATAAAGAAACATAAAACATTACAGGTAGTTAAGATAATATCAAGGTGTTATGTAAAGTATCCAAATTAAATGCCTAATCAGCTGCTACACTGTTTAAATGCAACCCTTACTTTATATTGTTACAATTACAGAAATACCGTTGCAACATACAACCCCAATTCCAATGAAGTTGGGACGTTGTGTAAAATGTAAAATAAAACCAGAATACATTCATTTGCAAATCCTTTTCAACCTTATGTTCAATTGAATACACCACAAAGACAAATGGGCTTAGATATGTTCAAGCATTTGAAAAAAAAAAGTCAGAGTCACTGCCGGCTGTTGACGTTCATGACACTTTCTCTGCACCAGAGCCATTAGCTAAAGGGTTCAGTTTTTAAAGTGGAAATTCCAGAAATGTATACAATATGCTAATTTTCTCTAAGGTCATGTAGCCAGAAGCTGATGCATATCTTGGTTCACACTAACCTGATAACATTCAAATACATTTACTGAAAACTGAGAAGGTCCTTTAATCTTTTTTCACATTATGCATTATTTGTATTTCCTTACAAAGAGATTCATGCATTTGATTTTAAAAGCAATGAAACAAAAAACACACAACAAATAAGTCATAATATAATGGAATCATGATGACAAAGCAAACCGTAAAATATTTATATACCATATGAGCCGATTGAATAATCGCACTAACCATTACATTACATTATTGTGAAAAATAGCTTGCATGTCATCCTGCCAAACATGGGTGTAAATAAATAGGTTGTGCAGCCAGATTCTTTCCATTGTGCTAATGTCAGTAGTTGGTAATGATGACCTTTTAGATAACAGGTGTCACATATGAAGGTCTATTAGGTCGGGCTATCTATTGTTACACATGAGTGACTCATAGTGGTGGAGGAAGGGTTCTGGATGTACCAAGGCCAGATAAAAACCACTGGGTGACGGTACGGGTGCACACTTATCATAATGGTTTCTTGGACATTTAGTCTTTTACTAGAGGTCGGGAGGTCATGGGAGAAAACCTCAAAATCGGTCTCACATTTCGAGAATCATGTCAGCCAATACACAGAACACAGTCAGGCACAGACATGAGACTTGTTTTTAAAGCGACTCAGTGGTGGGAAAAAAACTTGTTAGGAATGAAAGACGTCACAAGGCCTCTTGTGTATTTGGTCTTGGCCTTTTATGCAGTGCACTAATAATAGAGTCACATCCAAAACAATGCATCAATTGCCTTTTAGACAACAGTATTGCTTTTGCTAGTTAGCTAGCTGAGAAAAACATGGAATAGAACGTGATAATATGAAAATAAATGTGCAATTTCAAACAAAAAACACAAAGCCCCCAAACTCTGCACTCGTTTGAGAGATTCTTTCTTCTTTGTTAGCAAACAGTGGAAGCACAGGGACCGAAAAGGTTAAGCCTTGCAGTACTAGTGCACAAAGAGTTAAGTGAGATCCGTGGGATAAAGAGGCTTTGACAAACCTTCATATTCCTTTCTATAGAGACGCATCACAACAATAAATACATCTGACAAGGGAAATGATCAAGGTGTTCCATATAAGAAACATGTAGACTCACTTCTATTCAGTAACCATTCATCTCTGTAATTTCAATTCAAATGAAAGAGTAGGTTGTTATTTGTAATGCTAATCCTGTGGATGTCCGTGCTGCATGTATGTGCTGCAGGTACAATGTGTTATTCTGTATTCTGTACACATGTTCAATCAGGACGAGGGCTTTGTGGATTCTAATCTCACACTTTGTGATCTCCAGATATCCAGGAGGGGAGGTTTGTGCACTGGAATCTGAGGCAAGTGTTTGTCTCCATATGACGAGAGGTTCAGCTGGAGATTTACATTTTTGGAGACAACAGTGGGATGTGACTCCACAGAATCTGATTAACAGAGCTTGGTCTCGACTATAGTTTGGAAGACTTGTGTAAAGAAGAAGGATCATCTCCTTTGCTGAATGTAGATTTTGCAACAGAATGTTATCCAAGAGGTCACTGACTTTCTCGGGGAAAGGGGAATCTATACTCAGATCTGGGCTCAAGAAGAAATTAACATTTATGGATGCAGAAACACGTTATCATAAGAGTCATTGATTACATTTTGACACAACATCACCTTACAAATGCAGAAAATAAAAAGGAAAGAAAAAATTTTGTGTCTAGATAGAAAACTAATTTCAATAGTGGCCTGAAACTTGAGTTATTTGATGCATTGTGTCATTTCTCCTGAAGAGGCTTGTCATTGTCACCGTGTCACCAAAAATGTGTAAAAAGGCTGACAGACTGTGTCGATTATTCCCAAACTAAACACAGGCCATTAGGTCACCATTGTGGCCATTAGGACTGAATGTGTTCCTTCTTCATCCTTCTTTCGTCCTGGTGTGGGAAAACAATAAAGTCGTCTGCACAATGGCCACCTCTTATTAATCCACATCCACATCCAGGTTAATCTCGGTGCTCAGGTTGAGGTAGAAGAAGGCGTAGACACAGAAGACAAACAACAGGATTGCTGCAATGACCAGGAATGCGTCCTGAGAAGGAAAGAGACAATTTTAAGACAGCGTGTTCTTCTGTACAACTATTTATGTGCCTGATCATTTGTCTGTCTTTATGCGCAGGAGCAGCTTTACTTTGTGGTTGCATTGTTCTATAATTATTGTGTATTTATTAGTGTTGTTGTCTATATTTGCCAAGTCCCTATTGTCTTTCTTTTCAACTAAATTTGGTGCATTCCTAATAGAACACGGACTGTGTATGTAATATATTGTTTATTAGCTTGTTTTGAAAACTACTTTAAAAAAAATAAATATAAAATATATTTAAACCGTCATTTCTGTATGTGCTATTAAAGGCAAAAGTAATTATAGGACTGTCAATCATCGCTTTCATCTCAGCCATTAAAGTGAAAATCTGTCTAAATACAAAGATGTAAATTGTTCAAAGTAAATTAAGCATGGTGTAAACTAAGGATGTTCCCAACTACTAATTTCCATGTCAATTAATCAGAAATGTAAATTTAGACTAGTTGACATTCAAAGAAGGATCAGAAGGATGTCATATCGGTTTGCAGAGTGTGGCTAACGTTGGTGGTGCAAGCACCAGCAGCCTACTCTCCTTGCAGGTTGACATCCATATCCACATGCCTGTGTTAAATGTAGATACGCATTGCTCCGGTCGAGTGGTTATAGGCCAGTTTATTCAGACACAGCCTACATACAACCTTATTTTCATTGTCTAGACTAAAATACTGCCAACCCGCACTGGTTTTATGAGACTGTCCCACTTTAAACCTCGCTGGTTTTCATCTGGGCATTAGCACGGAGTTGTACATTAATATAATATTAATACTTAGTTTAATTAGTATTTCTAGTGCTGACAAAGCAAGGGTAGCAACATCCAATTGAATAGTTGACTAATTGCTCACGTCCACACTATTCCAGGTAAATAGGAAAACTCTGTATTAAAATAAATTTTCTGTCCACATATTACTGGACAGTCTAAATGTCAGCTCTTCTTTTATTTCAGAAGCAGTTGACAAACAAACACTATAGTGCACTGCTGGTAAAGGTGTTGAAAACCATTTGAACCTTTTGACAGTGCTTGTCTTTGAATGGTACATCTTTGTTTTGCAATCACGAATTTTGTGTTTCATTACACCAAACAGGCATCTTCACTGGCTTTATTCATGTTTCAGTGGGTAGATGACAAATACTGACGATTTTGTAATAAAAATTCTGGTGTTTTTAAAGCCATCCACACTGAAGAACATTTTTCGAAAGCTTTGTTTACAGCATTGGAAAACGCTACTGATTGAAGCTTTTTTAAATGTACCTGCATTTGTGTGGAGATGGTTTCAGACTCTTACACCAGATACCCCCACAGTAGGTGTCTGTGATGGACCTATTTGCATATCGATCACACAAACACTCTCAGCTGCTTTGCGAGATTCACTGTAGGAACTCCTGACCTGATGAAATGTTAGGTGACATGGACCGTAAATATACTACAGTAAAATAATGTAATTTACAATAGCTTGAATGTCATATAGTATATATTTATATCAAGTCAAAAGACTATAGGGTTTGTATAGTTCACATAGAGGAAAGTGTTACAGCACATTACATACCTAAGAACGAAGCATTAATTTGTTTCAGGTTTTCTCTGATGTAAAGAGCTAAATTAAAATCATACTGTGGAGTAAAATTGGAGTCACATCCAAGAAAAACTTCCAAAATGTACAGTATCACATTTCAGAAACCAAGCACTGACTGGCCACAGCAATATAATCCATTCTATCTGCAATCAGTCTCCACAGTTCTCCTGACATTTTTACTGAGAAGTTAAAGTTTCTTCAACAAAATGGCCTATTTTCTTTTAGATTTTCTATTGGTTAATTGTCAAACAAATTGAGGCTTTCCAGAGGAGTGGCATTCAACTTGAAAATGGGAATTTGGAGCGCTCGTTCATTATGTGGCACTCACTCGATTACAATCTTCATCAGCTGGAGTTTCATTAGGGCCACTCAGAGTATTGAACAATGCCAGTTATTCTTTATCAAGTGAACTCATTAGCAGCAAACTTTCTAATCAACACTGGAGAGCTTGGAGAGCTTTAAAAGAGTACAGTCTGATTGGGGGTTATTCAAAAAGAAATATTTGATTTGAACATTGAAATGAGTTTTTACATTCAAACTGGGCCACGACAAAGGTGCCGTGACAAGTGAATTTAAAACATACGATTGTTATCCTACCACTCATAACATGTGACTCCAATTTTTGCAGATACAAATAATCTTATTCTCCTATATATGGATTCTTTAAGACACTTGGAGGAAAAACTACCGTAATCCTGTCAAACTAAATCACTCTGCCACTGGGCTGGGGCGATTCATCGAAATACATCAGAAATACGTTGATTTAGTAGTGGATTGGCGGAGGTTGAGATGAGTACCCCCCTCTTCACTCTGAGGCGCTTTGAGTTTCTATGATAAAGCGCTATATAAATGTAATGCATTATTATTTGCATAACGTCACACAACATGCATTGGCGCATCACAATCAAGTTAAAGCAGGTATTCCCCCCCCAGAGAACAAGCTGAAAGTGTTTCTGTAATTCACTTAAAATTCATTTTCTAAATATTTCTTCATCGCTCCCATATTGAAAGAAATTTCTGTACTGCAGCTGTTGGTTAATGTAATGTTAACAGCATGCGTCATCAAACGTTCAGCCATTTTATATTTTCCGTTTATAGCCATAAGTGAGAAAACTGTTGCTACAATCTGTGTATGTTAGATTAATTGATTAAAACATAATGCAATGTGAATATGAATGACAATTTGAGAAAACAGAATCAGTTGAGTAATTGCCATACGTAGCACGCACACAACCCACTGGCCAAACAGCAGACAGGAAAGACAGAATGCAAAACAAGAGTGAGAATGAGAGCGAAAACAAGTGAGAGATAAGGCTCTGCACAAACGAGGGGTGGTGGGGGGCTAATAATAATTCCTCTCTGACGAAGGGGGTGGGTGTGGGGGGTGACAATTAAAAGGCGTCACAGCATCCACAGCTATCTGTGTACATGTTGTAGTGCCTAGTCATCAGCGGCATTGGTCTTCATTAGCCTCAGCCCACATTTATCTACATCCCGGCAGCCTCCAAACAGCTTTAAGTCCTCACTTAATTGGAAAACTTTTAAATTTCATGCACTTTAGTTTCATATATTAACCGCCAGGCTCCCACCGCTTGATTTACTTTTCTATTTTGCCTAGGCCTCGGAGAAAAGAGAACTGTTATCAAATCACGGAGGCTTGATTGTTTTCTGCTTTTTCTTGTGTTCTCTCACAGCTTTGAAAAACATGTCAAAGAGTTTGTAATTCTGCCGACAATATCGCAAAGAAAATTTTGTGCTTCTGACGCAGGTAAGCACTTTGTTGAATTGCCACTGAAACAAAAGGACCCATGAAATTGCAAACCAGCCACCCCCCCTTTCTTTGCTTGAGGTTTCATAGAGAATGAGAACAGCTGGTTACAGTGACTTGTCTATGAAAACAATCTGGAGGGGTTTTGGTGAAAACACTTGAGTTGTAGGAAGCACCTGCACTTGATTGAGATCATTGTTTTCGAGTAGAGTGGCCCACTGTGTTGACTCTTGCCTTGTCTCACAAAAACACACACACACACACACACACTCAGACGCAAACACACAGCCTCTCTGCCCACATTCTGATGGAGACCCTTGGATGGGGCCCAAGCACATCATCATTTTCATCGTGTGGCTCTCTCAGCAACGACAGCAGCTCCAGCGCACTCGACATACTGGGAGCTGGGTCCCTGTCACCCTGGCGACAAGCCACAGCTCAGCAGACGTCCCCTCATCTGGTCCGCTTTTTATTCTCCTCCTTGGTTTGTTTGTGTGCGTGTGTGTGTGTGTATGTACGTCAGTCTGCATGTGCCTACGTGCTAAGCAAGAGAGATTCAGTGTGTTTGTGGCTGTGTGTGGGTGGCAGAGAGACACAGGCTACAAACAACTGTTTTGCATTTGGGCAGCAGCTGGTAAGCATGTATCCTCTGTACTATCCTCTGTGTTATTAGGTTATATTTCATGACTGTGATATTGGGCTATATAAATAAAATTGACTTGACTTGCCTGGTTAAATAGAAGTTGCTGATGATTCTTTTAATTGCTCGGTGGCTGTAAAAGGTGATTTTCCACCTTGACGCCATAATACTTTCTTGTCCAGGAATCAGCAAACACTATACCGTCATACTCATTCATTTAACATCATTCCATGGCTGTAAAGTAACAGCTATTGTCAATATCAATTAATTAATCTATTTAGTTTTTCCAGATAAATCAGTATCTAATTCAGGAAATAGTGAAGAATGCCCATCACCATGTTCCCAGTGCCAGGTGTTGAATTGATTGTCCGACCAATAGTCAAAAACAAAAAGACAATCAAGTTTCAATTATATAAGAGACAAACCACACAATAAAAACCTTGCATGTGAGAAGCTAGAACCAGCAAATGTTTTGATTATTTGCTTGATAAATTACTTAAAAATGTAATTACTGATATCCCTTTCTTTCATTTGACTAATCAGATAATTGACTAATCATTTCAGCAATAATCTTTGTATCACATCATAATCCTACAATGAAATGACCTAAATTGATTAATATTTTTGTCTTCTGATTACCTTAACTGAAACAAATAGGCCAACAGCGAAAACTATTTCTTTTATACAACCCTGCCCTTTCTATGCTCTTTAGGGACACTTACAAAAAACATCTCCAGGAACAGCAAAAGTCTCATCACCACCATCACAACTCATTGAGTCTTTTCATAAAGCTATAAGCTTACTATAAATGAAATGGCATAAAAAGGCCATAAAACCTACAAATTCCCATGTGCTAACTGTCAACGCTCCTAACCAACTTGAAAGTATGAATGAGCCTCATAAACCTAATGGCCAGCACAGATAACAGATCCAGTCTGCTTCAGTGACAGGCTAACGCAGAAGCTACAGTTTGGAATCAGACTTTCACTATAGCATCCCTCACGGTTAAATACTGATACTTTTTGCTTAAGAATTTTTTAGTCTCGATGATAACTACTGTGCCTGTTCAAATCAAAATAGCTCCTTCAAGACAAAACAAGCTGCTTCCTCACTCAAGTCATATTTGTATGAACATACAAATTGATAAATGTAAAACTGATATGAAAAGACAAAAGATATTTAGAATTCTGTGCATAACAACACAGAAAAACTAGAATCTTACAACATACATTCACAAATGACAGCTGGGAGATACCCAGCATCATTATCTGTAGCCTCCATCCTCTGCCAATTCCATAAGCATTTCCCCCCCCCAACTTTCTAGGCTCATCGGCTAAATAAGACCGAGGGAAAACAGTGCAGAACTGAACAGAAGGCTAGTGTGCCAATTAGACAAGGCAGCAGGCTTGTTTCCTGTGCTGCAAGCTAGTCTGCTGGAGCTACTTCGAAGGCGCTTCTTCTTCTCTGGGCAAAGTGAGGAGAGACTGCATCCGACTTCCTGACAGTTGCTTTATCTTTACTGTCGTGACCCCATGCCATCCAAAGTGTGACGGGGCTGCACGGGAAATATGTCCACACTTGCATTCGAGGAGCAACAAGCTACCTCTGTAAACACACTGTGACTCACTGTATGGATAAGAACAGGCACAGATTCAACAAGAGGCTGGTTTACGCTATTTGTGAGGTCAACGCTTTGTGCAGCGCAACAGCTGATCACTGCTGGGGGAACAGAAGTTCTCCCTCTCTCACTTTCTCTTTCTGAGTCTCTCCATGCTCTTCTCTGCCAACTAACCCAGACTGTCCTGCTACTAGGATAGCCCAAAGACAGCCTGTCCTGGCAGCTGCCAGATTCTCTGTGCCGGCATGTCTGCTGGCCCTTCTGAGATGCCAGCTGCATCTGAGACCAGCATCTGAACCAGGAACATGGTGAAAGAGGGAGAGGAAAAGGAGAGGGAGGAAGAGAAGAGAAGAGACAACACTCTTTGCACACTGCAACATGCCTACAGAAATTGCAGCCAAATCATTTCTGTCAACCAAAGGTTCAGAGACAGAGCGGGGGGCTTTCTTCTCTCATCACAAAGCTGTGTAAAAATCACAACTTCATATAACACTAAAAGGAGTCGATGGGAAAGCAAGCATGACCAAATATCCATTACATTCGGGCTGAATTTCAATAAAACTCGGGGCCAAAGGGTCTAAGTCAGTTTAATGTGCTCGTCCCAGAGGTATTTTTAATCCGACCTCTGAAAATTCCCCTCGTCTTGGGTGTAAAAAACCTGAATTATTCATAAGTGATATCAATATTTCAAGATATGGACTAATCTAATTGGATTAAAGACGTGCCTAATGAAGCCTTGCGTGTCTAAGAGATGCATATTTTAAAACCTGACCATTTCACCCAGTGTTTAATCCTCACTATGATTTGTTCATTTCTGTGTATTACGTGCCAACTGAAGCTTAATGAGGAAGTGAAGCCTATTGGCTTTTGATGTACTGTAAACAGAACTAATTTTTAACGCCATGAAGAAAAATAAACATGCAAAAGAAGACAACATTGAACGTGTCTGAATTTTTTTTCTTACAACTGATTTTCACTTTTGGCAGCTATAAAAATCACCAAGTGCCTTATATCATGTGATGCTATCTGCAATTTCAAAGAGGATTTAAAAACCTATGAAGGTAGTTCACAGGCCATTTCATTGGCAAGGGCTTACTCTATATGGAGAAACCTCAAAATAGTAAAACTGTTTATTGCTAAGCCAACTGATTGAGAAAAAGCATAAACAACGGTGCCACGTTTGCCAGAGTGATAAACGTGGAGTCATCCATCTTTGCCTGCACAACAGCTCCTAATCGCTGCAGTGTGACAAAGCAAAGGAGAGAGATGCAATTTCCTATCCTACCAAGGCCCTCACATCCCTTTACTTTCACATTACCCAACACTATCATATCACATCCTTATTCCTTTTCTTTTCCTTCTCAGCATGTTACATTCCCCACCTCTCTTTCACATTTCTCCTTTAACATTAAAGGAATAAAAAAAAGCTTGAATTTCCTAATCCTTCCACGAATTCATTTTGTGTCTAAAACCTGTGTTATGTCTTCTTCTTTTTTGTAGACATGATAGAGTATTGTAAACTTCATTCTATGGCGGTCTCTCCCATTCTTTCCTTTTCCCAACAATAGCTTTCAGCATTTGTATGGATCTTCAAAGGACAGGCAGGGGCCCCATCACATCATTTCAGGTAGATAGATAATGTTACATTCCCAAAAGACCAGCACTAAGATGTACGGGAGCTAAGAGTCTGGGATATGAAATGTGATCTAGTTAGACATGCTCTAAACTAGGAAAGCAGACAAATGGAAAGAAGATGGTTGGAAGACAGACAGGCGAGCAGACATAATGGAAGACATGCAGATACAGACTTCAGTAGTGCTAAAGACAAAGTAAGTTCAAGCTAGTCTCACCCTGAATCCTGAGGAATTCTTCTTTGCTTCAGCTTTCAGCCGTGTGGCCTTTAAGACAGACTTTGTCTTTTTGTAATCCTGCTTACCTGAAAGAAAGAAAACAATTGAAGCACCCGAATCAAATGACTAGATGTACACGGCTCAATCGGCTGGTTTTCAGCTTGATCGGCCATGAAAGGGTGACCAATCACTCTCACATATCCAATTCTGTACCGGTAAAATTTACATGAATCGTGTGCTGCATGATGGATAAAGTCACACACACAGCAACACAGACACGACTACTGTCACAGCCACACATACATACACACGCTAAAACATGTCATGTGCATGGAAGTTCTCTACAGTAAAGTGAAGAAGACACAACGCTGGCAATTTGTAAAGCTTGTAGGGCCAAAATAAGCCGTGTTTCCCCACACAGACTTTATTTGTGCAGACCACCCATGTAGATTAACAGTTGCCACAGTTATATTTGGCGGCCAATTTTAGCAATTTGCAGAGAAACACAAAAGAGAGAGAGAGACACGTTATCTGGTCTAGAAGACATGGACACTAGGGGTGGCAATCTCTTGGCACCTCACAATTCGAATACGATTCAGAGGGTGGCGATGCTATAATAAAATTATCGATGCATCTTGATGTATCATTTTTTCTATATAGGATTTCTGGATAATTACTAAGCATTTAATTTGCGCATTAAAATCCAAAAGAAACATCTATTCATTAGCTGCAAAGGACTAGTTTGCATCCATAATTTCCTTCATTAACCTCAGCTCCATGATCACCACTCATTTCTTTAACAACCAGTTGTCAGGCTCCTCCCAAAACTGAAATATAATTATCAGGATGTACAGTGTGTGTACAGGACAGAGCTGTACACCACTTTAGTCTAAGCTTGTACCTGATGTTCTCAACCATGGACAAGTAGGTAAGTTAGTAAGGACACACAGCTAATTAACATTACTTCGTTACTAAATTTAGCTAACGTTACATGACAGCCAAAAAACATGCTGTACAGGGGAGATGTTAGCTAGCACTAACCGCCTTCACTTTTCCAGCAGTTTGGGAAACTACAGACTTTTATTAACGAACACACTGTGAACTACACTGCACATTTACTACCAGACTGAAACCGCTAACTTTTTCCGCTAACGTTCAGTGCCATGTTCTGCCGCTCGCTCTCTCTCACTCGGCCTCACACACAGGACATGCAGGGAGCTATCAAAGGCCCACCATGCTCGCATAGTGTGTAAGTTCAACTCATTACTTGTGCATTGATATTAATGATCGTGTGAAATTTTAGTAGGGTGGTTATTCATTCCGCAGCAGTGGTGCTGAATACAGTGGGAACACTGGTCTTTCTGTTAGGTGCTCCACTTCCGGGAGTTTCGCCTTCTGTCAACATTACGTGATTTTTTTTCTCCCACCCCTAATGGACACGGTGAATATTTTACAAGGACGGACCAGCTAAAGCAACACTGAACACCAGGGTGGGTTAGGGTTAGGCTCCATCATTAACAACAAGCCTCCTCTACATGCGGCTCACCTGCTGCTGTGAAAAGGCAGGTGGAGAATTAAGTAGAATTGAAATAGTGAGATAAAAAATAATAGGGTAAATTATTTAAATATTTTCAAGTAAAATATCTACAGTATACTGTAACGTGGTGCAGTTTTGCAGAAAATGTATAAGTATTGTATAAGTATTAAAAAGTAAATGTTTTATTATGAACATACAACAACAGGTTTCATTCATTGCCAGGCAAGCAGAATCTCCAAAAGTTACTGCTCCTGGCCAAGAAATAGTCCCTCACCTAGCCCACCACAACTTTGTTATTTTAAGAGGTTTTTAACAAGTGAGATATAACATCCAGCAAAGGTTTTGTATATTTGCTTGATAAATTACAGAAAAATGTAATGATATCCATCTCTTTCATTTTTACTAATGAAATAATTGACACTTCCCCGCGTCCCTGTACACAGGATAAGCGGTTGGGGATGGATGGATGGATGGATGGATAATCGACACTTGATAGGTTTTCTGGTGGGTTTGTTGGTACTGGTAAGCAGATCTATTACCTTTAGACAGAGCCAGGCTAGCCATTTCACCGATTCCACTCATTATGCTAACCTCAGCCAACCATCTCACTACTACAACAGGGATGTTATATTTAACTGAAACCAAGTTACAAGCACAATATTGCAACTCATGGGATTACCAAATTCTACTGTAAAATGAAATGTCACATGATTAACAAAATGAGGCAAGACCTGAGCTTCACACAGTTCACCTGTACTTGCTTTGCCTTCTCATGGGCTCTTGTGGGCAAACCAGCCACCTGGCCTAGCCTGTGTGTTTGTGTGAGTGTATGTGAGCTCGCTTCACATGAGGCAGAGCCGGCTGTCTTGGTCTAATTAGAAACAACACACTGCAGGAAAAGGAACTTTGCTAACAATAGGGTGGAAGTGCAACAGCTTGCTGAACAGTGTGTGTGTGTGTGTGTGTGTGTGTGTGTGTGTGTGTGTGTGTGCGCGTTCTAATACTTCTATCTTTGTGAGAACCAATTTATACACTCAGAGGGTAGACGTATTAGCGTCCTTAAACATGTTTTTTAGAGATTTAGTTCAGGGTTAAATTTAGAATTAGGTTTAGGTTAAAATTAGGTTAAAGGGTGAGAGTTGACGTTAGACATGAAATTCAGTGGACTAACGTTCAAGTTATTGGCTGGGGAATAGCTGGATGGTTCTCATAAGAAGAGAGGTACAATAAAGGAATATGTGTGTGAGACAAAGACTATACACCCGGGTCAGCTCCTCGGTTTTCACAGTTGTTGATGTGACATGCGGAGGCCACTTGGAGTTTTTACTCCTAGCCAATTATGCCTCATTTACATTGAAAAGGAACAAAAGGAGGAGAAAGGAGAGGAAAGAAAGTGTCTGTTTCGATCTGGAAAGGTTGTGGGAGAGTGAAAATTAGCTAGTGAGAAGGGAGGGCAGAGGCAGTGTGTACGTGTTGTGATTCTGAAAACAAACAGACAGAGCTCCATACCACTGAGTATCATGTCTCCTGGGGAGCAGAGGTTCTCCTCTTCTGGGGGCAGCCACAGAGGAGAGAGATGACCATTAACGTGGTGTTAAGCAGATGATCATTCTCACTAGACACACACACGTTCTCTTTTTAAACCATCTCACTCCCCCTACTTGTTTTTCACTTCCCATCTCTTTCTCCATCCCTCCTGGTCCCAGACTCATCCTCCACCTCCCTCTGACTCAGTGGAGAACTAATAGAAATGGGGAGCATGTTGCCACGTGCAGACAGTGAGCTAGTGGGAATTCATTAGGAGGGCCACTGGATGTCTCCTCCACTTGTCAGAAAGTGAAGAGGGGGAAATTTGATTGGAGGGCACCTCAGGTTGCTCAGCATTCACAGAAATTGCTGAGACTTACAGACTGCAAATGGCTAGTTTTGATAATGTAAGACTAGAGGATACTTCATCAAATGCTACAAATTCCATATCAAAGGGGGGGAAAAAAACACAGAAAGCCAGATAGATTGTGAAATGTGTAAAAATGTACAGAGAAATATTCAGTATGTAATTATGCTATTTTTAATGTAATGAATTTAAGCCTAATTGGCCTCACATGGCAGCTATAAACAGAAATTTGTAAAGGCTCCAGACTAACTTTTCCACTGGTAGCACTGGTGCTACCAACTTGCTTTGGTCGCACCCCTTTTATTTTGGTACATGTACAGTGGGTACGGAAAGTATTCAGACCCCTTTACATTTTTCACTCTTTGTTTCATTGCAGCCATTTTCCAAAAATCAAAAAAGTTCATTTTATTTCTCATTAATGTACACTCAGCACCCCATCTTGACAGAAAAAAAACAGAAATGTAGAAATTTTTGCAAATTTATTAAAAATAAACCTTTTGAGCTAGTATAGCCATGAGTCTTCTTGGGAATTGGGAAAGATGCAACAAGTGCAACAAGTTTTTCACACCTGGATTTGGGGATCCTCTGCCATTCTTCCTTGCAGATCCTCTCCAGTTCCGTCAGGTTGGATGGTGAACGTTGGTGGACAGCGATTTTCAGGTCTCTCCAGAGATGCTCAATTGGGTTTAGGTCAGGGCTCTTGCTGGGCCAGTCAAGATGGTCACAGAGTTGTTCCGAAGCCACTCCTGTGTTATTTTAGCTGTGTGCTTAGGATCATTGTCTTGTTGGAAGGTGAACCTTCGGCCCAGTCTGAGGTCCTGAGAACTCTGGATGAGGTTTTCTTCCAGGATATCTCTGTACTTGGCCGCATTCATCTTTCCTTCAATTGCAACCAGTCGTCCTATCTCTGCAGCTGAAAAACACCCCATAGCATGATGCTGCCACCACCATGTTTCACCTGTTGGGATTGTATTGAGCAGCGCCTGGTTTTCTCCACACATACCGCTTAGAATTAACGCCAAAAAGTTCTCTTGGTCTCATCAGACCAGAGAATCTTATTTCTCATAGTCTGGGAGTCCTTCATGTGTTTTTTGGCAAACTCTATGCGGGCTTTCATATGTCTTGCACTTCCGTCGGGCCACTCTGCCATAAAGCCCCGACTGGTGGATTGCTGCAGTGGTAGTTGACTTTGTGGAACTTTCTCCCATCTCCCTACTGCATCTCTGGAGCTCAGCCCCAGTGATCTTTGGGTTCTTCTTTACTTCTCTCACCAAGGCTCTTCTCCCACAATTGCTCAGTTTGGCTGGACGGTCAGGTCTAGGAAGGGTTCTGGTCGTCCCAAACTTCTTCCATTTAAGGATTTTGGAGGCCACTGTGCTCTTAGGAACCTTGAGTGCTGCAGAAATTGTTTTGTAACCTTGGCCAGATCTGTGCCTTGCCACAATCCTGTCTCTCAGCTCCTTGGGCAGTTCCTTTGACCTCATGATTCTCATTTGCTCTGACATGCACTGTGAGCTGTAAGGTCTTATATAGACAGGTGTGTGCCTTTCCTAATCAAGTCCAATCAGTTTAATTACACACAGCAGGACTCCAATGAAGGAGTAGAACCATTTCAAGGAGAATCAGAAGAAATGTACAGCATGTGAGTTAAATATGAGTGTCACAGCAAAGGGTCTGAATACTTATGACCATGTGATATTTCAGTTTTTCTTTTTTAATAAATTTGAAAAAATTTCTACATTTCTGTTTTTTTCTGTCAAGATGGGGTGCTGAGTGTACATTACTGAGAAATAAAATGAACTTTTTTGATTTTTGGAAAATGGCTGCAATGAAACAAAGAGTGAAAAATTTAAAGGGGTTTGAATACTTTCCGTACCCACTGTATTAATCAATGACCACTGATCAGAAGTGAGGAGGGGCACAGTGTTTCGGTGATGCATCGGTCCCTGCAAATTTTGTGTTTCTTACTGTTGTTGTTCAAAGTGTCTAGCTAAAACTGTGTTGACCGAATGACAAGTTTAGAGTTGCCTGCAAAGAACAGTTAACATTGCCTACAATATAAAAAACAGCAAAGCATACCCCTCGCCCACCTGATAATATTAATACAGTCACATGAAAAAGTGTGAACCCTTTGGAATTACCTAGATTTTTGCATAAAATGGTCATAAAATGTGAACTAATAATCATTTAAATCACAACAATATACAAACACAGTCTGCTTGATCTACTACAACACAAACAATTATATGTTTTTATTGAGCATACCGTGTAAACTTTCACAGTGCAGGGTGGAAAGGAGTTCACACAACGCTAATTGAGCCTATCACTGCCAGGTAATTCTCTCCGTATTTGAAGTATGATTTTAGATTTAGAGTTTTTTTGTACCTGTGCTGGCGCACCAGTATGGATGCATTTTACACCAACCAGCAATGATTAGTTTGCCAAGGGCAACCCAGAGCCATGTAGAAAATAGTGTTGCACTTGACAATTGTTTTTGGATGAGAGTGAATTTGGGCTTTCAGGGAGGAGTGAGAGCCACCACTGTAAAGGAAAAGGATGCACTGGATTAATAACACAAGACAAAACCGTGGCATCACTGAGAAACAGAATAAGGCACAATAATTGTTTTATCATGATTATCTTGTTTTCATAATCGTTCGAAGCCAAAATCGTAATTGAAAATAAAATGTATTTAATTGCACTGCTCTACTCTCTCTCTACATGACTCTGGAGCAACCACAGCGATGAAGTAGTCTAAGTAGGCTACAGCAACAAAAGAGTATGGCGGTTCCTATGGCAGAAAAACTGAAGCGTCCAAGAAAGGTTTCTAATTGCTCCAGAAATAGGAACGGAATACAGTCAAAAGAAAGAAAGAGATCAACAGTGAGTACAAACACGAATAACTAATTGGAGCAGCTTTTCTTGGGGCGAGCTCACCCAGAGGCATACATCATAAGCACGCATCAACAGTGTTTGTGTAATTACTCTCACTGCCAGAAGGGGAGACAAAAGTTCCGTACTGCAGGTTTAAATATGAACAACATAAACATTTACTTGATATAAAAAATGTTCTTATATCAAGGATATCTGGAAAATGGCATTCCTCACATACAGCAACAATGATCGACTGTGCAAACCAGGTTACCCAGGGGGGAAACTGTAGAAATCTATGATCACTGTTTTGCAACGTGTCCTGTACTCAGTTAATTAAATAGGAAAGGTTTGTGGTGGTAAACTTGTTCCTAGTCGACATGGAGGAATTACGTTTATATGCAAAGATTCATCACAACGCAATACACCCTTAAACATCTGGTAAGAATCCATACTTAATTGGAGCAAAATCAGAATATTTACTCCAAGTAGGAATATGAATAGTTGTTATGGAGGAGAAATGCCAGAGAATTACAACAGGCTGTGTAAGGTATTGTAATGTTGTATTACAACAGTGTGCTTCCTAAAACCTCATGTTGCCTTTCTCCTGTGGTTTGTTTACGTGGGTCTGGAGCGCACACACAAGGTCCGGATGATATTGCATTGGGCTTATGAGCACTCCTATTTGTCACTGCTGTTCCCCTTGCTGCACCGGCGCTGTAGACACTTTCTGTCACCAATTATCTACCTGCGCTGGGCTACACAACGTCCTCCCATCCCTCCATGCTTCTACATGCCACACTGACAAGGCATCACTGTCCTCTTGTACAGAAACGACAATGCTGTATCTCAGAGGAACATTAGCCCTTGTAAGGCGGCCTAGAGTGCCTGCTGAGAGGCTTCCCTGAGTGTGTCTTTCATTGAAGTCTTCACTGATTTCATGTCAAGAGGACAAGAGAAAAGTGAAACTGGCCCTCTTCCCTCACACCACTTACTGCAGTTACTGTTCCCTTAGATGTGTGTTTCATGGTTCTCCTTTGCTTGTTTGTCGCTGCTTTTAACTGTAAAAGGTGTCTGATTAAAACTGAGGAGAAATTTGTTTTTATCTTGAGCTATTGTTCTGCTTAGCATAACAACACAGGTAGGGGGTATTAGCTGAAATTAGCCGCATGTGATTGAGCACTCAAGGGAAGGAGGGGGGAAGGGTATGTGATTGGCCATTAAAGTGAAGCTAGAAGAGGGGTTAACGCCCATTTATACTCCTGCGTAGGGTCTACGTGCATACCTACGCCGTAGGCTACGCACGTAGCCATGCATTTATACTTCTGCAATTACACCCCCAAACGCTAGTCGGCAATAGCGCTACAGTGTCCACTGTGTTGACTTTTGCCGGCCGAGCAGGCTAACTTCCGGTTTAGCGCTCCGCTAATTTAAATGGGGGTAAAACTGTAAATGTGCCGCTGGTGTAGCCTTTTCAAATGTTACCGACCGAATGGATCACATTCTGATAGCGAAACGAGTCATTTCGCTCAGGTTGCGACGGTCAAATATATTGATTCACTGTGTTACAGCCGCCGTTTTGGCCGCTAGTAAATGTACTTTAAAGCGCGGGGTATTTCCGGTCGGCTCGGAGGCATTGTGAGGTTACCCAGCCGACCAAACACAGAGCTTACGGTCCGCGTCGACTCGATGTATAGTTACATTTTGAAGGAGGTGCACGTCAGACGACGGCGTAGCCTCTGCGTAGCCCCGTAGCCTACGCCGTCGATTTGATGCAGAAGTATAAATTGCACTTTAGACATCACTGGTCTTGTGCCGTATATACTTTAAATATATTGTATGTGGACACTGAAATTCAGTGCCATCAAAACCGAAAGTATCAGTAAGGATAAAACCTATGTCAAGATGTTCAGGGCTGGACTGGGACAAAGAAAATCAGCCCTGGCATCTTTGGCCGAGGCGGCCCACCAAAATTGGTCGGACACCCCTCACCAATACACCATCATTCCATTTAGGGGGTCAGATTAGATTAGGGGTGTGATGAAACACTGAGACGTGACATTGCACAAGATTGTTGTCCATGACTACAAGGTGCTTTTCAGAACATTTTTAACAAATGCTTTCTAAAAGTTGTGGCTACATCTCCCCAGCATCCCCACTGTAAATGACCCTCCCTCCCTACAGGTTGAGCTACTCCATGCTTACCGCTTCACCTCCACTCTCCTCCTGCTCTCTCTCTCCCTCGGCCCTGTCACTTTGTCCCTCTGTTTCGCTAATACACGCCTCCTCCTCTGCCACCACAGCTGTTTTACTCCTTCAGGTGCCTGTGCCTGCTCTACGCAGCTGATGTTGAAGCTACTGCCGCTGCCAATATCAGTATAGAAAATTACCCAATTGGCCGCTGCCCATGCCTTATGCCGATCGTTGGCTGTTTTTTAAAAACAGTTATATAAATAAATAATTTATGTTACACCGGCCCCAAAGGTGCCGGGATGCCACATTACCAGTCCAGCCCTGAAGATGCTGCATTAAAAGCATTCCTGCCAACTGTAACTGCAACAGTTAAATACTCCAGTGGGGCAGAGTGAAAAGACAGTGCAGGTGACACACTAGCTTAAGAGCAGGATTCAGATTATTAACAAGAAGCAGCAAGTAGACAAAATACAGCACAGGACAACTGCTTCAGGCAGAACAGACAGATAATGGAGGGGAGAGTCAAGAGTGTTGCAGAGTTACTCAACTAGTTCCTCTGTTAACTTCAGACTTTACCCTGAATGCTTCATTTCAGTGTGAGTGGATCATATATTCGAAACAGAAGGATAACATTTAGTTTAGGGATGCACCGCTCTGATACTGCTGTCGGATATCGGTCCGATACTGACTCAAATAGATGGATCAGACATTGGTGACAAGGGGGCTGATCTATTCAATTCAAATATACTATACGATGAAGCATCACGTAGAACGGGCATGCATAGAGAGAAAAACAAGGGGTCAGCTGTTTGCCGGTATTTCACGCTTGATCAAGCCAGATATTGCTTTACACATAAAATATATAATATAATATATTGATCGCCAGTCTCTTCTTAGGATAGCCCCTTCTGTGACCTCTTTTAAGTCACTTTTAAAAACGCACTTGTTTTCCTTGGCCTATAAATAAGGGTGTTATATATATATATATTTTTTTTTGTTGTTGTTAATTTTTCTCTCCTTGGAGTATGATACTGTTTTTTTCTATCTAAGTCTGATACTGGCATTTCTGTTTTTTTATTGTTATTGTTGACGAGTCTGATACTGCTTTGGCTACTCCTGTTTAAAGCTGTTCTTAACTTTGCTGTACTTTTCTATGCTGTGCTGTTATGCATGGTATTATTGTCTTTTAATTCTGTAAAGCACTTTGGTCAGTCAGTGGCTGCTATAAAACGTGCTATATAAATAAAATGAACTTGAACTTCTTCACAGTGAGGAATACAGGTTATTCATTTTACACTTGTATTGGGCCGATACCCAAAGCCCAGGTATTGGCATCGGTATCAGGACTGAAACGTTCGGATCAGTGCATCCCTAAGTTAGTTGCCTTGAATTATGAATTACTTACTGTTGTCATACCCATCTGATTCTTCTTTAGTCTTAGTTGTGTGACTGTGTCAACAACAGGAAAGATTTAGTCGAATTTTCAATACAAAAAAATCTGCACATATGATTTGGGAATACTTGACATTATGCTACAAAAAAGGAAGTAAAGTACAAGGAACAACCTGATAATGAATGAGAGTAGACTGTAGTACCTCATGATTATCTACTATAATGTCATCAGATCAGTTATTCAGAAACTACTCACTAACGATTAATTAATTTACAGGTCATTCCCTCTGTTGCCACTTGGTAAATATTCACATTTTAATGTACCATATTATAAAGTGTTGCCAATAAAACAATTATACCAATCAACGTATCCATATTTTGGCTATGCACACGTAAGCCACATACAATTGTTTGTAAAAATATTAAAATTGTGTCTAGGCTCATTAAGTCACAGCTGAGATACAGTACCACCTTTGGCTCATTTTGTGCCAGGAAAAAACCTTGCTTTAATGGACTATACAGTATTCAAGTATTCCATTACGCAATGTTAATATTCTGATGGGCTTGACAGGCAGGAAACTATCTTTGACAGTGTCCTGGCAGAATCGCCTTGTGCTAAGTCACAATGCTTGTATCAAACAATGCGTCGATCTGTGGTCATGTCATGGCACAGTTTTAAGTAACCTCATGATACCAAATTAACACCACATTTAAATTTCATGCATCATGTTATAAAAGACATTATTTTAACTGAAAATATGTCTTTCTTTTACCAGTAAATAAAGAGCTGACCTGCCAGAATTACATTCTCAGACACGTACTAACTGTTTCCCCAAGTTGCTGTCATCTCTGTCAACTTTTCCACGTGTCAATTAATCCGCAACATCCAAAATTCGGGCAACACACTAACAGCGTGTCTGACAGTTCCTCATGCTTTGCTTCTGTGTCTGTGTGGCGTGGTGGCCAAATAGTCAGTGACCACATGGTGCACATCACTGGAATCTGCCAAGATGCATGGTAGTGAAACTGGAGGGCTGGTGCCAGACACATGGGAGAAATTTATGCCTTGTCCTGCATTATGTGAGGCGGGGAGAGGGGGAGGACACATCTCGCAGTCCACGTGAGAATCACAGTAAAAGCCTATAAAACTAGTAAAGTAATGAATATTATGCTTAATATAAAGACAAGAAGAAAACAACAGCATCTTCATGTACTTGTAATTTTGGATATCTGTGTAGACAACGTTCCCTAGTTTATTCTGCAGGCACCAGCAATCATTACTTCAACAGAGTGACCACCTGCACATCCACGTAAGCACACTATAGCTTTACCTCTCCTGAGGGCAGCTTGGCACAGTCAATTACAACCGGCTTAATAATGGTATTTAAAAAGAGTGTCAACACAGTGACCCTGTGATAGCCATCTGACATGACAAAAGCACTCTAGCAGAGATGATGGTACAGCCCGACAATCTGGACTACTGCTGATGTTCCATGAATAAGCCACCCTATTACGATTTTAAATTACCATGTGTGGCCTGTAGCTCTGAAAAGACCCTGCCCCATGCTATCTTTGAACATTTCATTTTCCTCTCCGACGTCTTTTCCCCTTCCTTCTCTCTGTTTTCCACCTTTTCTGTTAAACAGCGGTTCACTGAAATTGCCTGATGGCCATTCTTTTCAAAAAGAAGGAAAAAGAAAAGGTAGAAATTGAGGGGTTAGAAGGAGGCGGAGGTAAAGAAAGGACCAAAGTGTCCCTGACACCCATAGTTTTGAATTGATAAGAAACAAAACTAAATGGGAAGGAATAAAGGAAAAAAACAAGATTTTCTGCACCTTTGATAGGGGATGTGACAGAGCAAGAGTTATGTTATGGCAATCTCTTTTTTTTTTGAACATGTTGGGTTTACACAATAGCAGACGGTTAAGAGCTACCTATGCTCTAAATAATCCTATTCTTGAAAACATACACAATTGTTACGCTTCTTTTTTTGTCACCCTGTCTCTTAAAGCATGGTAGAGTAAAAGACTTTTTTAACAGACCATCACGTGCCTGAGAAAGACAAATATTGCTATTGTAGTCAGAATAACGATGACTGTTTACATTTCAGAGAATTAACACATTCTTAGAAAATACAAAACAAAATATAGCCTGTCCATTGCAAAAAGTATATTGTGAAAGTGAGAAAAAGAAACAAAAACAAGCATTAAGAGAAAACATTTGGCTTAAGAGACCATCTCATGAGTGCTGTTAACACAAAAGTAACACTAGGAAAGATAAAAACCTGAAATAATAAGAGGATGTGAATCATCAGGGGCCAACAAACCATCATCCACTGGGAGGAAGGGGACCAGAACAATGTTGTAGTTGGCACAATTTTCAGAAGGGGGGATGTGGATTAGTACAGAACATTTTAATTGACAACCTGAAGAAAACAAGAAGGTAACACATTAAGGCCAGAGGGGCGTGATGTTTTTAAGACAGAAAATCCATCTCTATTCAACCTGTAGTAGGCGTCTGTCCACATCACCCCCTCTTGCAAATTGATGATGATGCTCAAAAGTAACAAGACAGACTAAGTTAAATATTAGGTCATCTGGGTTCCATCCTTGTACTGTATGTCCGACCTCATCCCTGAGCATGTGCCTAAATCCCTCTGTGTGTTCTTTTCTTTTTGTCTTGTAGTTCGGTGGAAGACTTCTGATTGATGGGATGAAGTGGTCTTGTTCTCCAGACTTAAAAAATCTTAGTCTTATTGAAAGTGGACCACTATTGCAAAGAACCTGCTTCTTAGACTTCCCACAGCCAGAGGTCTCCAATGTGGAGACACGATGGATATACTTAATCCAATGTGCCCTGCCAGTATTATAACATATAATAATATAATATGTTATATTATTATAACATCTTCTGAATTGTGTCACTCTTCTCAATCTTCTTCCTTGGATCGGAAAGTGAGCACATTTCGTGTTTAATAAGGCTACTTGCTAGCTGCACTTCATGTACACAATATCCCACTCTTGGGACCTGAAGTAGAAACCTTAATCCTATAAGTAGAACAGAGCTTCCCTTTGTGTGTGTGTCAGTCATAGCTGCTTGCAATTATCCAGCTTTGCCACTGGCCACCTTTTGGTTTTGCACCACAAGAGGAAAACAAAAACAAAAAGACATGATATGAGCTGTGATCTTCAAGCAACCACAGCTGGCATGCTAAAGGGGACCAAACTTTTTGATTGATACCGACCATATTGCCTTAGTTAGGCCTTTGTGATGTAAGAGGAAAGATGGGGAAACAAAATACCGCAGGATTAAAGTGGTATTAAAGTTTGACAAAACAGCTTCTGACATGATATCAAAAGGGGCAGTTTTTTTAAGCGCGGAATTCACTATCCATCAGTGATGTGACCTTAGATGCAGCTTTTTCATCTCCAAGTGTAATTCCTTCCACATCTTGTACACTGGTTCTAATCCAGTGAGTCTAGTTAAGTTTTTTTTGTGCAAAGAGATTATGTTAATGTTTGCATAGCCAGTGTTACTATCTTCAAAACCGTTGGGCTGTTTGGCAGTTTTGGGAAATATATCAAACTACCACAGAATTGCTCAATGCAATACAATATCACATGAGATTTATTGAGTGTGACGTTAGCTTGTTTCTGTGAGAGAACGCTGCACTGATTACTGTGTTGTGGTAAAATTGCCCACATCAAGCACTGAGTTATGATTTTTGTTTGTTACACAACAAGCTGAAGACCAATCTCAACTGTCAAAAAGCATTACGGGCGCATTTACAGAACTTAGTGTTTTAATTGTCAGTTAATACACTGATTATCTTTTTGATTAAACTGTCAATCATTTATTGTAAAAAAAAATGTCATAGAGAATGTCTTTTATTTTATAAAACAAAGAAAAGCATTCTGAGCATTTCTTTAGATCGGTTTCTAACCAATGTCAAACTATCAAATCAACTGACAATACAAAATATATTACTTGATTTGATTAAAGCGGACTAATTTACTGAAGAGCAACAATTTGATTAACCTGCACCAGGATAAATGAGGACTCACCAATCTGCTTTCGGTACTGATCAACTGGTAATCTGGTCGCACTGGCATCCTTCTTCCCCATTCTCCTTCTTCAGCCTGACAAAAAAATGAAGTGAAAAATGAACTTTTTCACAGCTGGGTCTCAATTTTACACCTGATCGTTTAGTTTAATCAAATAAGGATATAGCTCCCTTCCTGTTGCTGTACTCTGAGATAACTTGTGAAATCTGCAGGAAGGATTCAAGTTAATATACAATTATATATACAGTTCTGTAGTCAGTTTTGATCAGGCAGATGGTTTATCTTTCACATACATCTGCTAGACATAATTAAATTAAATCCCACCACATTCCACGTGTGTTACGTTCACAGTATGTGCACTTTCTATCCATCTCATTTAGTCTAACACCATCTCCCTTCACACCAGGAGCTCTGTCTGATTACCCTGACAGCTCACAGGGAAGATAAAGAGAGAAAGAGCTAGGAATAATACAAATAGTGTCCTTAGGACTAACACTATGCAAGTGTGGGACTGTGCTTGTGTAACAGAATAAATGCCAGTGTATAAGGCAGTGCATTTATATCAAAGCATGGGTGTGTATAGACGTACAACTACCTGAAATGACTATGCCACAGTGATAAAACTCAGTGTGTGTGTGTGTGTGTGTGTGTGTGTGTGTGTGTTTCTTGCATCCATCCAACATACTTGTTTTTCAGTGAGCACTCTAAATTCCAGACAGGCTCCCTCACAACACACTGCATCAATCAATATTGTAGCCTTTTGTTTAAAATTGTGGAAAAAGCAAGTATGAGTCGAGGGGCTGTGCTTTCTGATGATACTGTCCCTTTGACCTGTTCTCTGCCTGAAAGATTTTAGCATGATTTGAAAGACAAGTGGGATGTGTTTTGACAAAGAATACTAAATATCCATCATGTCCTTCTAGTCTAATGAGGATTAGATTTTTTAAAGCATGTTTAAGTGTGACAGGGAGAGAAATGTGTAAGCAGGTGTGCACAGGAGAGAACAGAGAGGAGAACAGGAAAGGTATCTATGTGCATCCTAGGAGAACAGGAGTGGTGAAGAGTCTAGAGGAGCAGTCGGGGAATAGAGGAAAGAGACTGAATTAGCATGTTCAAGGAGCGTGGCTGGCTGACTGATACCTTCTCATGGGAGACTGCCGCCTTGGGAAACCTGAATTTTACCTTACACTAAAAACACTGCTTTCAGCTACATTTTAAACACTGTTAGTGCCAACAGAGAAGGGGGGTTGTATTCACAGCTATTGTTCTCCAGCGTTTGAAAACCAGAGTCAGCAAATTAAAAAGAAGTGAGAGGAGGACAAAAGGAAGAGAGAAAATTGTCCAAATGTAATTTTTACAGTTGGACACAGTAGGCGCTCAGATTTGCTGGCTCTATTGTACTGTGCGGCAGCATCACAATATTATGTCTAAATTGCCAAAAGCAACGCAGTTGAAGCCTCTGTGATCACCTGTGGTCATTCCACTCACTGAAATTTCTGCAGATGTGTTACAGTACATTTTGCATTTGCAACAGTGGGATATGAAACCATAACAAAAAATGTCAACTGTAAGCATAGTGACAGGAGCATTGTTGGTGCCTTTCTGTCACTTCTTGCACATTATATGTTTGGATGACAAGGCTGATATTACATTCTAGTCATTAACACTTTATCATAACCTCAATTAACTGGAAAACCTAAACTAGACCTGGCAAGTAAATCTAGCATTTTTTAATTATGGCTTTTAGTGACAGTTGTTCCTCTAATTAGAAGCCTAAGGTTCCATCCCTGGTGGAACTACTGTGCAAAACAAATTAATTTAAGGGTGAATTTCTCCTCATTGATTAAAGATTATTAAGTCACAAATGTTTTTTTATTTACTTTGCACATGGTTACACTTATGGATGTGCCAATAAATCGATAAAGCAATATATCGTTATACATTTTTCCATTTCCATGATACTGTATCGATATTCCAGCTCATCATATAAATATATTTTAAATGGAAATCTCCATTGATATGCTAACGAACGTATATAATCTTATCATGCTTAACATCCAGAGTGACATAGTTTGCAAATACTTAAGGTACATATATGTTTCCTGTGCTCTGTGTGAAATAAAAAAGAGCTGCTAACTTCACTGGCTTGGTCTGCTCCACACTGATTAGCTACAGCAACCCCAAGGGTCAAAACACACAACACTGAGTCACTGAACAATTATCAGGTATAGGTGGTACCCAGTAGTTTCATATTTTCAGTAAATTTAGTGAAATCCTTTTATAAAGAAATGTTTGTTAAATTATTTTTTCATAGTTGCTCTATGGCTCTGTAATTTTAATTCACAGACTGAAAAACATGTGCTGCAGAATTGTGCTGTTTTCTAACAGTTTGGATTTGAAGCGAATAAATAGAGAAAACTTTACCTTTTCGAAGGCATTTTGTATTGAAAGTTAGATATCATGATGTATCATTTTAGGATTGTCTAGCAATATCGAACATCACAGAATTGCTGTATTATAATATGGTATCGTGAGCCATGTATCGTGCATCATATCGTATTGTGAGGTACCCTTTGATTCCCACCCCTAGTTACACCACAATCTGGGAAAACCTGTAAGTATGACAACATCCACAGGCAGAATGCACTGAAAGAACACAGTATACGGTAGTTTCCTTATGGCTTGAATCCAGAAGGCATGCTGATAAAACAAGAGCATCACTATGGAGTAATGCTGGGTTAAAATACACTCAGTTTCCAGTTTATTAGTTACACCTCCTTATAAGTTACGCAGTCTGATCATCAGTCCTGTAATAAATTCTACCCTATGAAGGATATGTTAAAAAAAAATAGGTGTTGATTTAATTTTAATATTTTGTCTATCCTCAGTGATATTTATGGGGTGAACAAAATATTTGTAATAATTCTTAGTGTAATACCTCTAACATCTTTCAAAACAGTTTGACCAAAAAAATGCAGGCTAGTTAGCCTGCATTAGTTTTTGCTAGGTGGAAAAATGGGGACTGGGTGTAGGTTACATGCAACTTTTATAGCATAGCTTGTTGTTCGGGGGGTTGTGGTGTCTGGCATTTAGAAGTAATTACAGCTTTCTATCTGTCAGTATTGTGGCAAGGACCTAACACATTTTGCTGATAACAGATATATGCATGCATTTGCACCTTTCTTCTCTCTGCAGTCTCGAACATGAAGATGGAAGTCTTGCAGGACTCAAAAGGATATCATTCAACTCTACTAACGTTAAGCTTTTCAGTGGAGATGTAACAACGTTAACGTTAAATGAACAAGTCTTCATAAATTGGATTCACGAATAGATACTTACACTGTTCTTGTTTATCGAGAGAATATGTCGCTTAGTAGAGGTGTTTCTGCATTACGAAATGCCTGGCTGCTGTATGTGGACACGCGAGGTCTGAAGACTTGACGGTTTTATGGTACTTTGATCCAAATTTCGCAGGAATGCCAACACACCACTTCCTCCATTGCAAGTTCCTGGTTTACACGTCAACAGTGATGACAGACAGGATTTTTCTCCAATCAGACACGTGTATTGTCGAGTTGACCAACAGCATGAGCCAGGGGCGGGGCGTTCAAACAAAAACAACAGAGGAGCGCGTGAGGTTTGACAGTCGTGACAATCCCACTCATTACAGGGCACAAGCACAAAACCTACTGGATCTCAAATCTGTAAGATATATTAACTTTTTGATATTACTAGGTTAAAAATATCATTGGTGAAAATTACATTTCTATTTAATAATGTACATTACCGTATTACAGGTAATTAAAGTATTATAAATGTACTCATCTAAAGCAACCATTTATATATTATTACATCAATAACAGTGATATAATAATATAAAACTGATGGGTACCACTCTGCATAATTAATATTTTTAGATTTGATACATACTTACAGTACCCTCTGTTGCTAATATAAACAAACATAATATAAACAACTTTACTTGTAATTGAGTATGTTCATTCTGTGGTATTGCTTCTTTTACCTTAGTAAATCATTTGAATCCTTCTTCCACATTTGCAAAAGATCATCACAAAAGCCATGTGTACGCTCTTGCATTTCCTAAAATTGGAACATGTTATTATTGTGACAAAGACACATGTTCTATTAATTAAAAACATCATATTAGTTTGACATGTTGGCCTTAAGTCATTCTTGCCTGGTCAGATTACAACAAATTATCCTTATTGCAGCATTATGCTGTGGCAATTAAAGGAAGCAACAGCCGACCTCATCAAAGACGAGGCAATCTCACTGTGCGATGTTCATTTTTCTTTCATCAGTCTTTTAACATTTTTTCTTTGTTTACTGTGTAGAATTTTATTTCCCCCCTAATTGCATCCAGCCTCATTGTTGCCTGGGGCCTTGTGCAGATTATGGGTAGACTTGCCACCGCTTGTAACTTATTGAAGTTTAAAATGATTTTCTGCTCTCCCATGGGCGCGCCATTTGCATGCAGCACAGCAGTAACTAATAGATGTAATCTGCCTATAATGTGCCTGCATTATGCTTTACTTATGAAGCTGCCATTGATAGAGAGCACTTTAACACAGCCCCGTGATGGAAGAACAAGTATTCGAATGACATTTGTCAATGATAATATTTTTATCTACAGAAATATTTCCCAGGAAACAGGAATGCTGCACATTCACATAAATAGCTTTTATGCAACCTTGAGTACACTTAAGGTCTGTACTTTAACATAGTATATACTATAGATGGTACTATATAAATGCATGCAATTCACATATGTACAAGTCCAAAATCTGCTATGACACTTAAGTTAGAACAGTTAACAAATAGCCTCAATAAGAAGCCTGAAAGGGTTATCTTAATATGGCCATCAAAACCAGCATGAGTGTAGTTAATGCAGAGCTCAAATGTTCTCTTGTTATACTAAATGTGTGTGATTAATTTCTCCCGTTGAGTGAAACAAACCAACGTGCTGTGCCTGTCACATTGATAGATATGGAAAGCATTAGCATCAACTGCTAGTGTGAATGAAAACTAGGCAGGATGGATTTGCCTGATGAACAGTTGCAGTGTACGGACGGTGCACATCACTGTAATTTATAGATAACACTTTAGAGGAGATGAGAGGCTTTCCCCCCGGGGCCTGTTAGTGTGAAGTGAAAAATTTCAGCAACGATTGGGTACCCCTTGTTAAATTAAATAGAATTTCAGCAGTACAAATGGCTGATTCTTTAAGTGACCACACCACAGAGACAGTATTAAATAGTCCTAACATGATCATCTAGTTTTTGAGATCTATGTGTATGTGCCTATCTTTATGTTTTTCTCTTATTTCTATTCTGTCTCTCCATCCCTGTCTCTCTCTTTGAACCTCACTCTTTTATACACAGTCATACTCCCTCTATTCCTCTCTCTCCATCTCTCCTTCTCTCAGGCAGTTAGACGGCCTTTAATTGCCAGACATTAAAAAGAATGCTAGAGAAGAAGAATCCCCTAGGGCCACTGGCAGGCTAAATGGCAGTTCTGCTGCCATCGCCTCCTCCTACATGCAGCAATGAAGACGTGTCAACATAATCTTGGGCAATTTGCAGTCATCATCAGGGGGACTGATTAATTTTCTAACTGAGTGTCAGTTGTAAACAGCAAAATAGACTTTCTTCATTTCCTTGCAAGGGAATGATCAACAATCAGAAAAATGTATCCACATGGATATGGACATGTCTTTGAATACGGACAGTTAGACCTGTTTTTAAAAGGGGCTTAAGGCCCCTACACACTCTATAATATTCGAGATCCTACAGGTTTATTGTTATATCACACTGTGTATGTCATCCATCTGCTCCGCTCTCACGTTTTGAAAATACAGCCAGTGTATTCTGCAACATTTCTTTCTGTCTTCAGATCACCGAGAATTTCATCGTGACTGACACTTCCAATTGGCGGATATGCTTCACAGTGCATTACACCGTAGGATCACAGGTGACCAAAATTTCACCACATTCCTCTTATGATTGTTAACTTTCACCTGGGACAGCCCAAAATCAAAATTGCACAGTTAAGGCCTTGGTGAAGCATGAACACTGAAGTCTGTTGTAGAGAATTGTACTTTTAGTTGATTCAGATTACCCTACTATATTTACTTTAAGAAGACATTCCATAATTTAATTGAAATAGCATTCCATAAAACAATGTTTTACAATTCATTCTCCCACAACACGTATGCTCACACACAGAAACACACTCTACCCTCTAAAATTTGTTAGGCTGAAGTTGAATGTTCCCTTTTCATTTCTATCCCACACATTATTGGTTTGGAGGAGAAGACACAATTCTTTCTCCCATTTAATATTCTTATCTCAGTTTTCCTGCTATGCCTGTAGTGTGTGGTGAACCCCCCTCCTCTATCTCCCAGCCCCAGAGTTCCCTCTCATTGACGGGGAAACTGTATCAGCACTGATACAGAGTGAAATGAATTTGGGGTCTATGAAACGCAAGGTCTCATAAAAGAAAAAAAAAATCCACAGACCTAGAGAGATAAGATATCGTACAAAGGATTTAGTCCCGTTTCGCTCCAGTCATTATCCTGTAGCAACTGTGATGGCTGAGAGTTATCCTCCAGTGTGAGAGTTTGGATGTGTCAAGGCTACCATGGCAGACATCCCTTTGTCATCGCCAACAGTTGGGAAAGACTTGAGAAAAATGGTATGCAGTGAAGGTCCAGGTAGGAAACAAAGTTGAGCATAAAACACAACAATAAAAACAGAAATTCCATACTGTACTCAGCTTGTGTTTATCTGTTTTGCCAAATGTCTTTGGGAGGATGTGGAACCAAAAGGTTATTAGGTGAACATATGTCATGTGAGCATCATTCTTTTAGTACAATATTATGTATATAGTATGCAGGATTATGTCCCTTTTAAAGGGGTCGAGTTAGTTTGAAACATTAAAAAGTCAGCTGGGGACAGAATAATGCATAATACAAACGGAAAGCTTGATAGGCGTAGCAACTGAAGTGAAGGGGGGCATGACTTAGCTGTTAGTCCATTCCTGATCTCCACATGATGCTACTGAGTGTGTAACACCAAGAGAAAGAAAAAATGCAACATTGCACTGTTAGAAAGAAAACTGTGTTTTACCATTTACTTCCATTTGTTTAAATGTGGAACTCTCATCTCATCAATTGTGCCAAATGATTAGATGTAAATCTAGTGGCCATTAGAGGACTTACATCTTATGTGACCTCCGCATTGGCGTTAACATTCAGATTTATTTTTTTATTATTTTTAATTATTATTTTTTTCCACAAAGTGGTGGCTAGTCCTCCGGGGTTCCCCATGTGCTGTGATGGATGCTACCAACACCAGGGATGATATGCTGCCTTGCTATTCCTGTCTCCTCCATCCACAGTTAGTTAAACAGCAATGTCCGCTCTTTTGGACATGGTGCATCAGCTTTCCGCAACAAACTCCAATCAGAGAGCAGTGTCTACTTTGCTTTCGCCAACACAGTGCTTGCATATTTCCCCAGCTGTGTGTGGTGGCTGCCCACACTGAGTTCTAGTGTTTATGCAGGTGCTGCAGCTGGATCTCTGCAATAGGTCTCCCCATGGACACACTGCAGACGGGCTGACTAGGCTGGAGTATTTCTTTTCACTGTTTACTCTGGCAAATCAAGTCTGGGCCCTGCTGAGAGCTATTCTTGAGGTGCTTAATTTTTGTCACTTTGGCTCATGTGGTGATCCACACCAGGACAGACACATAGACGCTCATTCTTTCTCTATTTATCCAAAACACACTTACACACACGATAACTGATCTCACTCAGTAAAATACCCGTAATAATCCACATGACGTTCACTTACCTGCCCACACACACACACACACACACACACAACCATCCGCATAATCCCACACAATCCTGCCAACGAAATTTCGTACACTCCACCACCACCTTACCTAGTTCTCATGAGACACCTGCAGAGTTCTGACATGTTCATTTCAGCCCTGACTTGACCCCCAGCTAATTATCCTTCAACTCTGTAAACACTAGTAGCACCAGTTAACACCAATTAATGGCCACTAATCATTGCCAGATGCTGCACCTTGAGTAATCTGCCCCACTTCCTACACTTGCTCTTACAATTTCCCACATTCACATGATTCTGGATTTCTGTGGTCTGTTGTACCCCCTTATAGACTATTATTCAAGTACGTTTGTGCACCACTGATGTCCTTGTAGTGTTTCACCTATCAGTACCTATATAGGTATACAAATTATGTGCAAGGGAAATGTTTCTCGCATTTGATCATCAAACCAGAAGGTCTTCCTTATTGTGAAAGTATCCAAATGTGGTCATCTCATAACAATTACAGTATTTAGGTAATGCAAGAGGATTTACATAAATATACAGTATAAATATGCTGAATATCAAATAAGTTTTGGAGGTTCAATTGCCATAACGACAAACAAGGGAACATCTGACAAAATGTATAAAGATCCCTTATGCATTATTCATATTCCTTTAAACACACAAGATGAAGAATAACACAAAGAATAGTTAAGCACGATGAGAACACATTTTACTAGATCCTAAACAGAATTATTTCTGAGCAGCAAATAATCAAAAGCTTTATTCACTCCCCTTTTTCTATCTGCTCCAACATTATTCTTGATTTGCTGCTTCATTGTTTGTATTGATTAGTCGAGTGCGTACTGCTTGCTGTCTTGCCTGCCAACTGTACTGTTGCCAAGGGAAAGCATGAACAAACCTCTGCCAGTGCCAGGCTACGCCGGCAACAGCTGTGCCACATATGCTGCCGATCAATATAAACAAACATGGCCTCCCTGCACCAGGGATAAGGATTGACAGGTATGATTCATCTTCTGTGCGATTGTGGGAGGTGGAAGTAATAATAAGCAGAGACCGATCTTTTCCCGTTGTGGTACAACCACTGGGGTTAGTAGGGGTAGGTCGGAGAGATCATTCGCCCCCCAAGGTAACTGGCAGGGTTCCCCACATAACCCCTTGCAGTTTTGCTGAGGATTAGAGCAGCATGAGTCCACCAGGGCTGTAATTTGTGGAATTCCGTACACAGAGCGAGCAGTGAAGATGAATGGGGAATGGGCATGGATCATTGGTGCTGTGCCAGTCGCACTGAAAGTGAGCATATTCAACACAGACCGTAGGGAAGATCACAGTATCCAAGTGATTCATGACACATTGCTTTTTTTTAATAAGTACTTTGTAAGCTACACCATTTCAGCATATGAACATCTCATCAAGCGAATGGTGTTTGATGCATTTCACTCCCAAAATAATGATGAAATTTCTATGCAAGCACCATTTAAGGATTTTGATCATTGCACTGTGGTCCTTTGGGGCTGCATGATGGGTTCAGCAGCTTGTACATCACATGTGCTATTGTCTCAGGGGCACAGCTGAAGACACGGGCCATGGAGGACAATAGCTGCATAGAGTGGGTATGACGTCCCCTTGATGAAGAGTAATGGCTTGAAACAATATTTCCCCAAGGAGCAGAATTGAAATCTGAACACTGTGATATGGTTTCATCGCCATGCTATTTGGGGATGTCAGATCAGTTTTGCTGGAGCCGGCACTGTATGAAGGAGCAAAGCACAACCACAGGAGGAATGGATGATAATACAGATAGCAATGCTGTTTTCATCAGCTGCACAGAACCTGGGCTATCTCATGGTGAAAGGTGAATAAATATAGTTTCTTAGAGTAATCATTAAATAAAATCACAAAACGATGGTTTTCATAAACATGCTAAATGTAAATATGTTAAGTGGAATTCATTTAAGATTTTTGATGTGATCCCTATTTGGCCAAAATAGTAGTGACTTGCTCTAGGTTTCTATTTATTTCTTATTTATTTTTTACTCTTTCTTAAAATACAAGTCATTGCAGTTTACAATAGGTAGCTTTTGAACCTGTCCATACTGCAATGTAAAATATTTTTGAATTCTTTACTAGTGAATTTTTTAAAAACTAAAACAAAGCTTTGCTGGATTTCTTTCGACACAACATCGTCCATAGCTGAGTTTAAGCAATCGTTTGCTCGCTTTGAGAAGTAATCATACTTCATACATCTAATTAAGGGTTTTAACACCTCATAACTATCATAATTTTCATCATATCATCACAAAAAGTATCTACGGTGTGTTCTTCTAAATCCCCTACCTAAGTAAGTCAAAATCCAAAATTCCATCTGCCACAGACACACATCAGAAAGACATTAAATATAAATGCTCATAAATCTCTTTTTGATGACCTCTGCCCAAGGTGGAGATCATCAAAAAAATGTCCTTTTGATTAAACTGATTAAATTACACGCACTAATTTGATACTCTTAAAGCCAGATATTTTGAACCCCGTCTGCCTGAGTTAAGATTATTGTAATAATTAATAATAAAATGTCCTTAATCAGTGCTACTGATATGAAGCTACTTAATAATCAGGGTTGATATTTAGATAAGGGTTGATTGGTGCATTTAAATCAGGCCCATTGTGCAGTTCAGTCATTAACAAGACCATGACTCTGTTGGAAACCTCTATCACGAAGGCTGTCAGAAGTCACTACTGACAGTTTCCTCTGGCAAACTCTTTGCTTCACAGACTGACTTCCTCACACAAGTCCCAGCTGTAAGGGATGAACTCAGGAGAAGTCAAGGCTTGTGACGGTTATTTTGGTGAACTGATGGTTTCAACCACTCATCTTAATGGGCAAAAAAACCCCAGGAAAAACAGAAAGTCAGAAGGTGTAGCAAGCATTGCAAAGTTAACAAGAAACGCTCAGAAGAAAAGAAAAGAAGGTACACCAATGAATTCAAAACAAACATCAAAATGCATCTGCTGTCAAGGCCATGGAGCAGTCTTTTTCTTGCTTATTCTTTGACTAGAGCTGCACAGCTGTGGGGATAATTTATTTGTTTACTTTATTTACCAGTCAATTACATTTTAATGTGACTTGCCTAATGTCCACATTCTGTCTTCAGATGTGGCCCATGTAATGACTGTGATAGATAAAAGACAGTTTAATTACACGAGACCCTAATTGTCTGCAAGCAAAGCCTCCATTACAGCCGCCTTGAATCTATACCATCATCGAGAAGGGAATGAGGATAATTTGAAGTCTTCATCTGATGGCTGATATTACAGTTTCCTTAAAATGTGAGGTAAATGTTGCCTGTGGGGCCCCAACAATGACAAAACAATAGATTTGTAGAAATTCAAAATAGCTGCCCAAGCCGGAAATTGGAAGTATGGAGAGAATGTTTGAGCTAGCCTCTGCGCCTCAAAACATAACAGCTAAGATAAAAGATGATGAAGATGTAATGTAGGTTTTATGGCAACAACAGCTGCACTCCTTTCTGTTTCCCAGTGACATACACAGCAGCCGCCCACACAGTTATCATTCTGTCCTGCACACAATCACCAGCAAGAAGATGTTAAGAGGAAATAAAATATTCTGGTCATTCCTCGCAGTTGCCGGGGTGTATTTTAGTCCCAGTGTGATGCCATTCATTACTGCCCTGTCAGAGCTCTCATGACTCAGGGCTCAACAACTAATTGAGATGACATTTCCAAATACACACACACTGCCCACACTACTATGAATTACGAGCGGTTACAGCCACACACACACAGAGTCACATATACTCAAACAATGACATAAAACCTTTATTAGAGGTTATGTCAACAGAGCGGACTCCTGGTGCAGTGCCTGCATTATTTTTACACTATTTTCCTCTGCACTCAAACAAAGAATGCCCCTTTGGTCCTGTACTGAGGCAAAAATCCAAAGCAGAACGGACAGAAGATCAATTTATTTTCCCTAAGAACTCTACCATTAATATAGTTTCCATTGTTCTCTTGAGTTCAAAGCAGTGCAACCTTTATTACTGCATACAACTACACCTTCAAAGCCTCACCTCTCACATAGCAGCCTTATGGGAAAGATGATGTACAAAAAATTATTCTGTATTATATATCTCCATCGCTCTCAATTAGATGTATAATATATATTACAGCATCAATTAGGGCTGAAAGGAAATTCTCTCACTGCACCAGACAATTCCCCCCCGTTGTATATCACGTCCGTCTTTAAATGAACATGAATCAAATGTGTGAATTGATTGCAAATCCATTAATGAGAACCTGCCCAGTGTGTGCTCATCAGAAGAACAGGTAACACAAATGTGAGCTAATAAGATTGCGTGGTAACGCTTTATTTACAAATCAGTATTTTCCTAATAATTTTCCAAAAATTATATTTTTCCTGAAAATACCTATTAATTTTTTATTAATAATAAGGAAAATAGAGGCAATGGAAAATTGGTACACATCGAGTTGATGAATTCCTCTTAATTGCTGATGTAACCTTCAGACACCCCCAGTCAGCGCACAGCAAGACATGAACATACTAAAGTCTCTACAGTGCAGCATGCAACTCAACATTTATGAAGAATTTTCAAAAATAGCTTCTAATGATAAAAAAATTAATTAATATTTGCTTGTGCTCAATGTTCACTCCCAGAAAATCTTATTTTACTCATAATTTATAGCAAATTACATAGTTCTTTTAAGGAAACCTTCTAAGAAATAAAAAAGGGAAATGTTCAGGTTCTTGGGGTAAAATAATTTTATGACCCTTGCCTTCCTGCCATCGTGCACACTTTCATAATGAAGTATCCACTGCTTTCCTCCATCCTATTTTGCAGTAAGCACAACTTAGAGGAGTCGTAATGTGTGAACGCGTAAAATGTGCTTCACAGAGTCACGGCTGCGGGTTAGCACGGCAGACGCTGTGATCACACCACAGAGTTTTTAGCTTGTGCTGCCACACAGAGAGACAACAAGCAGGACCGGTTTAAGCTTTAGACTCAAAACTGAAAACAAAAAAGCATCAAAATGATTGTCATTTTCTTGATTAGAAAGTTTACTGTGTGTTTAAATTTCCTTAGAAAGGGTATTATTCAAATTAAAGCTGACTTACATGTGGGACACAAGAGCAAAGCCTCATTTCACCTAATTTTAGGTTTCACCGCCACATGGATGCTCATACTGTATAGTGACTGTGTTTTTTACTGACAGCATGTTGTAGGTTAAAACGTAACAAACAACGGTGTTGTGCTTTTAAGTCGGCAGTAGCATGAACACAGTCTGCAATTTCCAGTGTCATGTGTCAGTCAGCATACTGAAGTTCACAATACTGTCTCTGAGCAAGGTGGACTACCAATAGGAGGGGTCATGTACTGGTTCTTGACTGCATGGTTACAAGGAAAGGCCAGTACAACATTAAACAAACAGTTTTGCAACTCATTTAACTCTCTTCACATTTAACTTCTCTGCCTAGCATAATGCTCTCTAGCAGGCACCTCACGGTGAAAAATCATCACAATGAAACAGTGTTTTTCTGTTTCCATTCAATGTACTTCAATCATTGCAGAGCAGTTAAAGTATTGAAAAGTGAAGCCCAGCTTGACTAAAATAGACTGAAATACAGTCTGTGTTGTCAAACATATCCTGCAAATTCTGTTCAGTATTTTGAAGCAGTGTTTTTGACTGTTAGAGCAACATTCTCGGTGGATGCAGGATGGATAATGGGATGCAGCCTTGTGCAGTCCAGGTAAGTGGAATATACAAAATAATTCACAAAACTAAAGCAATAGCAATTTAACTGAAATACTGCTTGAGGATAAGATTGAAAATGATGATTTGGATTTAGCAGTAAATATCAAGTCCTCATTAACTGCAAAGCTCTTGAGTATGTTAGGAACAGAATGAGCAGTGGAGAGAAAAGGAAGATTGTACACACACCTTGGCATGTGCATACGTAGGCAGTGAATTATAAATACACGCACACACTGAAATGCATCATTTGTTCCATTCGTCAGTGATGTCAAGATCCTATGGTCTTCCCATCTGTGCCGCAGCCTGATGTCTTTGTCTGCTCCAAAAAAAAGATCCATACCCAAAGTGTCTCTTCCTCTGATCACTCGGGAAATTATCATCAGACTCCACTGGTACTGGCACTGTGACCAGAGTGGTAAGGGTAACAGACTGTAAGAGTTTATGCCCGGGAAAACTGACCAGGGCACAGTTTTTGTGAAGCAAGGCAAGCAAGTTGCAGATTGTTCCAAACAAATACCATCACACATTTTAACACATCCACATGATTCATTCATTTTATTTACAGTACTTTAAATGACAATTTACTGTAAGTTTATTATTCTCAGTTTTCAGCTGCAATGCAACACATGGGATTCCCAATATTTTTATATTAGGCAATGATGTTTCCCAGAGCTTCAAATGATTGATTTATACTAATTTACAATCTGCAAAATTATTAGAGGTGTCTACGATTTGAAGAACATTAGGATTGTGTTTATCTATTAATGTCAAAACCCACAAAAAGCATACAAAAAGCATAAAGATTGTATATGTGTCAAACTACAGTAGCAATAAAGTATCACAAAGAATCAAAATATCATGATGATCATCAACAGATCTTTTTGTTAAGTGATTTATTTTAATTATTTTCCATTGTAACAACTGGGTAGCATTATTAAACCAAAACACATTTGTTTTCAGATCACTGAATAGGAACAACCTGGGGTCAGATCTTTTAGTTTGTTGTTTAATTTGTTAGTCAGCTAGAAGCAGTGGGAAAACATTTTCATTTGTTATTGACTGAGGGTGCTGAATAATGATTTGATTAAAACACAGACGTGTACAGACACACACACATGCACCCACACTGTGTCCTCAAAACCTGGGAGACATTGCACATGAAAGGTGCTCGACATCAGAAGGAGTCAAATTGGCCTTGGCTGGGAGGATTGGTCCAATCAACCTCCAACCGTATAATTAGTAATTAGATTGGGATTAGAGTCAACTCTGAGTGGAGGAGCGTGGCCAATTTAAATCAGCATATGAAATGTGATTAAATTAATAAGAGAAAAATTGAAATATTAATGTCCTTTTTTCCACTGGGTCTCAGTTTGATTTTTTTTTTACTTTGGTTAATTATGGACTCACATAGAGTAAAATTATTGGTGGCTATTTTTAATAATGTTTATGTTATTGTACATTGCAGCAGACCATTAAATCCTCAATAACACCCCAACATAAGAATAGATGAACATAATATGTAATCTTATTAACTAAAACTAAGACAGAACTTGACAATGTGACAATATGAAACTGTTCTACATCATTCCCAAATATTTATATGACTAATGTTATACAGAAATTATTATTATTTTCATATTGTGACAGGCAGTAAAGTTGTTTTACTCAGTTACTTTTAGTTTTTTGTGGTGTGTGTTAATGTTGAGATGTTTTTTCTCCTCTCTTCCCTGTGTTTGTCTGTGTTTTTATATAACATATTTGTGATGCCAGTCTGGTCAAGACTGTCTCCAAAAAAAAAGAGATTCTGATCTCAAGAGAGGTCAAATATAATGGAAAAAAATAACAACAGATAAATATATATATATACCAAACTCACTTTTTGAAAGGAATATACACTAGACTGAAATAATCCCTTGCCAACTGATTATCTGGGTTACACTGCTGCCCCCGAGGGTCTGTCATTCCCTGAGATTGTCTAAACTTCTCTGACATGCTGCAGAAAACTCCTGTTCACCTTGAGCGTTTGCACTTCAGTTTCCTAAAGTTTCAACAGAATCGAGTAGGTCAGAGCAGATTTCTTGGACTAATGGCCGTAGAAACAGGAGCTGGTGCTTGCTGCTCAATTTGACAAGGTGATTGAGCTCCTTTTGATTCAAGCCATAGGAGCTGCAGATAATTTACAATCAGCCTCCTTTTCAGTTCTCCAGTAACCATTTGTGTCAAAAGTTTCCTGTATGATTACTGCTTAGGCATTAAAAGGATTAATTCTTAACAATATGCCTGTCATTGTGATCTGGATTTTTTAAAAAGACTTAATAAGTGTAGTGACCAAAGGGGTTCTTATGTGAAGCTGACAACCACTCATAATTTAAAATGTGTTCTAAATTCCATTATTTAAGCTTACACTGTTCAGTTTAGTCTTGCAAAGAAATGTATATTGGAGACCGCTCCTTTTGAGACCCTCTTTTGAAGATGCATCTTCACTTTTCTAGTATTAAAATGCTTCAATAATTTATCACATGACTTAGAGTTCTGCTATATTTGCATTTAAACCTGTGTGAGACACTGCTAGGCTTTTGAGCGCATATGAAAAATTCAGCCCCAACAAGCCATGTATGAAGGGAAGAAGTTAAATATTGAAGATGTAGATGTGTGTTGTGTTGTGTTGAGTTGAGTTCAACAACGGGGAATAGTGGATTATTACCAGCAGCCAGGTGTGTCTTACAGAAAACAATAACCATGAGTAAGTCCTGTGATGGATCAACAAATAGGAAAGCAAAGAGAGAGAGAAATGATAGAGAGGAAAGAAACAGAGGGAGATAACTTATGTGCAAACGTGCAAATAAGTATCTACCCTGTTTGACTCCCCTGCCAGTGCCCAGAGCAAACTGCCTCGCCCTCAGATATCTTCTGGTCCAGCCAATAACGTGATGTTGTATCTTTTCTGAAATACATGTGTAGAATTCCAGATTCAAAACGAGGTGGAGGTGGAAATAGAACCAATTCTACAATTCTTCAATTCTTCAATTCACAGTTAACAATGGTTTAAGCGAGCTGGATAGCTAGATAGATATTTTTATCGCCAAAGGGAAAATCTAGTGTTGCAGTAGCAGTGTTGTTCTTAGTCGAGCGCGCAGAACAACTAGTAAGCCCTCGTCTGAAGACCTAAAGCTGAGGTGACTTAAGCTGATGATACACAGAGCAACTTTTAGAGCAATCGTGCAGAGCAATCGTGCAGGGCAACGTTGCCGTCAATGGTAATGAGTAAAGATTACTACCGTAATCTCCTTCCCCCACCACTCCGCCACCCGCTCCGCACTGCCGCTATCCGTTCAAAACATAGTCAGACTTGCCACTAGCAAGACTGCCCAGCAACATTGCTCAAAAAGTTGCCCCGTGTATCATCAGCTTAAGTCACCTCATGGTGATACGGGGGTGAAGCAGGTTGGAGATGTACCCTGGTGCCTGACCATGCAGAGCGCTATATGTGAAAACGAAAACCTTACATTTTATTTTAAAACTGACAGTTATCTAAATAAACTACTGTTTGCTAACAAGTTTGCAATACCAGATGATTTTGTGCTGACAACTTGTTTCCTCTGCCCCAAAGTGGCCTTTCCAATTTTAGCTACAGTTACAAGTCATTTTACAAATTAACATTTTAATAAAACATGAGTTCGTAAAATATGATACAACTACTCAGCTAAAGTTAAAACTAGAGCAGCCTCAACTACCTACATCAGAAAAATGCTATGTTGCACGTTAATGCATCAGTACTAATCATCTTATAATATATCATAGTATAACTCACATTTTTCTGTATTAGGTAGTTTTACTTTTGATACATATGTACATTTAGGTAAAAACATAATCTTAGCAAAATTACATTTTCACTTGTAATGGAGTATTCTTACAATTTGGTATTGCTACTTAAGCAAAGGATTAGAATACTTCCGCATTATTTTGTTGTATTGTCATTCTATTAAATCTAATTCAATGGGCTATTTCATTACCATTAGGCACTGAAGTAAGCTAAAACATAACATGTACCTGGTAACATTTGTATGATTTTTTTTTTATGGTTTGATCAAAACACCAGAAGATGTATGTAATTTTCATTTGTATGGATAAGAGCTTTTACGCCAACCTATTGTACATTACATTTATTGAAAGGGAGTGATTCTTGGCAGAGGCATCCATTATGTTTTATTAATGAAGATACTTGTACTACGGGGGAGGGGTAGAAATACTAGCACTTGCGGGACATGATTTCTCAGTGCATTAAAATGCATGATACAAGGGAGTTGGTAAGATGGTTATCTACGTGGAGAAAAAAGATGAATAAATATTGAAAGATCCTTATGAAATATTAACGGCAACACAAACAATGAAAGTAACTAAGGGATTTAGGAGTGGCCAAAAAGCCCGCAGGGGATACATTTTCAAAGGCAACAAAGCTGTATACAGTCTTTTAGACATTTTCACTAGGGGGGAATAGGAGCAATTTTCTGAAGCATCTCAGATGAACTGCTTCACAGCATGAGAAAATAAATATTTCTTTGAGATCACAGGTTTCCCCTTAGAGAATCCTTTGTTTTTAATGCATCACTGGGAGACAGAGGGGTGGGGGAAAAAAGAGCCCTGTATTAAATATAATGACTCCTGAGATGTTTGATTTATGGTGGGTGTATCTTTTGATGCAATATTTACCTAAAACAGCACTTGTAAGTAGAGAGGACTCTTTTTCTGATGGACAGCTTTTTCATGTAATGCTGTTATCATCATTGTTGAAGTGGTGAAGTTCCCATCTGTTCCTCTGATTTGCTTGTCATCCTATCACTCCCTGTTGTAGTGATTATACAGTGTTTTGTCTTAAGAATGTGCATCTCATCCCTAGTTTTTGATGTCACTACCCCATGCAAAATAAATATTAAGGAAGATTTTACATTCAGGTTTGTACTGTAGATGTGGAGCTGATAGTGTTGAATTGATCAAGCTGGCAAAAACATACAGAATACTGAGATCCTCCTGGGATTAGAAAGGGCAAGACAAGTATAACCTCCACATACACCGTCTCAATGCAGGAGCAAGAGAAGGAGACAATGCCAGAATGCTGATTGATACGCTTTTGATCTCAGTACAGTGTTCTGGGAAAAGAGCTATCAACTGTGGATGAGCTTGTGGAGAGAAACTTTCTCTTTTGGGAGAAAGACTTTTGAAAGATACAACAAGCTATCCGTTCAAAACCAGACAAATGTGAAACACTACACATGTCTGGAAGTCAGAAAGAATGGCATGTAAATGTTATAGTGATTTCATACTAAACCTATAAAAATAAGCAAATAGACATGAATTTCCTCAAGAAAATATGAATTGAGGTAGACATGTCTGCGCCAATTGAAAGTGTTATAATTTGGTAAACAAATGGTGCTTATTTCAGGGCTTAATAAGTGTACTTCATAGACGAGACAAATCCAAAAATGAGACTGGAGGAAAATAACAAAATAAATCCTGGTGAGTTCTGCAGTCAGTCAGAGTCTGAAAGTTAGCTTTGCATTCTGTTTGGACACTTATTGATTATATACCTCCTTATGCCTGAAGAATGGATGGCAAACAACAGGAGTCACTTCCGGGTAGACAACTGGCAGCTGATTTATACTGCGGAGATATGTAAAACTGGTAAATATATTTGTTGCGCCTTCTCTGCCGTTTGAGTCTTTATTCCCACTTTTCAGTCCACACCATTTTTCCCTTGTTTTTGCTGCAGATTATGGCATTTTTGTAATTGCCTGCTGGAAACCCACTGATCCCTTCATTGCCCTCCTAACCACGCAAATACAAAAGGACAGTGAAAGGATTCCTGCTGTGTGGCAGAGGGCCTAAAGCACAAGATGTCTCCATCTTTTCCATTCAATGTTGTGGTGCAGCAAGCTTGATGTGGTGCAGGAGTGGACATTCATAGTTGGAAGTAGAGGATCCAGTAGAGAATCAAAGCGGTACATTCAAGGCAAATCCCTCCAGAAGGTTGAACACAAAGTACTATGTCACTGGCAAACAATTAAAATAAATTGTCTGGGGAGCCTGATGTGGTGACAAATTACAACAAGATAAAGAACTGCAACTTTCCTCCACTGAGTGCAGGGCTTCTTGGCTCTGAATTTAATTGAAGTTTTGACAGCATCCATCATTTTAATTGGATCAAGTGTAAGGGAAATAAGACCACACTGTCTTATTAAGTACCAGAATGCTGGTTTGGTGGCAGGGTATCTGCCTTCCTCACGCTTCTTTACACCAACATATACATAAAAATAACCACGCAGTTAGGAGTTGTGGACACACTGCAGATATAATATAGAACTTACTATAACTTATAACTTACTTATAATATAGAACACCCAGGTCCCACCTCCTCCACGTCCTCCTGTCCTCTTTCTTCCCGCCAGCACCGTAGGATATCAGAGTCTCCTCCAATCCATCCTACCCACCTCCACCCTTCTGCCATTTAAGTACCAGGCCCTCAGGTGGGAGCCTGAGGGATGGGAAGAAACGTGTGTGTCTCATGCGTAGGAGTCCACAGCTGCATGGCGCGTCTGCTTCCCCTGCCTGTAGACATGCTGCCATTCATCGCCTCATTACCATGGAGGAGAGGAGCTGAGGATGGGTAGGCTGCACAGACTGCAATCAGCTCCCTGTTGCTGTTTCTTTTTCACATTTCAGCTTCTGCGTGCTCAACAGCCTCCAGTACCAAAAGTTACCAGAAGCCTGACAAGTAAAATCACAAGTAAAAAAACACATAGTTTAACGATGGTGGCATGAATCATGAACTTGAACCAGCAGGTGAGTGACTTACTATTGATTTTACATTTAGCCTTGAGACTCTCAATGCTAAAGTGCGGCTATAATACCATTTGTATGACAGTGTCATGTTATGCACACATGCTCACCATCATTTGCCATTATATGTTAACAAGTTTACCACCAACATCATGGTGATTATTGATTTTTTTTTATGTCATCTGTACAACCCTTAATGGTCTATGGGTAGATTGCCATTGCAGCCCACACTTGTAACACACAGACTTCAAAGTAACTCATCTGCTGTCTGAATTGGGCATTATTTAACTGAGCAGGTCATTTGGGATAGCATGTGTACACGTTAGCAAACAGGAAATGGTGTCCATCCATCCATCCATCCATCGTCAACCGCTTATCCTGCGTACAGGGTTGCGGGGGGCTGGAGCCAATCCCAGCTGACATCGGGCGCAAGGCGGGGTACACCCTGGACAGGTCGCCAATCCATCGCAGGGCAGGCATAAGAACCAAATGAAATGCAGGAATCAAAAAGACAAACGTATCTCAATTATGATTTGTCTAAATAAGACACACATTCTATTTATCATTGTCAGGATATTGTTTAATTACATTGCCTTAGATTGTAGTTTTCAAAGCATACTCGCTCAGCAAATAATGTAACAAGATGGATTTTCATATGGTGGTGTCTCCTGTGTTTCAGTGCTATTTAAAGTTTGGCCATAAATTAAGCAGTAATGCATTATTCATGACGCCACTTCTACACTCTCCCCGGGGCTTTATGCAAAGTAGGGATCTCTCTCTCTTTCTGTAGGTATCTATCTATCTATCTATCTATCTATCTATCTATCTATCTATTCAATTCAATTCAAATTAGCTTTATTGGCATGAATGTAATAACAACATTGCTAAAGCATCATATATACAACATAAGAACAATCAGCCCCATACATTTCATTAAACAAGTAATCAAAGCATATGTTTGTGTTTAAATATATATATATATTAAAAATAAAATAAATAAATAAACAAAACAGTAAGCGTGTGTGTGTTTTAAAAATATATATATTAAAAATAAAATAAATAAACAAAACAGTAAGCGTGTGTTAAAAAATAAAAATATATTAAAAATAAAATAATAAAACAGTAAGCGTGTGTGTGTGTTTGTGTGTGTGTGTGTGTGTGTCTGTTAAAAAATAAAATATATTAAAAATAAAATAAATAAATAAAACAGTAAGCGTGTGTGTGTGTGTGTTTTAAAATATATATATATTAAAAATTAAATATAAATAATAAAACGGTAAGTGTGTGTGTGTTAAAAAATAAAAAATATATATAAAAAATAAAATAAAATAAATAAATGAACAGTAACGTGTGTGTGTATATATTAATAGACAAAAAAAATATTTTTAAAGAATTAATTGATTAAAAATAATAAGAAAAAAAAGAAAAAAATCAGTATCAAATGTAAAAACAAAACAATTACTAAAATATCAAATGTTTGTTTTGATTTAAATTCTAGTTATCTTTCAACATTTGTTTTCCTTCATTATATTAATGTGGGTTACAGCTGCCTGCAGTAAAGTAGAACTTTTCATTCAGCAGCAGTACAGACAGTAACAAAGAAATCATATTTCATATTCACAAGACACTTCTGTCTAATTCGCCTGCAAACTAAAGCAAGCTGTAAAACCAATTTGCTCCCAGACTCCTTGTTTTGCGCAGCCAAGTCCAACCAAGTGTGAGTGATACAGACAGAAATGAAAGACCGCAAGGTATAGAAAAAAGCCCACAATATACAGAAAACAACAACCATTTTCTCCATGTGTGTTGGGGAGCCGAAGGTAGTAAATGTGGAGTTGTGAATGTACCATGGTGTTCCTTTCAGTGGGGGAGGGGTGGAAAGTGGACAGAGCAAGGCTGCTTACCAGAGCCTACCAAAGCTGAAAGGAGGGGGAAAATGTTGACAGCAATTTCACCACAGGGTAGGAGCACACACAGAGCGCCCCAGGTGCCCCGGCCCATACACAGTGTCTGATTGCAGTAAATTGTGGTGCTGTTTTTCGTACACAAACAAACCTTACTGTGTGTCTGCCTGCTCTGCTCTCTTCAGTGCGCAAGTTTGTTGAGGACAGAGGAGAGACAGAAAAGTCTCTTGGGGAATATTAGGGTTTAATTTAAGTTATGCCACACATAATTTGTTTCTACCGTGCTTATGGTAAGGCAATAAACAGCATCAATGTTGTCCAATATTGTTGTAAAATACTTTATGGTATTTGGTATTGTGGGTGTTTTGGAACTCCATTTGTGAATCTAAATTAAGGTAAGAGAAAAATTTGCAAAATGCATTATTCATACATATGTAATTACTACAATATTGAAATACATGGGAAATGTAATTTTGCAGTGAAAGTGTTGCAAGCTGCTCTGGTTTGTTCACGAACAATCCATTATGAAACAAAATGCACTCTCCTAACTTGCATTTTACAATCACACCCTGCCTTTTTATCAGTCAGAGCTTTTTATCAAAAGCTGAGAACATTTAAAAGTTATTATGGCAAAACGTTGTGTGAAAAAATGATGAAGCATGGCCATTCTAATAGGCTGCGACATCTCATCTGAGATTCCCACTTCGTCTAACAGTGCACTTATTTTCCAAAGAGCAAAGTATTTTCCTCCTATCTCATCCATCTCGCTTATGTAAATGAGTGTCTTAATTTGGTTAGGGGCAGAGTCATGTGGGAGATAGAAGAAAATACAATCTTGTTTACCTTAATGGGAAATGTTTTTAGCCCAGTTATACCAATATGGAGGCTCATTTAGTCATGCTAGAAGTAGGAATGATGAGGCTAATACAACATGAATTTGACCACAGCATAAGAAAACCTTGTGTTTAAGTACTGGTAGTATACTGAAATACATATATTTCTATAATATGTATAATCTTGAACATGCTGTATACTGTATATATAATTTTATATAATATTATCTGTCCCAACAGTCATAAACTCTTTGTTTTTTATGTGTCACTACTCACATGCAACAACGTAATACGTAATGTAATGTGACCCTGCTGTGTAGATAACCATGGCGATGGGAACAATTGCTCCACAGAAAGTAACAATAATGATCTAAAATGGTACTGAGAATAAAGGGCTGAGGTATAATAATTACAGCTGCCACTGACCCTTCTGTGATAGCAATGCACAGTGAGAGGGCATGGGAGAATAATTATAGTCAGCTGAACCCAAAGCATTCACTGTGAATGTCCACTCGCTGTGTGATACGTGGTGCTCCTTTCTCTTTTTTTCTTTCATTAGTGTGCTTTGGCAAAAACATAAGATTATTATTTTTTCTGTGACCCTGATATCTTCTGATATCTTCTGTGCGAGGACAGTTTTCAGTGAAGTGAAGTCATAAAAGATGGGCAATTGCACATGCGTGCACTTGACATGCTTATAAACATACAACTGAAATCTGTAAGTGATTATCAATCCAAGATATATATCTGGATAGGAACTTTGGACATGAAGAGTATTTCCTCGTGATGACAAGATAAATATTTTGTAATCCCAACAGACCAAGCTTGTTATCTTGAGATTACTATTCATTATTTTATGATCATGAGAAAATAGTGTGTGTGTGTTTCATAGCCTGGTCAAAACAGATCACGGCATAATTACGTTCTGTTAATGTAATGTCTGAATCTCTTCTCACAATCTTAAGAAAACAGAGCTTGTTATGTCTAACTCAATGTATAACCATGATCACAACAGCAGAAAATATGAGAAATAATTACTTATACATTTTTCGCAGCCTTGTGTAATTAAAAAATATCTATAAACAAAATGTAAAAGCTGTATATTTTTATTACTTACATTACTGAAATTCATATGTGCTGAATACATAAGTTTGTACAGTATTGTATTTTTATTTACAGTAAAGGCATTTAAACTCAGAGAAGGGTTTGATGAACTTTCAATTTTAAATTGTTCTCAATACAGAAAATAAGCAGGCTGGAATCAAACTCCTAAATAAAAGTATGTCTAACTAAACACAAATGCCAATGGGCAATTATTATCTTGCCAATATGCAACCCCTAACCTTTCACACCACCACCCACTAACTCTCTGCAGCAGTTTCCTCCATCAGTAGAGCCTGAGAGTAGAGTCACACCAGCATGCTCCACTGGGCCCTGTGAAAGGTTAGTGTGAAAGGCAGCCCGAGGGACTGTGTGTGTGTGTGTGTGTGTGTGTGTGTGTGTGTGTGGCAGGTAAGTGAACATCCAGGTTATAACCTTGTAGCGATGCCAGCTACAGTGCATCATTACCTGTGCACTTTGATGGGTGTGACATTCACCTCACACTCCATTGTGGTCATTCACCCACTCAAGACACACACTTGTGCTTGCTTAAGCGTACTTTGGGGACGCATGTAAAAACTAAGCTCCTTCGGGGACACCACTTTCTGAGTGGTTTAGAAGGAAGATACTAGAAGGAAGTGCATTGCTATCAATCATACTTTTGTTTGTGATGGTACCACCAAGAGTCACCAAATCAGAAATGTTCAAATATTAGGGGTTTAAAGCATTATACCTTCAGACTCATATTTGACTTGAAATTGTGAGCAGTTGGTGATGAGCAGTTGGTGTTTTGGGGTATCCTGGGTGCAGTATGGTTATTCCATCCCTGCAGAACTACTCAGTAAGTCATATTCTGACGTCATGCGGTGTGTCATTTCAGCGGCCTGAAGGCAAAGCTGAAGTCTCCTTCTTTGATATGCAAAGATAACACTTTAGGCATTACTTGACAGAATGAGCTTAAGTTTGGGACCAAGGTCGTCAAGTCATATTCCCTACATAAAGTAAATACATTCTTCCTTTACCTTATAATCTAATACACACTTTCACCCCACACTTGCGGCTATAGTGCACGTTAGGGCACCAATGAATATAAACCCTCGAGTCAATTTCTAGAACTTCCTATTATGTAGATTTTTTACTTTTTTAAAATTTTGTAATTCTGATAACTTTAAAGTAAGCATGGCAATTTAAACAGCTCATGTACTAGAGGTGTAAACCCCTGGAGCACCAAGCTTCCAGTCCAGGCAGAGTCAGCTAATACAATGACTAGCTGCATGGCTAACTGAGCTAACTAGCTAGCAGCAGCTACAGTTAGCAGAAGTTAGAGGCTAAAGCAACCGTTAACAATAAGTACAGCCATCTATCCATCAGCAAACTTGATAAATCACCGAAAGCTGAGGCAGAGCAGCCAGAAGACATCAGAGGAAAATATTTTATCCATAAAATTTGATCTAGTTTTACCAAAATCAGTGAATTCTGTATTTGAGGTGTAATTAGTGTGACCTAGCCATCAGAAACATATCATTTTTCCAACCTAATTCTTGTCCCATTTGTGGTTATTGAATTCATAATTCAGAAATTCTATTTATTGTAGCTATCACAGCCATCGAGCATATTGGCAAGAGAATGAGGTGATCAGGGTCACAAGCATTGGTTACTGCCTAGTCTCGCATAGCCAGACTTATCTTCACACTTCGATTCAGCTGTGCCAGTAAGTTCTTGCTCCTTGGGAGGCTTCCGGGAAGTTGGCCAATTAGAAGAAAGTGGGCTTTTAAGGAGGGTGGGGCTTAAAGAGACAGGAGATAAAAGAGTTCAGACAGAGGGTCAAAAGAGGTGCTGAGGGAATGAACAGTTTTTTTAACATTAAAGCATGTAAACATGTTCTAGATGACACTAAAAATATAAGGATGAACCTGAAAATGAACATAATATGGGACCTTTAATTCACACTTGTTGGTTTTGGATTCTCTGCACATCTTTGTGTTGTGTCAGCCCACGCAGTTCTTCATAGTCTCACAGTGTCTCTGTGTGAGCATTGGAGCCATCTGTTGGGGTAAACGCGTTGTCAGAAACAGTGAAAGTGAGATGGCAGTGAAGAGACGCTCGCCCTGAGGCACTTCCTCTGTCATCACTCCTAGAATCCCGCTGTGCAGACCATGAACATTAACTTCCGAAAGCACTCTGGGTAATCACTTGCTGCCTCACACTAGCCAAAACAAAGATTGCAGGGGATTTTCTGATGCACACAGTTGGCACATGGCGCAGGAATTGACAGTGAATGAACACTTCATTCAAGAATGTTTTATATAAACAGTGGGTGTTGAAAATCAGGGAGACGTGAAATAGAAAAAGTGACTTAATTTAGGTAGAGATCAGCATGGCAGATCTTTTGTTTATGTTCATGCTAACGCTTGAACGCCTGAATGCTTATAAAGAAACCATACCAATCTTTAGTAAATACTTATGTCCCCCAGGGCAGTGTTTGGCATCAAAAGACATTCTGTGGCACAATGCTAAGGTGAATGTACGGACTCTCTAATCCACTTGAACATTTTTTTTTCTGAGATAAAGACCTGCAGCAGTGAAACATCTGCCACAGTACAAAATCAAAATCTGATATATGAGGAAGCAGACAGGCAGCTGTTGAGGAGATAAACAAGTAGACAGACAGGTAGGCAGACAGACAAACATACAGGCAAGCAAACAGTCAGATGCACACACACAAACTCTACACACAAGTGCATCCAGCCCATGCAGCATCATGGGCTAATTTCTTTTCTTCGAACTCCATCTGGACATGCGACAAATAGAGTCATCTGCCGGCAAGCGAGGTGACTATAATTTGTTTGCCTGCATGGCTGTAATATTTAGTTTCTCTCCAGGTTAAAACACAATTACTTCCTAGCAAACACGACTGGACTAAATCAGCCACAGCGCCCAGTCCAGCCATCTGTTGCTTGCTTGCAGCAGGATGTGAGCATGGCCGGAAAAATGGCTCCTGATTAGATGTTCCACAAAAACAAGTCTATTCCCTCATATGATACATATATGTACATTTAGACGTCAACAAACATCTATAAGTATACAATGCACACAAACATGCTTGCACACAGTGTGTAATATGGCAGACAAAGAAATACACACCGACATACATGAACACAGAGAGATGCAAAGTACAGCCTGAACAGGAATTTGATGTCTGAAGTCGTCAATCTCGCAGAAAAAGGAGCAGCATAGAGTTTATCTCCACTATAAGACTCGATATATATGGAATGGGTTTTCACCCAAACTCAGCTGGATGCCTAATCACTTGAAAGTGTCCTCTCTTGATTCTGCAAAACTGTCAAGTTCAGCCACATAGACAACTTTTAAGGAGCAATTTTCCATACCCACAAGAAAATGTTCCATCTTCTGATGCCATACCTACTGCTGTTCTGAATTCATGCACTTCCAAAGAGTCTTGCAATATCTTTTCTCTAAAATATTATTGGGATGAACCTTATAAAACTCAGGCACTGTTGAAATGAATCTTGAAAACAATGAGAGGAGAACTACAAGCATAATCTGTTCATTAGATTTACAGTATTGTCTGTATGCCAAGAATCAAGAGCGAAACACCAGAGGGATGTTGTTAGCTTTTGTTTTACATTTGGCGCAGAAAGAAAGAGTCCTCATAGTAACAGCAATCACCCCCGGAACTTCCAGCCCTTTGTGTGTCTAAACCATGGCAAGAAATGGCCCCTTTCTCGTCCCAAATTACACATTCTTTTGGTGCATCCCATGAAGAAATTAAATAAATACAATATGCAAAACCATGTCTAAGCTAATTAGCAGTCGGCTGCCTCACACTGAATGAAGAATACAATTAATCAGTGTGTGTGTGTGGGGGGGGGGGTTTAGAGGCTTGCCGATGAACACATATGCTCGCTTTTTATTGACGCTCCCTTTGTTTTACCCCACTAATCTTCAGCCTTGTGTTTTAGTTCGACAACATTGTTCTATCAAATCAGTTATTTGCACGCTTATAGTTTTGCATATACATAAACGGAGGCAATGTGCGTTTTTTTTAAATGCTATTCTTACAACAGATAAGGCATTAGGAAAAGTCTGTCATTTTTAATGCATCTCCATCCCCTGGTAAGTATCGTACCATTACTGTATGAGAGAAGGCTGTTTGCCTTTTTTGCTTTCAGCTCAGTTCAGCAGGAGTGTGTCCACAGTTGGATCCTTTCCAGATGCAAATCACAATGTAATGATTCGGGCCTATTAATAGATTAGATACATTCTTGTCTGCTGAAATTTATTTAACATGATTAAACATCTTGGCAGCAGTTGCAACTCAGCTAACCAACACAAGAATTAAATACCCTTACTTCTTCTCATAGTTAGAATCAATTAAGTCATCAGTTTGATAGTGTCTTTGTTTATTATAATTCTTAGATTAAAAAGTCTTTGTTAATTTATAGTAAGTCCCAGAAAAGCAAATGCTCTCATCACCACGTGAGGCACATAAAATGGTGTCAAGTATACTCCAAGTAGCACAAGTATATTTCTGATCAAGAGATCACTATGGATGGTTATAATTCTTAGCCTGAAATTTGAGTTCAGTGATAATGTATGTAGTATGTAGCTAAGTTAGAAAAAATATATATGTTTAACACCACAGAATTTTCTCTCCTCATTTTATCCTCAATAAGTGAAAATAATTCAGATTTTGAAGCATGACGATGCCAAAATTACCACTGTCTGATGTTAGCTGGGGTCCGTGGAAACTGTGTGACAGTGAATGTGGACTGCATCAAAGTCTTCTGCAGTGGCAAAGAGCCACCCGTAACAAAGGGAGCCTTATGGCCGGGCCCCCACGGTCTAACGTGTACCACAACCTCCCCGACCCCCGTCAGCCATCAGCACATCAGAGCGGAGACAGACAGCAGAAAAAAAGACTGGACCTCATCTCACCTCTCAAAGAGCTTCATGACCCTGTTGCTCCCAGCTGCATTCACGCCGCCTGACACCAAGTTCAAAGTAATTTCTTCTGTGTGTGTGTGTGTGTATGTGTGTGTGAGATGGGGAGAAAGAGTAAATTAGGGGGTTTGTTCAGGTTTTAGTGTGTGTGTTTTTGTGTGCATGTGGTTGTGTTCTTCTGTGTATACAGTATATGTGTGTGCAAGTGCATGCTTTGAAACACTTGTGTACATATGTGTCTATACAGTATGTGTGTCTTTGTAAGTGTGTTTTATTACAGCCCCTGCTTAGCTGAGCTGAACATCTGTCACCACAGCCTGCTCTCAGGTCGATCCGTTTCCGGTGGAAAGAAAATAAAAATATTCCCCTTTCGGCAGCTTTCTAGCAGCAGAATCACATTTTACACATGCTCATTATTTGTCACATGGCTAAATGTTTAATACCAAGGATGTTTTTCTTTATCAGTCATCAACTAAGAGTCAGCGATGGGGGTGACAGTGGGCATGACAACTGTGTCTTACAAAAGAAACTATAAATAGAGTAATTTACATAGTGTAATAACACAACAAACTCCCTGTTTTGCATTGTCTTAAAGACATAAGGCCTTCATGAACAGTACACCCGTTTTTTTAAGAGAAGTGAGAGAAAAAGAAAGAGACGATGAGCAGATGTAGGTTGATGCACCTCAAAGGAGTCATCTTAACCCCTCTTCTCTCCCCTCCATTTATTTCAGCACAAAGGCTTTCTCTTCTGTCTACAAGACCGATTTAACACATGAGTGGCAGCGTGTTCGCAAGGGGGTTGAAGGTTCATAAAATTGATGTACCTCGACATCAGCTGACCTCTGTCAGATAGGTCTGTCTGCTGAGGCTTTCTCTGTCAAATGTACCAAGCTTCCTGCCTCGACTGAGCTCATGTATTTTTTTTATTTTTTTTTTATAAAACATTATCGCTGATACAGTTTCCTCCCAAAAAATGCATTGTACTGAGAAGCCATTTTGTGTATTCAAGACCTATGAATATCAAACCGTTTTTCAGAGGTAATTGATCAAATGTTTGAGGGGAGCCAGGCATCAATTTCATTGCAGGGAAATTTGTATGGAGGTGTTTTTTAAAGTGGATGGATTTCACAATGTAGATGAAGGCAAAGAGGCAGGCTCAAAGAAACTCCACTATAAAAGCTCTGAGAAGTATTTCCAACAGAATGGTGGGGTTAAATAATACTTGTCAGTATTCAGCACAAGTAGAAACTGAAGATATATCATCAAGTCAATCCTGACAGGGCTGAACCAGATGGAATAAGATACCGTTTCAAGTAAACTGCTGATCTCCACGGTGCAACCAAAGACTTATTTTCAACAACTTCTACCAAAATTACTCTTCTCTTTGAACAGGATTTGCATGTGAATTGGCAAAACTGAGGCTAACACACTTGTCACATTTCATCTTGTACAGAGCACCATTGTGTAAAACATTTTGTTACTTTCTCTTGCTGTGTACTACGGCAATTATTCTTTTTTTTAACTATATGAATATCTTTATTGGGTGTGAATGCCGTAAGCATTCGCATCCTATGTTGTTGCTTACCTTTATTATTATTCTTCCGTCATGTTTTTTTGTCCGCTAACTAGTCCCACAGCTTTTGACATAGAAACTCCGTTCAAACTCCAAGTTGTCCAGCTCAATGAGGAATAGGGTGCTATTACTTTTGTCATTGATACCTTGAATATTTTCCAAATTATTCAAGGTTTTCCTGGAAAATTCTCCCATTGTAAGTGAATGGAGAGACTGTCGAAATCCTCCTCATACCTACTCCACTTTGAAAGCTCACCAGTTCAGCATACTTTCAGCTACAGACTTGATTTAAACTGTAAATTGGTCACAAGAAGTTCATCTATGATGTATTCAGCTTTTTGATATGTTTTATGGTTTGTTCACGGACGCTGTCGAAGTTTTATGCTTTTTTGAGCTCTGAGTTTATAATGGGTGTGTATTGCGTGAGTTAGAGTAGGTGACATCATCACTACAGTGTAGCAGGCTCGTAAAATCTTCTTAGATTTTTCTCTTTAACTCGCTGGCTTCACCACAATTTTAACTCTTCATGCATAATTTTACACCAGAAACGTAATAAATTTTGTTGTGGTTCCTCACATGGGCTTTTTAAATCCCTCGGAGTTATAGATTTGTCTCTGTGTCCTTCCAAAGGACAAGAGTGACAGAAAATTCTCCATTGCCAAAGTGGTCACTTTTTTCAACTTTATCCAAACAAAAAATAGATCATATTGTTCACAAATGCCTTCTGCCGCTCCCGGTCAAGTCATTTCGTCGATACAACTTATAGTTTAGTCTCTGAGGAGGTTTGTTTGAGGCAAAGTCTCAGAGAGAGTTTCTTATCTGTCTATACAGTCTCAGTCTTACAGTCCACATGTCTCTCTGTGTCACAGTCCCTCTTACAGTCTCATTGTCCACCTGTCTCTATGTCTCACAGTCATGGCCTGTTTGGTAGTAGCAGGGGAAGCAGAGCTGTGCTTCAGGTTAAAACTCAATGAGAGCAGCTGTCTAAACCCACTTTTGCCATCACCATGGCAGCCTTAGAATGTAGGCACACAGATGATGTAATCAGGTCAGTTTGATTGACAGACACAAAAAACACACACTTACACACACATACAACACACCAACAACACACACACAAACACACACACAAATTACAAAATAAAAGCCTGGTTATGGTAATCTTAGGTTGAGAAAGGATTAGCTCTCAGGACCCAATTTCTTCCAAATTTCTTTTCTCACAGTCTTATAGTCCACCTGTGTCTCTGTCTCACAGTCAGTCTCATAGTCTCACAGTCGTATAGTCCAGCTCTCTCTCTGTCTCACAGTCTGTCTCACAGTCTTATAGTCCACCTGTGTCTCTGTCCCACAGTCAGTCTCACAGTCTCACAGTCTTATAGTCCAGCTCTCTCTCTGTCTCACAGTCTGTCTCACAGTCTTATAGTCCACCTGTGTCTCTGTCTCACAGTCAGTCTCATAGTCTCACAGTCGTATAGTCCACCTCTCTCTCTGTCTCACAGTCCCTCTCACAGTCTCACAGTCTTATAGTCCACCTGTATCTCTTTCACTTAAAGAGACAGGAGCATCTACTGCTTGTTTAAGACAGAGGCTGAAATGAGAGCTTGCATGAAGTTTAGCAATCCAGTTTAGCATTAGCCTTCAACAGCCAGCATTCACACCGCGGTGTCTAGTTTCTCTTAAAATACTTGAATTTATTGTCACATATTACTAGTTTTTTTTTTAGGCGCGATTAGTGTAAACAAAATGAATTGCACTGATAGACAGCTTGAGTCATATCATCTTACTTTTGACTGTAATTCATTCAGATTTGTTCTAACTAAAGAGAGAGTTCATGCGAAAACCTTGACTCAAGTTAGAACTCAGTGGATGTTTTAATGCATTGGAACAAAACTGAGGCAGTGAATCAAGGACGAGCTATCGGGAGCTGACTTCCCTGGCATTCTTTCAAAGCCCACAATAAAGCTTGAGACCTTCCATGTCATTGCCGTGAAACTAAAGCTTTAATTTGTCATTGCCTGCAGTGCCAGCAAAGCATGCCAGCAAAGAAAATAAATAAGACACAAATGAGTTCCTCTAAAAAGAGCCACAGCATATAGAAGTGAGCAGAGGTAATTCACAAAACGTTCCTTAATAGGCTTTTCATCGTGGCTGATTGCAATGGTGGCTGAATTTCTGCTACCACGTCAATTAGTAAAACTTTTCTTTCTCTCGCCCTCTTTCAACTCTGAAAAGACTATGAAATTGCCACCGCCTGGCACAAAAAGAAAAGCCTTTTATTACACTTGCTTTTCAAACAGGCTGTCGACAAAATAAGTTTTCCGCCTGCAGTAGTGAGCTATTTAGGACCCGAGAGCGAGAGAAGACGCATTAAAAAAAAAGGCCTGAGTTGGGTGTGACAGCATTTACATCAATGGTTCTTTTTCCTATATGGTGCTCTGAAGACAACCTCTGAACCTTCTTTTCTCTACAGAAGCCCGACTGATGACTTTGCTAGATAAACTAGATGATTACCTCAATTTCCATTAGTGGCTTAATAATTTGTATTTGTATATAATTTATAACTTATATCAGTGCTAGTTTGCTTCAGCATCTCTATTAGTTGCATTACTAATTATGACCTTGAGTGCTGTATATGATATGACATGAAAAGCTACTTTTATTCTTAACTTAAACCAAGTCATAAGGTCAAGAGGCATGATCACTGAGAGTTTGACCACAGTAACACAGTAGCGAACAAATTATTTTAGCCTAAATAAGGTTAGGTTGGATGGAAGAGGAATATTGACTTTGAACATGAAATAATTCTTAAAAGAAATAGCAAAACAAAAATGATTTTACACATAAATGTACCCATCCGCTTCTTTCTTTCCTTCTATGGCTTTCTTGGCAGATGAGGCTGAAGCATCAGGATCAGAATTGCTCTGGTTAATACTTAAAACAGGTACTACCATGTCTACTGTATGTGTGTGTGTGTGTATGTGTGTGTGTACATGTAGGTGTGTGTACATGCCCACATGTGTCACACAGACCCCGCACCCCTGGGTCTCCATCCGCCCGGCAGCTCAAAGCAGGCCAAGAGTGCTGATGGCATTAGGCTGCATGGGGGCCAGGGAACCAGCTGGCCACCAGCTCTCAGCAGCCCTTCCAGCCCCAGGACAGGCATGAAAGGGCCCCTCGGACCTCTGGGGAGTGCTTAGTGTCTTGTTGGCCATTGTGGCCTTAATGGTCCCCCGCAGTCACACTAAGCATTCATAGCTGGCCATTATATTGGACCGAAACCAATCGCTTTGCCACGCCTGTTGGAGTCAAGAGGGGACGCAGCCTCCTGTTGAAACTATGACAGCGGGTAGAGCTCGCACAGACTCGGACACGGGACTGTCTGGATTAGGTCTTTCTAGTTCTGTCACTTCTCTTCTAGTTTCTTTCTATTTTCAGATCTCTTTTGCCCTCCACTCTGCCTACCCTCTTTCTCTTTCTCTTTTTCTCCGGTCAGCTGCTGGACTGTATGGGGTTGACAGGGCCCTCCAGGCCCACCAGTAGCCGCCACCTGTCCACCTTCCAGAGGATGAAGGGTCACACAAAGACACAGCGGACATCAATAAGTCTGGAGGGCAAAATAAGACCCTAAGAGGCTGTTCTGAGCTCTGAGCTAAATTGATTTTTCACACTATTTTTTACAAGCTAGGGGTCATTCTCTTTGATTTAGGTTTTGTTTACAAATTACACTCTTCCATTACATATTTACAAGAAATCATTTAGAACGGACACAAAGGGAATATGACACAGGACAAAATGAAGGGAAGCCATGTAGACAGTAACTTATCAGAACAACACTTGGATTCATGTCTCTGTTTATTGTAAACTTTCATTCAGGCTGATTAAAGGCTCACAATAGGGTGCCTGGTAATAGAATTTGTTACATTACTAGAGAGTGCAGAGAAATTGACATGCAAGTGGAAAGGCAAACTAACAAATTCCTCCCCAAGATCACACAGACAGGCACAGCCAATAGCTAACGTTCAGCTGCTCTTTAGTGTACAAACCTCAAATCTACATTCTCAAAGTCACCTCATCAAAGCTGTTATCAACTGGGTGGCGAAGCACTTTGATGTCCCAACTGTCTCTCAGGTGCACGCAGGCCAATTAGCGCGAGTTCTCTGTGTGCGGAGGTTGTATACAAGTGACCTGATGGTTTGATGTCACAGTGAGTTCAAAGGGCTGACAGTGTCAAAGAAACTCTCCTGGGGGCTACATGAGTGAGAATACAGCCTCTGCTATGCAAACACAACCCCCCCCCCCCGAAGCCCCAGAGCTCCATGCAGGGGAACGATATCATGTCAAGCTGGTGAATCTCTAATGCTGAAAGTAGGAGACGTGCACATCCACACACACACACACACACACACACACATACACACGAACACCAGAACACAATTCTCCCAAACATGAAACACACACACACACACACACACACACAAAAAGAGATGAGGGGAAGACTTTGGAGATTAATTCAGGTTTGTGTGCAGGGAGGCAGGTAAAGTGTGGAGAGAGATTTTGTCTATAGGGAGGAATGATGGGAGAGTCAGAGATACAGTTTGAAAAGTTGGGTAACTCATATCGATTGAACACATGGCTTCAATTCAGCAGTGCAGAAAGGGAAAACTTTTTATTATCTTTCACTGTAGTTTTCCTTGTAGAATTGCGCAGCAGTAAATGTCATTTGAACCGGCATACGTCCAAAATATCCTGATTGGACTTGGGTGCTTATATTTTAACAATCTGGGACTGAAGTTTAAAAATGTTTGATGTATGGCCCAGACTAATGAAAACAATTTGTCTCTTGCAATACCAGTGCTCCTGCTACATGGGGAGCCATCAACAAAGTCCCATTTTGGGTTAGGACCCTTATCTTCAACAAACACTGTAAGTGTTCGGCCTCTGAAATACTTTTTTGCTGCCATTGTTGATTGCATTTTTCCAAAATGCCTCTGCAAAAAGAAGTCTTTTGTTGAGATTGTGGTCATGTGGGAATACAGGCAATAAAAGTGTGTTTGGATTTCTTTGAACAACTGTCGTCTTGGGTGGTATTCAAAACTAAGGGACAGATAAAAGTTTTCCTACAGCTAGTCATTGTCTGCTGTGTTTGCACCCACCAGGGACATACAGAGAGAGGACTACAATATTAGTAAGTTTATCAAATTTGACAGATGCAGTGAGAAGTAGAATATGGTATGTAGCTCAACATCATCCTCCCTATATGGACTTGATTTAAAATATTTAACAGAAAGTCTGCATTACAAACTGACAGTGAGTAGAGTCTACCAGACCAGGACCCTCTAATTTGATGGGTGTGGCTCAACAGGTAGCAACCATCAATATGTGTGAAGAGATGCAAATTAACAAAGTTTACCATTTATGATGAACTATTAAATGACATCAGGGAAACTGAAGGATCCAGTGTGTCTGTGCCAGAACATTTAGACTTTAAGATTAGAGTACAGCTCAATATCAAATTCATTGATTGATTGACCAAAACACGTGTACAGTGTGTGTGTGTGTGCGTGTGCGTGTGTGTGTGTGTGTGTGTGTGTGTGTGTGCGTGTGTGCGTGTGGTTGAGTGCAGACAGCATGCCCAGAGACAAGAACACACAGACTACTTCAAGCTTGACGTGCAAAGATATGAACACAAACATACAAGCACACACATACATACACTTTACAGTACATACACACTTCATGTTCCTTCTCAGCAGTGCGGATAGGATGTTGACCCCCTGCAGCATTACCTGCAGCCAAGTCAGAGGGCACCCTTAAATTTCAACATGCTTTCGGCAGACCCCCCCATGACCCAGGAAGTGTTTAGCTTTCTGGTCACACACAAAACACCAACAACTCAAGCTCACACAGTCCATCCCCATCCTCCAGCCTGCTCTCTGTGCAGATAAATATTGTGAATTCTAGCCCATGTGCATTTCTTTAGTATAAAAAGAGATATTTTCCTGTTAGCCAAAGGCATTTCTGTTGTGCAAAAAGGATCTGTCTTTTTGCGTCTGTCTTTTTCTCTTTCTCCTCTTTTCTTTTGAGGTTCAAGGACACGGCACTCAGTGACAGCACAGAGAGAAACTGCCGCGCCATCCCTCAATATTTTCTTTCTCCCATTATTAAGTGTCCTATTCTATAAAACATTCCTCTACTTTCTGCAATGAAGTGAAGAAAATAAATAACAAGGCAGGAAAAAGCCTGAAGGGAAAGTGACACAAAGGTTCATGCCAGTCCCCCGGAGACTGAAGGAGGAAGAAAAAGAAAGAATTGAAGGAGAAGTGAGGGACCTGAGGAGAAAGGGGTTAGTGGAGGGAGATGGGGTAGAGAGAGGCTTGATAGATGATGTGGATGGGTTTGTTTGTTGTTAAGGTCTGAAATAATGTGATTACAGAAAATTTTATCAAAATTATTCCAGTTTGTTATAACGTGGGTCTTTTTTTCTGTGGTTTTGTCCATCATTTCTTTCAGTAATGATCACTTTGCTCTCACAAAAGTAGTTGTTAAGATCTAGGAACACAGCAACAACATTGTTACAGCAAAACCACGCAAGAAGCAGTCAGATGATCAGACGGGTTAAAAAGCAGCACAGCACATCAGGATTTAGAGGTTAACAAGAAAAGATCATGCATTCAAAATCATAAGTAGGTTCAGTAAAAGTACATAAGCTAACCAAGAGGAGAATTGGGAAGGACAAGGGGAGAGCAACAAAGGCATGAATAACTGAGGAAATGGGAGAAGAATGTATAAATGAAGAGAGAACACACAAAGAGAGTGAACTCACTGCTGCAACTAATCAAGGAAGCTACTTGTTCCTTTGCCGGTGGAGAAGTAATATGATATTTGATGTCTTGTGTGGTAGAAACCAAGGATCATGATGACTAATATTCAAGAATGTTAGATAAATAAATCAACTTTTTTTTTCTTTGTGTGACAAAATGATTGTTTATAACTTCAGTAACAGTCGGACAACCTTTTGTATGAATAAAATAGCATCAATATCATGCCCCTTAGTAAATGGAATTACAGCTGTACTTAAATGAACAGAGTTTCAGCAAAGGCATGGCATTCTCACATGCAAACAATATAAAAAAAGCAGAGTGAGATGCATAGTCAATTGCACTTACGTGGAGAGAATGACATTGTTTCTCATATATATTTCTTTGCTATGTGTTTCTTTGTATTCTGTACGTCCTGTATTTTTCTCCATTCTTCACCATATTTTCCATAAATTCAACTTCTTTTGCATGTCTGCTGGAACAGTTGCTCTTGATTTTTTTTAAAAACATGTTGTTTTATGTATTGAATGTCTGCACAGTATGAAATATTACACTATGTGATATTTATTGTGCATGCTGGTGTGGCTTTCAGTGTATTTATTCCTGTTCATAACTGGAATGACATTTGAATCTTTGGAAGCACGCTCTCATATTTCTGTTATATATCGGGGTGGCTGCAGAGCCTGGCAAAGAATCCATTCTGTCTAGCAGAAAAAGGAGGGAGAGGAGGCACTCATGAAGATTTCAGCAGACCTCAGTACCTTTGAAATAGTTCTTTTCAAAAGCACCATGGCGTGTATCCATACATATTTCATTGTGCATGTTCAGAGAGGCAATGGGAATTATTTATGTGGTCCAAGAAGAGACTCGATAAAGGAAAAGAGAGATAAAGAGAGAGAGAGAGAAAAGTCTGACGCCATTCACACCAAACTTCATCACAGATTACGCAGGGCAGAAGCCAGAGAGATATGTGCTCAACTAATTAAACGTCTAAATTAAGTCATTAAGTCTGTGGCCTTTTTTTATCCAATTGCCTCTGGTTAAAAATAATTAAATCTCCCCTAAGTTTCGCTCTCATGCTCTCTCCTTCTCCTTTCTTTCCTCTCCACACCTTTCTGCGACTTTGTTTCATAATACAACTAAAAAGACGTTGGCAATAAGCCCACAAAACACTCCTGCATGCCAATTGTCTCTCACTGAGGGCGATTTGCGCGTAACACTGGCACTCGCACAAACAATCATGTGGTTTGATGCTGCGTGGTCTTTCCTCAGCTCGAGCAGAGTGAGTAGGCCACTCTCACAACATGTCATTAAAACAGCGGCTGCAAAGACGAGCTCGGGGGAAAGGTGGGCGTAGAAAAATGAAATGTGTTTGAATGCGTTTACCGAGTGTGTGCATGTGGGTGTTTGGCGGTGGATGTGTGAAGTCATGTGTGGGGGGGATTAGTGAGCACAAAGAGGTTGAGCATCTGCTGACATCTAGACAACTTGTCAAACCTGTGACTGTGCATGTGTGTGTGTGTGGGGTGGGGGGAGTGGGGGTTCTTAATATGGGATGTGTGCCTGTGCATGTGTATTGTACGTCCCTGTGCATTCCTCAGTGGTGTGGGAACATTGTGATGTAGACATCTGCTTGGGGTTGCTGCAGTCTTACCTGGTGTCAAGTCTCGGGGGTGGCTTGTTTTGCCAACTTGACACAATCCCAGCATGTTCTTTACTTCCATTTCTTCAGCTCAGCACAAATGAGCAATGAAATACACTCTTTCTTTATCTTCCTCTCTGTCTCACACACTGCTTGCATCTCTCCTTTCCCTTCGATCACATTCCATCAGACCTCAAGCTTCGATAGCTATTCTCCTGCTACAGAACCATCAAAATTTTTTTTATGTTTTCCCCAGAGGTCCATCTGAAGCCTCATAACTAATTCTGTCTTCTACATATATATGTTTTGTTTGCATCAAAAAATACTTTGAAGCAGGAATAAACTCGCATTTCTCCGTGCTATTACACAAGAGCCAAATCATTGTACTCCACGCGAGCACGATGTTAATTTATTGAGTTCTAGGGAAGGAGACAAAAGGATAAGGATGTGGTGTGTGTGTGTGTGTGTGTGCACGTGTGTGCGGGAGGGGGGCATATTTGTCAATTAGTATGCAAATTCATGCGGGTGCCTCCCTTAGATATCCAATCAGGCTGTCACCTCAGCAGGGGGTGTGATTATGAAGTCCCTGTGAAGTGTGGCTCTTAGACTGCTATGCAAAATAAGGGACAGGGCAAGCTAGGGACAGGACGACACACTGTTTAGGTGACCCATCACTGTTTGATGTTTTAAATCAGAGATGTACACGTGTGATCATATGACGACTGATGCCACCTCTGTATAAGACCAGAATAGATTGTTGGCATTGTTGTTTACCTCAAGTGTGCTAGCATAACACTTTTTTGTCATTTACCACTTGCTCATGCTCCTCATATCACTGTAACGTAATATATAGAAATAGGACATGGATAGAAATGTGTGATAAGGACATTAACAGGTAGGGTCATTTAAAAATGTTTTTTGTTAAATCACAAAAAAGTATATATGGTGTCTGCAGTGCAGGATCTCTCTTTGCTGCCACCTTCTCTTTATCACTCCCTCCTCCTCTCTATTTCTTTCTTTGTCACTATGTGTCACTTTGCCTTGAATCAGTCGTAGGCATACCTGCATCAGATGTACACACCTCCTCTGTGTGTGTGTGTGTGTGTGTGTGTGTGTGTGTGTGTGTGTGTCACGGCCGTCACCGCTCACTCTGCCTGTCACAAGGGGAAATGGCTCGTGAGAGATTAAAGCTTTGTCTTGTCATAATGAAAGGTTAGAGCGATGGAGAGATCTGAGTCCAATGAAACGAGAGGGACAAGACAGACAGTGAGAGAGAGAGGGAGAGAGAGAGAGAGATGGAGGGAGGGAGGGAGAAAAGGAAAAATAACAGGGGCGGTGGAAAATGAAGATCAGAGGCACTCAAGCATCGCCCCGGTGGAGTCTCGCCGTTTTTCTCCATGAATTCAATCAGGCGAACGACAGACTGCCACTGACAAATGTTACCTCTGAGTTCTCTTTCTCTATCTTTTCCCTCTCCTATTGTTAAGCCCATGGATCAAGGGGTAAACACTGGTCTATCTCCACCGGATGGCTGTACAGAAATTGCAATTACAGAAAACAAAACAAAGCCCATTTCCACACAAAAACGCAGCACCAAGCCCTCAAATGCATTTTTATTGTGTCCTTCAAAACAGCGTCCCTATTTTAAAAGACAAATGTAGAATATCTTACCTTTTTGGTCATTTGAGGTGCATCTCTGACGCTTGCAGTACACAGTACATATTGTGTTATGTTATGTTATTTTGTGTTATGTTATGTTATGTTATGGTATGTTATGTTATGTGCCAAGATTCTCTGGCATTTCTTTGGCATTTACTACACTGCCAAAATATCATGGGAGCCCTCTAATAGTATACCACAGCTCCCCCTAGTGGAGGGAAGAAATTAAATCAAACATTGGCTCTTTGCCTCAGTTCATCCAAAACCTACTGTAATGTTGCTGACATTTGGTTATTGAGGTATTGAGATAGGTTTTTAACAAGTGGGAATCAGCAGTGCACTCACTTGTCAATGTGGAGTTTTTATTCCAAAGTTAAATGTCTGCAAAAGTTGCAGCAGCTTTTGTTGGTGTAGCAGTAAAAGTTAATATGGATCATGAGAGTCTATGGTATCAAAGTAGTACATTTTATGAGAGTAATCATTTATGCTTTGAAAATATAAAGCAATGAATCTGCCCTTTTTATGTGGCTGCCATTCTATCCCTTTACCAGAAATGTTTTTTATGACAGAAGGACTCTATCAACAGATATCAGCTGCGAGTGTCACAAAAGCTGATACAAAGATTGCCAGAATCACTATTCACTTACAAAGTGCACAGGTTTTTAGGGGCAGGGTGGAAAAATGCAAAAGGGGTACTTCTTCGATGTACAGGGTTAATTGTTTTGCCCTAAGAGGTGACACCAGAGTGGCACTTGAGCTAAACACAGGGACATTTTGGATGACCAGAAGGGCACTTGGGCAGATCGGAGGGGCACTTGGACCAAGTGTGAGTGAGACACTTGGTGCACTGTGGTGCCCCTCCACTGTGACATTAGTGACATGTGCAAAAAATGTAAAAACAGAAATGTCCCAATAGGGCACAGATATTTTCAGGTTAAATAAAGCATTTTGGTTGTATTCCAGAGACGAGAGATGAGTAAACTGTTGGATTTATGCTCTGGTGAAGTCATATATGTATACCACAACAGCTTCGTTGTTAGAGCTAAGGTCTACGCTCTCTAAGCTATTTCTAAATTATTTTGCTGTCACTTACAGACATACAGTATGTAAGGGAATTTAAGGTCATTGTATTTGTGCCTTTGACCTTGTACTGCATGTGTTATTCAGCATCTCTGACAGAGGACTTCTCTTTTCATCAAAAGCTGGTAGAGCGGTGATTTACTATTCAAGAACAGTTGAAGGGCAGTACATCATTCATCATCTTCCCGCAGCACCCCGAGGATGATATTCCCTGCAGTGTCTGGGACTAAACCATATACACACATGCATATGCAAGCATGCACATACCAGCACAGCACCTTAGGCGATTAGGAGAGAAGGAGGAGGAGAAGGCGGAGAAGACTGTGTGCCGGAACAGCCAGAGAGATACCTCATGTCCCAAAATGCCTCAGGCTCTATACCAGGAAGTGAGCACTTCCAGACCTCCAGCTGGATCCTGATTCCTGCTGTGCTTCTGGGCACATGGCACCCACAACAATGCTTTTAAAATCACAAAAGTCACAAACAAATGAACTATGGCAACTGAATTACATACTAGTCTCTAATTTGTCCCCCTCTACACACTTCTGACTGGAATCAATGAACATCGTTCAGGAAGTATTTTATGTAGCATACAAAATGTGTCAAGCACACCGCTAGTATGATAATATGTTTACCTTGGCTGTGCATGCAATTCACAGCTGCGAGTCAGTTCAGAGCAGTATTTAAATCTCCCCTCCCCCCAGGTAATCTGTTTGTTTTGGGTGGAGAGGGATACATTTGACATCTTCTATTGCTGCCATTACTTCTTCTTTCTTTTTTTTCCATTTCCTTTCATGGCTAGTGCAAATTGGTCTTCCCAGCATCCGCTTAGCGACATGGGAACCCAAACAAGCTTGTATAATGCATTGGCCACCGCTGGCACCGTAGCTAGCTTGAGTGGCTAAAAAGAGAAAAGCCTGGCTGTTGTCTCTTCTATTCTGCTCTGTACTGGCATTACTATTTTACAAGCAAGCAGGCTCATTACAGAACCATATGCTTGGTAACGATGAAAGCTGTGGGTGCATCCCTTGTATGAGCTGGGATGCTTAAATTATTAAATACACCACCGAGGCTTGATTCAGATGTGGCAGGCAGCCCAGTTCTCTCTCACACACACACACACACACACACACACAGAAATGAATAAAGGCGTGGGGTAAAACTTCAAACACCTTTCCTGTGCATTTAGTGTAATGAACAATGCCTTAATTGAGATTGGCTAATTACCCAATTTCAACATAATTAATATGATCCTAATTAGCATATGTAAATGGGACGTTGCATAATTGAGAATCCCTGTTTTGAATTAGATGACTCTAAAGTGAACCCGCACGTGAAAAGGTACAAAGCAGCTATTAAGAGTTTGATGCCGCATTAAAACAGGCCATCATTCAACGTGCGTTGATGAAACTCTCAGCACCGCGCAGATGTTCAGAAACATTATGGAATGTTGTTGATTATTGTTGATATGTTTTTGGGACATTGCTAATTAGAAGTCATTACCTAGTTATCACTTTTGTGCCACTACTTAAGCAAGAATGAAAACAATCTTGGTGCTTGAACTGCCATTCATGTACAAAAGGCAAGCGATGGTGATGTGCACATTCAGCATTCAGCTCATCTGTGTCCTTGGAGATTTGTCAGCAAGTGTGTTCCTGCAGCCAAGATGTTCACAATAAGATGGTGCAGTTATCATTATGGAAAATGCACCTTTTGCTGTGTACACTGCTAATCAATAAATGCAAATGCCGCCATTTACAGTGTACATGCTTGTCAGTATCTGCACTTGTCTGGAGCATTGACTGGTTGCCCAATTTATGCCAGCTAATAAAGATCCAATACACACAAAACAGAGAAATAAATTAAAAGGTGTCTCTCTCTCTCTCTCTCTCTCTCTCTCTGTCAAAGGTTGAAAGCCAATAAAGCAATACACAAACTCAATGCACTTGGTACACTATAAACATGCATTCCTTACGCATGTTCTTAAAGTATTATCACATTTAAGTCTAAAAAAAAAACGTATTTTATTTTTTGCATTAAAAGTGATTTTTTGCTAAATGTATCAGTATCAATGCATGCATCTCATGTGCAGCAAATAAACACTGAACATTCTGATACAGTATTGTCTCCCAACCCAGCTCCTGATGCTGCCTAACAATGGGTTGTCTGACCCCTCAGTGGTGGAATGACATGTTGTCCTCGATGTGAGCTAATATTGATCTGGTAGCAAGTGGCAGTTGACTGAGCGAGCCTGGAGGGCAGCAGTAATGGGAGGGCCAGGGGGCATGAGGGGGCAACCAAGCACCTGGCTCACCCAGCTGGTAGAGAGGCTCCTCAGGCACACAGAGGACCCTGGCTGGCTGGCTGACACCCACGCTGGGCCACACACACACACACACAGATAATACACACAGCCCAGACAGAAATGCACATACTCTTTTCTTCCGTCTCTCTCTTTGGCTCTCAGTCATTCATACACTCCAGGCCCTGTCCAGACTTGTGGCATCAGTGCTGTCAGGACACAGGCCTCCACGTTGGATTTGATCAGCAGCATTGTCAGTCAATGGCACACACACTAACATAGACACACAGGTCGCCGGTTCTTTCCGCCTTGGCAGAAGGGGAGCATGTTGTCCTTCCAGTGTGATTTCCTCTTCCCTCCCACCTGCCATCTCTGTTCCCTCGGCCCTGTCAGCTTTGCCCCTTCTCCTTGTCAGCAGCCATATGGCTACCCCTCCACCCCCCTATGTCATCCCCTAGACTCCTTCCCCATGCCTCCTCCCCCTGTTGGGGCTTCACTGACAGCTCTAAATGCACCACTCAGCCTCAGGATCACTGGACGTACTACACTATGCTATCATTTTTACAGATGATACAGAGACTACATCTTTCATACCGCTATGGCTAAACAAAGTCTATTTAATGACTCTAATGAATCTTTATGTGATTGCTGCACACTTTTCCAAATACCCTCAACACAGCAGTTAATGTAGTAGTAGCCCCAAGTTAAGAGAGCATCACTTTTACTTTAAGAAACCCTCAGATACCTGGATGTGGGTGGACGTTCGTAGTTATCGACCATTTGTCTTTGATTTTAACCTTCCTTGGAATTCAGATACCTAGTTTAACATTACTTTATGAATGGTATGTGTTACAGCAACTTCTCAGTAAAACGAAAATAAGCAATAGTATTGTGTTGCAATTTTTTAAATGTAATTTCTACATACTTTTCAAATTGCAACTTAATTTAATTTATAGTAATATTATTTTTAAGCATTTTCAAAATGGATACAACAGCTTTCAATAAACCTAGCCAGGAACTACTTCACTGTATCTAAGAACTGCTCTTTGTAATAACATTATCGGACCTTTCATTCAAGGTATGCAGTCCAAAGCCCGTCAAAGCGACACCCCAAAACACATTTTCATGCGCAATAAGTGCACGGGCAGAGTGCATGCAGGTAGCCAGGCAGATAGGCCAGCCAATCATTTAATTTGGCATACGGCACAGCCACAGGTAGGCCTACCGTATAAATCAAATGTAAGAGCGTTGGATTTACTGCTTGCTGTCAGGATGTAAAGAGAATTTCAACAAATATAACAACAAATGCTTCTGCTTCACTATTATTTTTTATTGTTCTTGTTAATCTATTTTCACTTAACCCGGGCAAAAAGCCGGAGCAATCAAAGAGAGCTTTATGTGACAACTCGTTAGCACTGAAATGCAAGAACATTAAGTAAATAACTGATTTGTTTGACTTAAAAATTATGAACCGAAATTATGTCCACATATCTCGTGGCATTCATAAATGGATGATGACCTGCTGATAAAAGCCACGTGATGTGGCTGAAAGCTTTTGAAGAGATCTAGTAAGTGGACCTTGGGTTAACAATGTTTTGCACTATAACTACTACTATTTGTAAAATCAAGAAAAAAAATTCCAAGCACAACTTTAATTTTAAATTCATTTACAACAAATACTGGGAATGTATATATAAGGCAGGAAAGATGAATACGTGTATTTTCTGTTGAACAGACACGTCCATTTGCCTTTTGCCTCTCTCTCTCTCTCTCTCTCTCTCTCTATCTCTCTCTCTCTATGGGACTGTACTATGGAGCTACCATCAATCTGGGGCCCTGTGGGGACAAGTGTGAAGGTGTGTGTGCAGTCATGACTGTGTGTGCTATGTTGTGTGATGGGAAGCAGTGAGGAACACCATGGTCCATACAGTAATAAAAAGCGTGTGATGGGGGCCCCAGATCTCTCTAGTCCAAAAGACATTATGAGAGAAACAGAGATGGAGAGAGAGAGACCAAAAGTTTGCCGGCCAACAGATCTGGCGTCAAGACCAAGGGTTGTAAAAATGTGATGGCTAAAAGCTAAAGTCAGAAGTTATGTGGAGCTGTCATCTGCTATTAGAGAGGATTATTGCCACCGTCTTGACTCCGAGAAGGACAGGGTCAAAGGAAAGAAGAATAGAGCAATAGTGAGTGAGACCCACAAGCAAGAGCGACAGAGGGCATGCAAAAGAAAACAAGTCTTGTCGACAAGAGACTAGTCAAAATAGTCAAATACTACATTCACACACTGTAAATGTGTGTCAATTTGGATCTATTGGTCAGATAATTTTTTTGTTTGTTTGTTTTGTTATTTGGCAACATTTTTGAAATATGGCCTATGCAGATATCACTGTGAACTGGTCATGTTTTTGAACTGACCCACATGTGCAATAGAACAATAACAAAGATGTCACACACAGCACGCTGTCTTAAGGATATAACATGGAGGCCATTAAAGCAGCGTCTACAAGCCAGCAAATTTGTGAACAGATAACGCTAATGAAGATGAGGAGAAAGAGAGCAACATTTATAATTGTGGAGCAGTATATGTGATACTGTTCAGATTGAGGTCACACTGCAAAAAATCTGACCTGTATCTGATATGGGACCACATATGAAAGTGGAAATGTTTGTGCCTTTTGGCTGCAGTCTGAACGTAGCCAAAGAGTGAAGAAGAGTGAAGAACAAAGACATTTTGAATGTATAATGGTGACAGGCTGAAGACTGCAGCACATAAACTATAAACTGCACTGATCAACGCTCATGGCTGAAGGCATCTTGCTCTTAATAACTGTCATTGTGTATCAGACTAAGGCTGACTGATTGTTGGTAACAAGATCCTTAAGTCCTAATGGCCTCACATCTAGTCCCAGAACTCAATAGAAAGTTTTAATCCCCTAAAGTACAGCTGTAATCAGGATAGAAAGGATTTTATCTCATGTGATGAAGCAGATGAAGGATAATTATCTTCAAAACACTTCAAATGTTACAGGAGTAGTTATACAGAATGTGTCCTCTTTTGGATGTTTATTCTTTGGATAAGCTACTTGTGTATATGAACACACTGTAAATTTTTGTGGTTTGAGGCATTTTAACTGCTCCCCTCTTCAAATCAATTTATGAGTAATTCCTAATAATTGCTTTAGTTTTTCTGCCCCATTAACAGCCAGAACCACATGAATTTTATTCATAAACAGAATTATTTTGCCGTGTATCAATTTAGGATGAAGTGCACTCTGGGAGTTGTTTTGTGATGAAGTGTTTTCAAACAGTTTTTTTCATGTACTTTTTCTCAACCTGTCTTATCCACTTTTATCTCAGATAGCAATTTCCTGTATTTCCCGGAATACCTTTGACAACACTCAGAGAAGTGGCAGAGTATGCCTAAACATTTCAAAATAAAAATTCACATCCAGGCAACAATGTGGATGTACAAATTAGTCAAAATTAGTTTTAACCCTTTAAAGGGGCTATATGTAAGTTTTTGATTTTAATAAATCAAATTTTCATTGCCTTATTGTCAATGGGCTCAAAACTCACTTAGAAATGAAGCACACGCCTGTTTTCTCCATTGCTTGCATCAGCCACTATTCTGCTTTTAATGTGAGGTCTCCGGGTCAGATTCAACACTGTGAGCCTCTCTCAGACTACAGCGACAACATGGCAGCTAAAGACATGCAGTCCACTAACACCATAAAACAACCGTCTCACAGCAAAACACAGGCTCCACTTAAGGATACAAAACAACAATAAAGGTTTATGTGCTGAAGCCCATCAGACCAAACAGGTTCAGATGATGTCGAGTAAGAACAAAGTGAGCATTAGTAAAGCTGGAGAAACACAGAGAAAGTCACATCAGCTCGCCGGCTAACGCCGAGCAGTTGCTAATGTTATCTGGTGCAAAGCTATATTGCTTTCCACATTACTTCACCAACTAACGCCACTCATGTTACTATCCTGTGTACCACTGTTGATTTAGCCTGCAAGAAAGAATGTAATGTCAAAAAGCAAATGTGGAGCGATTTGTTTACTAACATTAAAGTGATGCAGCCAGGAGCAGCCATCTAACGCTACAGTAGCTCGGACCTGCCATTGTTTTCTTCATAATGTTCAGTTTATGTTTAAGGTGGTTTTACCAATACTCAGGTACACAGCTTCTCCAGCTCTCAGTCGCTGTAACTAACGTGACCCGCATAACATAAAACACTGCAACAAAACGGTCACTACAATACAGAGGAAGAGCCATCCACTATCACTAGTTACAGTAAAGTTACTTACTGCGGTCTAACTGTTATAAAGTGTGACACAATCTCATTATAATATCCATTCCACTAACCGTTTCATTATCATCCAATACATGTAGCTGTGCTGATATTGCTGAGCCTCCGGTGACAGATTCAAAGATAGTAGAGATAGTTAACGTTACTGAAAAGCAACAGGCGAGTTAACGATGTAGCACGTCAGCTAAATGCAGTAAATGTAAGAGCATGGATTAGTTCAACCTACAGTTGATAAAACTATTACTGTAATGTTGCAGCGGGAGTTTACCTGAGTTTACAGCTCTGTCTGTTCTCCCTGTCTGTCTATAGCCGCAGTCACTCTGCCTTTTTTCGGGAGTATTGAGCCAATAAGCGGTATAAGGTAATAAGGTACTGCGATGGTGTTGATCTGCCTCTGAGATTGGACCGTTCTAGTAACAGAGCCTGGAGAAAAGCCACAGCCTGCATGCTGGTGTTCCTGCGTTTATTGTGGTATTCCCGTATGAAGGAAAACAACAATTTTTCAAGGCCAGGTATTTCCTGGAGTCTCCGCTAGCTGCCTGGCTATCATGTTTACACTTTGATTTTAAACATTACATCGTGTTGACTAGTGAGCTTTACAGGTCATGTTAGGCAGATCTTTTTACTAGCTGTTTCACTCTGTTTCTAGTCTTTATGCTAAACTAAGTAAACTATCTGCTGGCTCTGGCTAGATATTTACCACACAGAAAACTATTTCTTTAACACTAACTTCTATCTTTCCTGTGGGGCAGTCATTGCAAACTCAAGCTGTGTAGTCCAAAAGTGTACACATAACTTCATTTAAAATTTCAGTGGAGATCCCAGGTTTTCTACAGATACCAAATATGTCAGGCTGAAATTTGGGCAACTGTATCAAAATGATGCAGACAATATTTAAAATATTTCCATTTGATTCAGTGGTGCAGCCATAAAAAACATGGAGTCTTGGGTTCTAAATCTTCACTCAGCGTAAGCATCATGTGTACGTCTATAAGTGATACTATCAGACAATGTGAAATAAGATGTTTTTATACCTTTAAGGAACTTTCACTATGGTGAAGTAAAAAGATAACACTGTATGTTCAAGGGTTAAGAGTGCTAAATGATGAACATTTATTAGATATATTACGTGAATCTTTCCTTTAATTGCATCAAGGATGCAAAAATGGACTAGTAAAGCCAATTACACTCCCTAATTTAAAGAATCTATCATCCTTGAAATAGTCTTTAATGTGGCCCTATAGCTCCATCCATTGTGGCGAAACCCTACAAAGAACAATTTTTAATTGAATCTCATTTACTGTTCTGTTGATTCCATTAAAGCTGCCAGCGAAGCACTTTTCTCCCTCCATGACCAGCCTGCCTGTCAGTCATTATCACCCGCTGCATTCCAGTACCAGCTAATACATAAAAATGACAGTAAATCCACTAAAGGTCTGGAGCACAGGAGCCATAAAGTAAATCGGCTGCTTTATATTTACTGTGCTTAGGGGGGTTATGGCTAAAGGAGAAAGAGAGGGAGAGAGGGCATTAAATCTGAGACGGTGCTGGGGGGAGTGATGCAGGTGGCATCAATCACATCAGTGTACACATATGTAAATGTGCGCACACATGTAGACAGACACCCATGAGAGAGGAAAATTGGAAATTTAGTACATGGACTGTAAGATTAATGGTTATTAATAATGGCAGCTGCCCATTTCGACAGTAGACCAAACAGAGTATGCACACATTTGCACATACAACACAAGTAGCACCCTATCATCTGTCAAATCACGTTTGATTATCATTCCCCACTCTATCACGCACACACACGGTCATGATGTTGACATCTGCAGCTCAGTGTGTACGGACAGAGAGGAGCTCGCAGGCATCAGTGAGTGTGCTGTGAAGTCTCCCACCACGACTGTTTCTGATAGTTATGTTAATGGGTCACATATGGGTGTGACAAATGAACTAGATAGTGACACAAATGCCTGATAAGAGTTACTTATAGACGATAACATGGAAGTGGGGTGCCATCAAGGGGCTTGTCTGTCATTGTTGGTTTGTTTGATATCATTTAGTCCCAAAGGACAGAGGGTTTGTATCAGGGTTTGAGATTATCATTTGTGCCGACTCGGATTGGATGTTAAATAACTTGTGTGATGGAACATTAACATTAAAACTATAAGCTACTAAATGCCCCTCAGGGACAAATAAAAGTCTTAAATTGAATATAAGCTATAGGTGTATTGACAAATACTGTAAATACTATGTTAAAATTCCCATTTCTTTCTAATGATGTTGCTGATGCCACTTGCCTTAGAGAAGAGCATTCCTTGTATACCTGGTACTTCCATCTTCTGCATAAGCTCATAAATGTCACTGATAAAATATGCAATAGATCCCGTTAACATCATAGTAAATGTAATGTCCACTGTGACAGGTTTCAATATTTTACAACACCAAGGTGTGCACAAAAAGAGCAGAGATGGAAATGTAATGCTTCAACCTGCTGTAGGACACACATCTGAATAATGTTGCCCATATAGTAGGCCATAAAAATCAGTGGCTATGTCCTAACTGTGCATTTACATGATTTATGCATTATTACTCTTTTAATGCATCCTGCTGGCCACTTTATAGCCGGCCACATATTGTGGATTGCTGTATTATCCTGTCTACGTATTGGTTAAGGAAAATGCATACTCTGCATTGCAACATTATATGATAATCTCATATAAAAACTAAATTCAGCAAACACATCGTATGTTTCAGTCTAATGTGTGACCTAGCAAAGCAATTCAGACGGATCCCTAATGTGCCTTTGGTGCTGTTTTTGTACACTAAACATAGCTTAATCATTAATTACTAATGAGTTGTACACGACTTTTCTAACTCTTTGCCTCAATACATTTGCATACAGAAAGCACTGCATTGTAGCTGACTATTTCCTAGCCCAGCTTTCTCCAGTGTAGCCTCCTTCAAGCTCATTAACTGGAACAATAGCCAAGGTGGGAAAAACAACAAATGACTATATGGATTTGCTTGGAACTATTTTATATTTTAAAGCAACACACCCTTTGCAACGTAAAACAAGGAGCCACTCCTGTTTCTCACTAGACGATGAAAGAGCACACAATATCAGTCTTCAGTGGGATCTGATGATGTGAACACAGTGTAAAGAAGTGATCTTTTGAGTGTACTTGAAGCAACATGTCCGAATTAGTTTGGTTTCTTATAAGGTGATTGCCGTACGAATTGCTTGAGGGAGGAAAACAGATATTTTTCACAAAGTCATCAGAAAATTCCTTTCTATTTAAGCAAACCTGAATCTACAGAGCTCCATCAAAGGCAGCACTTAGAGCAAGGCCTAAGGCTTTTCTTTGCGTTTCACAATACATAGCACTTTTTCCACCCAACAAAGCAGGTCCAAGTTATAAGTCTGTTAAAGATTGCGTTGTATCACATCTAACCAAGGTTTGAATTATACATCACTTTCAGAATGGCCAAAAGGTTTTATTCTGTCTTTGAGACAGATATCCTTAAACAATAGCTCAGAGATAAAATAAAAGAAGTTGAATGAGAAATAAAGAGGCAGACTGCAGAGAGAACTTCTCCCCTGCCTTCTGTCCTTAGTGTGTCTGTGTTTGTCCTTTTGTTGTGGTCTGGGTATGAGGGAGTGATGTTCCCTGTAGACAGCTGATACTGACCTTGTACACCTGGAGAGAAAGAGTACAGGTGAGTGCCAGAGAGACAGTTATAGTGTGTGTGTGTGTGTGTGTGTGTGTGTGTGTGTGTGTGTGTCTATACACAGTAGGCCTACATGTCTCTGCCTGTTTGCCTGTCTTGTCTGTGACAAGTGTCTGGTGTGACTGCACTTCTGTGTATATGTGTGCATGTGTGGATAAGTGCGACGGTTGCTTGCCACATTCATGTGCTCCTATGTGCGTGCACGTGTGTCAGTGTGTGCGAGCGAGGCAGAAATGAAAGGCAGGAGCCCCATCTGTTGTGGTGTAATGACTGTGCTATTTGGAGGCAGGAAAGGTTTGGTGCGGGAGCAGCTGGTACCTCGCCCGGTGACCTTTTAGCATTCCTCCTCTCACCATCTGACAGATGTGTCAACTCGATTATTTCAAAAGGCCCTGAATAAATAAGCGATTGTGAGAGAGCGCGGCCTGCTAACCCAAAGAGTCGATGAAACGTAGGCACATACACACAGGTGAAAGTGGATGCAACGGGAAATGCACCTGCAAGCAAACACACTCTTAATACTTGCAATGACGAAGACAGTCACTAGCACATGCACAGTGAGCAGCACAATCGAATTCGCCTCCACTGAGCAAAGTAAATGATCGTAGAGGTGAGCGGACGCATCACCCCTGTTGTTGCGTCGCTCTTTCCTACCTTCCCTCGCTCTCCTCCACTCTCTCTTTCTTTTCCCATCATCTGCTAAATTGCTGTTGAGCCGCTGGTATGTGGCTTGGTAAAAGGGGTACAATGGGGGTGAATTGAATGCCATTGTGGTTCGGGTGCCCTTGGAGCACCGCTATTAGCTGACTGTGTGTGGAGGGAGGGGGCTGGGGCTGGGTTGTGGGGGGCCTCAGGTGTTGCTGGGAGCTCACCGATGGACTTTCATTCCCTGGCGGAACCCACAGAGGACGGAGGGGAATGGGAGTCTGTTGTGCATATTGTACATGTATGTGGGGGTTTGTGATTGTGTGTGTGTGTAGGGGTGGGGGGCTAATTGACTCACTGAGTGATTGGGGGACTGTGAAGAGGCGACCGCAATCAGACCTGCCCTGATAGAGTTTGATGCCTTCCTAAATAGTTTTCAAATGGAGGAGCAGGTGCTGTTTTTCTGAAGCAATCCCCACTGCCCCGGTGTATAAGAGAGGAAAGTGTGTGTGTGTGTGTGTGTGTGTGTTATTGTGTGTGAGCATGTCAGTCCATGTGCAGTAGTATCCAGGTGATTGTGTGGGTTTTGTGTCACTGTATGGCTCTTTTTTATCAGAGGGAGAGTAATCACAATCGGTATGTGTATTATTACATGTATCTATTTTGCTTTGTGCTGAGGTCACCTTTATTTTCAAATGTAATGCCCCATCTCAAAAAATTATTCTCATTAAGTCATAGCTCTGATTACAGCAAAAGTAAAAAGATGCCAAAAGAAATTATCACGGTGGGTTACCAAATGCAATGGCGACAGATACAGGTCCAGGTCCAGGTAAAACAAAGCAAAAACCAACAACTCTCAATTAACAAAGTGCATGAACTGGTATATGTGGTGAGTGGCTGATGAGGGACTGAGTTCAGGTGAGGCGAAGTAGGCCATTTATCTCGGAAGTTGCAGCTCAGGACTCAGATCGATGTCATATCCGTTAAAAAAACAAGGACACCCGAGTTGGAGGCAGTTCGTTTGCCACGAACACAAGTCAAAGCAACATCAACGAGTGTAGTTAGCAACATTGACCTAGCCAATTTTAACAGCACCAGTTGATAAACAACACACATGGTATTTCACGCATAACAGGATCGTAGTAACATGCCTGTAAAAGAGTACTGTGTATATGACTTACTAAATGGAACATAATAAAGACAAAAGTGCTAAAAAAAACTTTAACACAGCAGCTTTTACTACAGTCAATGCTCTTTGCATCTAGCTTTCTAAACTCGGGGGTCCTTGTGAGTTCAACCAAGTTGATGAGCAGAAACTCCGACATCGGTGGGTGTTCCATTTGTCACTTTGTCAACTCGGGAAAATAATGTGGAAAAATGAGTTCCGAGTCCAAATGGAATGCACAATAAGTGCAGGGCTGGTGAGAGAATTGGAAACGTGTGTAGATGGGTGGGTAAGTCACAGTGAAAGTGTGAAGGCATCTGGTGGACAGCTTGAGGAGGGGGAGTTGAGGGAAAGAACATGGCCTGAGAAACAGGACAGATAGAAAGTGTAATGCAAAGAGCTGGAGATGAGAGTGACTGAAGAGCAAACTGTGACAACAAGAGTGGTGAGCAAATCCAGAAGAGGGGTAAATCCTACCGGTGGGGGGGGGGGGGGGGGTTCTGTTACCTCAGAATTCAATTTTGGGGACTAAAATTGGAGAAAAGCCCTTCATTTTGTCTACTCCTCTGTGTTAAGAATGACCTGTTCGGAAAATCCTCAGACGTCCTTGTTCAAAACCCCCAGGGATTTTAACAAGCCTTGGACCGTCCATCTCTCTCAGCAAGTGTGAAATGGGATTCATCAAATCATGCCCAGTCCTCTTGATTTTACCCAGTGCATCCAAACTGGTTTGGTCTGGTTAGTGGGATGTCATGCTTTGAGATGTGTAGAGACAGACTTGGCACAGCCCATTCTCTGCCTGTTTTATTGCCTTGTTTTACATCAACTCCATATGACATGCTTTGAATAACTCACCAAGTGCTTAGGAAAATGGATTATTCAGAGAGAATTTACAACACTTCTGGCACAGGAGTAAAGACATGTGGGTGAGTGCTTCAAACATATGCAACACTCCGAAAACTGACTAAAATCAATTAGAATTTTTCAAAAGCCAGTTTGCAGCTTTCTTGACAGTCCAAACTCATATCAACCCAACCTCAGCACGGATACAAAATTAACATCAGGGTTTTTGCCCACTGGGTCAGGACCACGCACCATAACCGTGGCCTGGAGTCCTGTCTCAGAGCTTCTGTCAGCAAAGCAAGTACTCCCCATCTATCATCTCCATTGATCTACACTAATGACAGATGGTCGTTATGGGTGGGGGAGACAGACTGCCTTCAGCACAGCATGGCTTCACAGGCACGTTCAGGCAGCACAGACGTGTGCGTGTGTTCTCTGGGCGTACTGGAATATCTGATATCTTATTTCTTCTGATAAACAAGGGCCCAATTCTGTTTTGACTCTTGATTAATACAGAAACTCGCTAAGAGACTGCAACGCTACAATTCAGGCAGGAGCCATCCCGTACCATGAGCACAGGATAAATGTTTCATTATAGTGACATGCAAGTGGAAGAAAATATAATCAAACCATATGTAGTTATTTGTGTTTTGATATCAATGTCTTACTGATTTAATGTTTATATAATTTCCAAAGAGGAATATCTGTCAGAGTTGGAAAAAAGGTATTCTAATTTTTAGACACCTAAAATCCCATTAGAGAATCTGGGTCACTAACCCATTCACTTGTCTAATGTATCCGGACACTTCCAGATGCGTAGCATGTGGAACGAAGCAAAGATGCTTACTTTCCACTATTACATTTAGCTGAATTGTTGCATATTATGCATTTTGTATGGGGCTGCTTCACAGACTGAAAGTGTATTTAAAAATGCACAAGCCATGTGTGCATCTCAGCTGCTGTTTCATGAGAAATCATCAGCATTACTTTAGTTTTGCCCCAAAGCGTCGGCATCTGTTAAACTATCTTAAATTCTGATCGTCAGTATTAAGATGGGATGTCAAAGTCAGACTCAAGGCCAGCATCTGCAAAACCTTTGTCCTGTTCCCTAGTATTTATGGTGATTGCTATTCAGTATCTAATAGCATTTCCAACAGTCAGGAGTTTCATACATAGTATCATAGTATATTATGAATAATAACTGATATCCTTGTTTAGGTCATGTTGGCAAGAACTTGTTTATGTGAATCTTCATAACACACAAGTATCCTTGTATACTTGTGCAATCAAAATTGGTAAGTACTGATAAATCTGGCTGTGGTGATGATGTAGTGGATCAGACGCATGCCTTTGGTGTGAGAAACCCGGGTTCAATTGCACACTGTGACACAGCCACCAATGTGTGCCTGAGCAAAACACTTAACCCCTAGTTGCTCCAGAGGCGTGCAACCTCTGATATGATTAGCAATTGTAAGTCGCTTTGGCTAAAAGCATCAGCTAAAATTAATAAATGTAATCTGGCAATTATATCTGATTAATCAATATGTTGTTGTGGAAAATATCCATCACAATTTCCCAGAGTCCAAGGTTACATCTTCAGATGTCTTGTTTTGTCAGACCACTGTCCCAAATATATTCAGTTTCCTGTCATAGAAGACAAAGAAAACTTAAACTAAGAAAAATATTCAGATTTTTCTAAAAATAAATAAATAAATAAAAAATCACTTATTGACTTTTCTGTCAGCTCTAATAACAGGGAAACTGAACTTTGCCCAGATAACAAAAAAAAAACAGTAGAACAAGGTTAAGCATCTCCATGCCTGCAATATAACAGATCAGCTTGTGTGAATAACTGTAAACAGAACATCAAGCACCAACTCAACAACAACATATAAGCAATGCAATAAATAATAAGGTCTCACTGTGGATGTTGGGATGTTAATGAAGTCAGAAATGGTTATGAGAAAGTTTATTTGTTCAGAGGAGTCTTTATCCTCGTATTGTCACAGCCTTCAGAGGCAAAATATTGTGTTTCAGGTCACACAACAGCAGAGCCTTGGAAGACTAGCTCTAACTAGCTCAGTATGATTTATTCATAAGACTGGATCTGCATAAAGCCATGTCAATGCAGCAGGCTAGCTTGAGGAGGTCAATAAGTGATCGATACATAGCGTGCTTTCATGGGAATAATTTATCATCCTTTTGACTGTTCATTCACCATCATGTCAGAGGACATCAATATTAAACTTCAGTTACTACTCTTATTAAGTCAGGAGGGTAGGTGAGTTGTCATTATTTTAGTCAGTTATTTGATGCATGCGCAGGTTTTTCTGGTCATAAGGTTCGATTAATCAATTATTCAGTCCTGTAGGACCACAGATCCACAGAAAAGACATCTCCAGACACATATATGAGATGTAAGAGGTTACTACTGGTTAATCAAAGGAGATAAAAGGTTGGAACAAGCAGATGGGGCGATAGAGTGAGTGGTGAATTACTCCGTATTAATTGTCCGTAGAATGAGAACCAAAGTCCTACTTCTTTTGGACAAATCAGGAAGTTTGACGGTACCACAGTTTTAACAGATGCATGAAGTGATCTCAGTCACTAAAGCACACAATGATGGAACCAAAAGCCAGCTCACCCCACATTTAAAATCTACATTTGGATACAACATGGCCTTGCTTCCCGCTGCTGCCTTAAGGCCACATAAAATGGGACCTGGCTGTGTAAACCTTGTTCTTGAGTGCAGCAGCAAAAATAAAATCTATAATTCAAAGTAGTTATTAGGGGTAAAGTGGAACTACAATCACAGAGATGCCCCAGTCCAAGCTAACTACCATGAACTTAGATCTTAAAAGCTTGGGTCCCAAAGGTCTCCAGCACCCTTGGACCCAACACTGGCTCCATGATTTAGATGTGGCCATAAAATTCTAAATGGAGGTGGGAGGCTAGTTGCTTAATTGACCTTTATTGGGCTTTCTGCTTCATTTGAAGGCTGGATATTAAATTAACATGATAATTCAGGCCCAGCATGTTAATGCCACTATTGCCCCCTCCCCCCCCTTCATTTCATCACCTTGTAACTTTTATGGCTTGCATTGATTTAGCACTGCTTTTTATTAACTGGTTTTAATTTTCCATATTGGCACACACTTACACACGGAAGGTTTTATTCCAATTGAGCAGGGCACAGTTACAGGAGTGAGGTTTATGAGGCCATTTCTATTAAAAACCTCCCCTATTCTTACTGCGACATGTATAGGCTGTAACATGAAGATGAGATCTGTTATGTATAGGGGAGCCTTGGGGTTGGTTATTGGAGCAGTGGCTATAGTACTTGTGGCAAGGGTGTTAGTAGAATGGTTTTATTATGTATCATGACCAAGTGTTGGACATAAACACTTGCAGGAATATTTCACATAATTAGGATCATAAGAGAAGATGTCAGATTCATAGGCAAGTACAGGAAGAGTACACCATTAACTACTCAAAACACACATATAAATATAACAGTCATATGTTAACAGTATGTTAAATGTTTTGTCACGCTGACTATGTGAATCCTTCAGACTACAAGTATTTACATACCATCAGTGTTGAAGTTATGCAGCCAACATACGGAAGAGTTTTGTGGTTTGGCCTTTACAGAGGAGGCTGAGAGAGCGCTACTGTCCTCTTGTGGAAGCAATAGAGCTGACATGTGCAGGCAGTGGAGATCTTGTAGGAAAAGTGCTCAAATAAAGTCAAATTAAAATAATAAATAATACGGTATTTCCAACTGTTGGTCATAAATGGAGCTACAGTAGTTTAGGCAGGCACAAAAGTAATTTCATAGTATCATGTTCGATCCACCTTCCAATCACGAATGTCCACGACCTCTCTCTTTCTCTCTCACACGAGCTATTTAAACATTTGGTGCTCATTCAGTCTGCATATAACAAGGCTGAGCTCTGTATCCTTGCTGCTACACTGCTGCCTGCTTTCAGAAATGCAACTCCCTCCACCTCCCCCAGCCGCCACCTTTTAATGTGTTGATGTTCATTAAATGTTGAGAATCTTAAGTTCTGCCACACCACCAAATTAAAACTTGTTTTGCTGCAATAAATGGTTTTAACTTTGAGTGTCCTGACATGTCCTGTCATGGTGATGTAGTGGTGATGGTGGTACAAGTGTCTGACTAAGCAGATTCAAATGGTCCACAACGTTGGTGCCTCAGCAACCTTTGGATCATTGTCAACCTTATCTGAGATTGTCATTGCTGAATTAAGTGTAGAAATCAATGTGCACACTCACTGCTGCCACCCCTTAATAAAGAAGATAATTCATATTACAGATCACACTGTGTCTGATGACTGTGGCGAGTTAGCAGTGACCTGTGCACCAAAGCCTCAAAGCCACACACTGAGCAGTGTGTGTGTGTGTGTGTGTGTGTGTGTGAGAGAGAGAGAGCACTTAAAATGTAGATGGGACAACTCCGCACAAATACACATAGACAAATAGGGACACACACTGCCAGTCTGACAAAAAGCCAATAACCCAACAGCACATTAGAGGTGAATTGCTTCCCGGATGCAGCCCCTTTTTCCCCTCTCCTAAGTGGATGCATTATCATTTTGTCTGTCACAAAAAAAGAGGCACCAAAGAATATGAATATGCGTTTACATCTGTCTTCCATTAATATGCATGCCTGGATCCACAGCTCAACACAAAGCCAATTTTCTGGCCATCTGGGGGATGGCTGGTAGAGGTAATGAATATTCTTTATGAATATGTTTTATTTTGCGTGGTGGCGATACATCATGAGCATGCTGCTATCATTCTCTACTCTCTGCCGCTCTCACACCGCTCTCTGCCTCTCTGAGGTGCTGGGAACCTTCACTGCACAACATGATGAGTTTAATTAGACTGTATAGAGGAGGGATGGATGGATGGACAGATGGAGGGAAGGCTGGATGGAAAGAATGAAAAAAATATATTTTACCACACAGACACTCTCTCTCTTTCTCTCTCTCTCTCTCTTTCTCTAATAGGGATCTTAATAAGCCACACACCTGCTCTGAATAGTGATGATGGACAGAGAAATACAGCTGAAGCTAATAGCTATCATGACTTCTGCAGCAACCATAGTCTACAGTCCTGATGTTCATTTAATTACCAAAGTAACTTATGACTGGGGTCCATGTTTTCTGTTTTTTGTCATAAGAAGAAGAAGGTTATTCTGAGAAATGAATTAACTGAACATATGTAGTGACAAAGTAATTCAGAAGATTTATACAATTAGTTGGTTTCTCTCCGGTAAAATATTATGCTATTACCTAAATCATTTCTGGCACAAATCCCCAAATTGCTTCTCCGATATCAGCTGTGTCGAGCTCTATGTTGCCTAATTATAGGGCACATGCATTTTTATGACATCCAGTTAAGAAATGAGGATAGAGAGGTGGAGCGTAGGATATGTCAGCCCATAAGCACCTTTATATGTCACATCGATGATTTAGATGTCAGTGACAGTATTACTGTTGCTCGCAAGTCTCTGGGGCCTTGGCACACTCCACTGGCTAGTAGTGTCCTTTAATGATTTATGATTGAAGTTAGCCTGTGAGGTCCCCAGAGGATCCCCCAGAGCGAGAGGCACAGGGAGTGACCAGTTTTATGGCAGGACTGGGAATCAATTATGCTAACGGTGGCTAATGAATGCACTTGAGGGAACTGCTCCCCACACTCAAGGGCCATTTTTTTCCATTTGCATATTGATGGCAGAAGGACAGTGGCCACTTTCATCCGTCTGTGATGGAGCACCATGGAAATGGACTTCTGTGTGTTCCTTTCACTCTTGTTGTAGATGTAGATTTAGTTCATTTTTTTCTCTTTTTGTCTCCTCTTTTTTTACAGAAATAGTTTATATTTAGTTTACAACATCATTTTAATTTAGTTAACATAGGAAAAGTGGTCTACACAAACAATTTTCCCCACCTCTTCACAATATTGTGCCCTCAACTAAGCCTCTTCCTCTTTTTCAATAGTCTGAAGTCATTTTCAATTATGGCTCTTTTGCGGTCGGTGGGTGAGGAGTCCTGGAAGTGCTCCAGTTTCTCCCCAATGGATTCAGTACGGTTTAAGAGGAATAATGGCGAGGCCTTTTACTGCCACCAAGGTTAACATGCATTAAAAGCATCTGTTTGCAAATGGACGTCTGGCAACTCTCGCTCTCACTCCACTAAAATGTATTAAGGTAAATAATGCCAGGCCGAGAGAGAAATCACTATGTCCGATGCGTCTCAGGGAAGTAAAGAAGGCTATGAATATGAAATGCGCTATGAATAAGTTATGTGGTGGTGGTGACACTGCAGAAAAGGCTGGGTGCGAGATCAAGGCTTTTTCAGAATGCCGAGGTGTTCCTCATTCAATGAGATAATGAAAATTATATTGAATGTACATGTATATGAATGTTTTGACATATTTAAAGAAAAGGTTCATTCACTTTCTTGCAGAGAGTTAGAAATTAAGCTTGATACCACTGTCATAGCCGTCCGTTACATGAGAGACAGGCAGCGGTTAGCAACAGCTAGCCTAGATCTGACGGAAAGTTGAAAATAATCCAGCACCTCAAAAGCTCACCAATTAACATGTTTTATCTTGTTTCATTCAACAACAACATTTTTTTTATAAAAACTACAGAGTAAAACCAACAACTTAAGTTTTACTCTTGGCCAGCGCCATGTCTTCTTGGTGTCTCCGCTTTTTGCCCAACAACAAAACATACAGCCAAAAAATACATAACTCCCCTTAAAACCACACCTTAATATTTTTATGCTTAATTTTCCAAATTAATTTAATTTTTATTCATTTATGCTAAGCTAAGGTAAACTAACTATCCCCTGGCTCCAGCTTCATATTTAACAGACATATTTGAGAGATATATTCTCATTAAACTCTCTGCAAGAAAGTGTAATGGAAATTTCATGAGAACCATCTTTAAAACACTGCCATGTAACTAATCACACTAGGGGCCTCCAGCCTCTTAGGTATGGGGTCAATGGAAGGTAAATGTGTGTGATGCTTTAACATATGTCCAGAGGGGTCAGGACTTTAAGGGGTTCACCACATGTACCTTGGACATGGGTGTCTTTCTATTGATCCAGATTGAGTGTCCCCTAGGGAACACTGAAAGACACCATGTTCCTTTGATATAGTACTCCGACCCTGAGACTAAGATAAAAGCTGCATGAGCTGTTACACTGCAGCTCACTCGGATGATACTCTCTGATGTGTATGTGTCCCCATGAGTTCCTTCTGTTTGCCTGAGCTGTTTATTCAAACACACTTTTCCCACCAAAAAAGCCACTAAGCGTTCATCCCAAAATGTCAAACTATTCCTTGCTAAACTATTCCTGCACTAAAATAAACATCCTAATTATCCTGTGGGAAAAAATATGGTGAAATTATACTTTTAAACAACTTCACGAAATATTACTTCTTACAACAGTCATAGAGCATCATACCTGGGGAAGTTTGGACACAAATAAACTTCTGGAAACTTCCATGAGTGACGCTATCACTCGGTGGAATAGACAGACAGAGGCAGACAGGCAGTGTTGCAGGCTCCCACTAATTTGATCTGGTGACATTTTCTACTCCAGCTCCTTGGGGGAAAAGAGCAGCAGAGAGGGAGTGAGGGAGTTAGAAAAGGAGATATTAGGGAGAGAGCAAGAGAGACAGAGATGGAGAAAGAGAGAGAGAGATGGCGAAGGAGACACTAATGAACGCAGACAACGAAGACCCTAACCTGAGCTCCAAGCCCCCGGAGAGACGGAGAGGTTTCTCATTGGGTCAATAAAAGCACTGGACCGTGTCTGCGTTGGCTTGCCCTTCAAGCACCCGCTTAACTGCAGAGGGAGGACTTTTGTTCAAGGTTGCTGGAGTTAAAGGGGAATATCACTGAATTTCAAATCTGAAATATGTGATTCAGGAACCCATTTGTCATGGCTGTCTGTGCACAGGGTGAAAAGATATGTGACATCTTGTTTATGTGTCAGACTGATGTACATCTACATAAAGAATTCATCAGGAAAGATGGAAAATGTTTGCTTTGACAGCAGAAAGGATTACTACATCAGTGCATTTTATTCAAAGCTGACAGTTAGCTGGATGCTAAAGCTGAACTTAAAAAGACTGACATCTTTATTGTCTGTATGATAGAGTTGGAGATTTTATTTTTTATTTTTACATTCTCCAGAGAAGCATTTAATTGCATCTGAGAACAAATCAATTCTTAATTTAAGGACGAGGTAAAAGTTATAAAACTGAAAACTGAATCTGAAGTACAGAGAGAGGATGGATATATTTCCCACTGGATATTTCAGGGTTAATTTCTGCAAGAGAGTAGTGCCGTGTCCCTCTGCCAAATCAGAGCAGAATGTAGCAGAGAGCAAGGTTAGCCAAAATCAGCATGATGAGATATTGACTCTTGGCTTGTAATTTCATTTTATGCACCAAGTGGCAAACAAGATATCACACTGTTCGTAAATCCTCAGCGTCCCTGAACACACGCCTCCCACAGACTCCTTCTTGTTATTAATGGGGATTCTAAAACCGTATATGTGTGCCTCTGTGGGGGAGGAGAGCCTCAAGTCTGGGGTCCTCACACCACGACCCACACCTGAAGGGGCAGAGGCAACACACACACACACGCATACGCACATACAGGCATGCTGGGGGACACATACTTGGTTGCCCCACTAAGTCCCCCCACATCTGACATATGTCACTCCCAATCTGTTCAGCAGGCCACACATCTCCCCAGTGTCGTAATGCTACTGTGGCGTATAGGGCTGCAGAGGGGGAAAGTCAGGCAGAGAGAGCTGAAGACAGAACAAGAGGGCACAGAGGGACAAAGACAGAACGAGAGAGAAGAAGAGGGCATGAAAGAGGTAGGGAGAGCTGCCGCTAGTGGTTGGTTCCCTTTCCGTGCTAATTGGTAGTTTGGAAACAACACCATCTGTTCTTTAAGAAAGTCAGATGCACAATCTAAAAAGATGCCACCACTCCTGAATACATTTACCAGCAGCCAAGGCAAATAATTCAACAGCCCAAGGCTTCTTTCAACACAAAGATCCTGCAGGACACTGGCTAGACAGCCATGTGTTATATTTGCTATAATGTTTAGGAATTTTGAATCTAGTCCTGGGTTACTGCCAGGGAGTCCTAAATAATGCAAACATATGATGATGAGGAAGACAGCAAGGAGTGACGTGAGTGAGTAAACTCTTTTTGTGCATGAAGGAATTATTCACAAACAGCTCAGAATCCACCTGTAATCATGCAAATTCCCATTAGGGGAGGGAAGGGAGGTGACAAATGGAAGTGGATTGCCATCATGTGGCTGAGTAATGCAATCACACAGAAGAAACTGAGAAACTCTGCCTTCTCTGCAGACTCTTCTTACTGTAATTGTATCATTGTAACATTATAAATCAGAGAAGAAAATTTACACGTTGAGACATGATGCAATTCCTTTTGTGAAACATAAACGTCTATAATTAACTTTACAACTGCAAATGACACATAACTGCCAGATTCTGCTTCTTCTTCCCCCAAGCCATTAAACTCCTTTTAACCTCCTCCATACAAACACATGCACTCACAAACACACACGCACATACGCAGACACAGAAAATTTGCACTGCAACTACTTGTTTTGGACATGTATGATGTTTTGTATGTTTTTATCCAAGTTGTATCTGTATCTTATATGTACGTTTTGCTCAATGCTGTTTAATCAAAATTCAAACGAGATGAATTATATTTTATTTACAGGGAATTTATCACAGCACTCTATAATCAACATAAAGGCATGCAGGATAGTTAGTATTTTTATTAAATCGTCCCAAAAAAAACACAGTGTAATAATCGATCAGCTGCAGCAGAGGAAGGTTATATCAGAAGGATTTAATAAAAAAACTGAATACCAGCATCAGCTGTACCACAGAGTATAAACCAGATCCTCTTGGGATTCCAGGCACACAGCTCAATGGAATGACCGTGTTTTACATCGCCAATCTGTTACAGTGGGATCTCCCCTGCTTCAATCCCATGGATGATTAAGCGTGATAATTAAGGTTTTTGGACATTTTCCACAGCAGAGCAGACGTGGCAGCTGGTGACATTCATGCATTCCCAAACACAGAGGAGGGAATTACAATGAGGGCTCCATTCATTTCAGTGATCACAAAGTCTGGTCTTGGCACCAGTTCAAAAACAGTCAAGCTGTTGTTGAAAAGGACTGTTTGTGGCCCTCTTTGTTGCAATGTAGGCAATGTACCTTGATCTATTTGGGGAATTAGAAACCATAGGAAGCAGCCAAATATTTGGTTTTCCAGCAGGGATATTCATTTGCTATTGCCCAGTAAAGAAACCATGGAGATTATTACATGTTTGATATTTTAGTTAAAATCTCTAATAGGCATGGTACAATACTATAAAGCTGCTTTTATAGCTTGTCTTTAGAGTAGACTTTTGAATGTGGCCCAACAAAAATGATCAATCAAAGAATTTAGAGCCAAAATTAGAGAAGGTAGAGCTACCAGCTTGAAATGCTCTTTTTATTATGAAGGCCTTTATTAGGTTTATTACAATTAATTTCAGATTTCCCTTACAAAAGAAGACAAGGGATTAATATTAAACAATGTCTGAAACACCTCAGTGAATCAGGTGGATACTTTAACAAAACATGCTGGTGTTGGATGAATGGGGCATTCATAACAATAAAAACGTTGTTACTGATTTAATAAGAAGTCATTGTCTCAGTTAGATAGTACAGTAACAGATTTATACCCTACAGCAGGGGTCGGCAAATAAGTCTGACATCGGGCCAAATATTTTTCAAGCCGTTACAAGGCGGGCCAGAACAGCTATGTCAGTCAAATTATTTCAAACCCTTGGATCGGCCTTAGGTGCAGGTTTAGCTCAGTCGGTAGAGTGCAGGACTCCCATTGCAGTTGTATGATTGATCCCAAACTCCTGCAGAGGTTTTTTTTCTCCCTTGTTAAACAAATTCATTAGGCCACTTTTTCACCTGCTCGCAATAAAGCGTGTGCCTCATTTGATCCGCATTCATAAACCCGTGGACACTAATTTTCATTTCCCTGAGGAAATTTAGGGGAATCCAATCACACATTTGCTGACGGCTTTTTAAGAGGTGTGTCACGTAAGTCAGAGACTTTCGAATGTCCTTCAGAACTTTTCAAAGTAAAAAGCTTTCAATAAACTCAACATGAAGCATTGCTGCATAAAACGTTCTTGCGCTATTATTTTGGAGGCACATTCACTTAAGAGGAAGTGATTATGTGAGTAACTGTTGCTCTCATGACTGAGATCTATTTCAGCACCAGCCGCTATCAATTTATTCATTTTTTATTTTTCTGCTATCAAAGCAATCCGGCTGCCTATTTGCTATATTCCGACCACTGCCCTACAGCCTTGAAACACCTTCTAACCAGAGACAGAACATAATGTAGTAAAATGTCAGTAAAACATACTTTATAATAAGGAGTAGGCTAAAGTTATTCCTTAACAGAAGTAGTGAGCAGGTGCGCAATGCCACACTACAATTCCTGCATTTGACATCTAACGTAAGTAAAGGTACTGTGTTCTACCTGTGGCTCAGCGGGTACAGCAGACAATAATGGGTTGGTGGTTCGATCTCCAGCTCCTAGTACCATTGGGCAAGATGCTGAACCCTAATTGCTTCTGATGGTTTGGACAGTCCATTAGGCTACATGGTAGCTCTGCCGCCATCTGTGTGTGTGAATGGGTGAATGAGAAGTAGCCTACATTGTAAGGAGTTTGGGACAAAAGTGTTAAATATACAAATATATGAATATAAATGTAGTCCAATCCTCAGTAATCAGTTAAACATACTTAAAGAATCAAAAGTTGATGTAAGATAAGATAAGATATAACTTTATTATCATCCTCAGCACTGCTCCATTGAATATAATTTATTTCTGTTTTTTTACCATATTTATAATTGCTTCTATATTAATGTATATTGTCTGCTATGAAACAGAAGGGAGTTACAAACTCAATTTCACTCTATAACCTGTTATATTATGTGACAAAATAAATCTACCTACCTACCTACCTACCTACCTACCTACCTAATCCCATAGAGGAAATTTAGGTTGACATAGCAGCACAGAGAACTGTAAAAGAACAGATGCAGTATTGTAGAATCAGTAACATTCAACGCAGATATATAAATATACACTGTATACACATTATATACAATAGATATACAATTAACATTCTACGTAGATATTTAAATATTTACACACTATATACAATCAATATATGATAATTATTTACAACCATTTACAACCAGATAAATGTCAAAAATATAAGTGTTATAATAGGCCTATTGTTTGATCATTATTTTTGATAGATCTACACGTAGGCAACATTATAATGTTGTTTGGTCAAAGTGGATATAGAGTAGTTTAATTTATTACCATGCACCATATCTTTGATCATGTATCATACCTTAATCTTCTAAAAGCTACGAACTACTGCAATATTTTACTAATTGTTACTGATGTAAGCCTAATATAAAGTAGCATAAAATGAGAAAGCTCAAGTACCACAGGAATAGTACACTGCTAAGAACATTAACTATATGGACTACAACGCTTGTACATTCCACAACTGCTTTAAAAGCTATTTCACTGAGGTAAGCAAAACAAAAGAAAAATTATCCGTAAAAGACTATGTTGGCTCACCTTCAACTTTCTGAAAAAAAAACTGCTCAGAGCTGGCTCGTTGTTTCGTTGTAGTAACAACTTCAAAAAGGAAAACGGAGAGGAGAAAAAAAATAGTCAATCAACAACTCAATCTCCCATAATGCATTCCTCAAGCGGAAACGCCGGGGACTCCATGGAAACGGCAGACTGGCGTGCTAGCCTGGGAGAGAAGAAGTTAGCTAGCGATAAATCTGGGTGCCGATTAACTTAGGTGGCTGGACACTGAACAACGTTACATTTTATTAGCTGCCTTTCTGTAAAGATGAGTCGTACGCCCGATGCAAGAGCGAGGTAGGAGATTGTCAACGTGTCAATCTAAATCCTGCAGGGGAACATATAATGCTCGGTAACGTTAAGTTAGCGTTAGCGTCTCTCACGTTTTACACAATTAACGTACCGTTACAGATATAACGTTAGCCGGGAACGAGTTTTCTGCTGTAAACGCAAGACCCCTTTTAGTGGACCCCGATATGATTTTCATTATCCCCAAGCTGGCTTTTCTCTAAAGTTATCAGCCACAAACCGGTGAAACTAATTTTCGTTTAAAACGTTAATCCTCAAAATAAAGCGAAAAATGCTAACGTTAACATATCCGTTACAGAAAATGGCCTTTTGTCAAACGGTAACTAACACTAGCTAATAATAGGTGTTAAATACTACATAAGTTGGTTTCACGACACTTATCTGGCTAGTTAGCAAGTGTCATCAACAATGATAATATAACTTGAGACTTTAGGAAGTAAATTTTAAAGCAAAACCCTGTAAACTACATCCACAAGATGTTTTGATTATCGATGGCCTGCTACACATATGTTTGATGTAGTTAGAAAATTCATATGACTAGGGCTGCAACGATTACTTTATTAGTTGGCAACAATTAACTGATAATCGATTAGTAATTTTAGAGTAATTTAAGAAAACAAAATTATCACATTCCAAGCTAAAACGTAAAACCAAATATTATCTGCTTTCTTGACAGTAAGCTGAAAATCAAGAAAAACAAGACATTTTCTTGGGATTTGGGAAACACTGTTCAAAATTTGTCACCATTTTCTGACATTTTATAAACCAAACAACTAATTGATTAATCAAGAAAATAATCGACAGATTACTCTACAATGAAAATAATTGTTAGTTGCAGCCCTACATGTGAGTAATGTGACTAATGTAGAATATCTTCCCTGGACAAATGTGTGAAACAAATTCACTTTTCTGTCCCTAAACATTATTTGATTACTACTCTCAATTTTGTCCTTCACCCTCTACAGGGACAGCCAGACAAGAAAGATCCAAGAAAACATCACCAATGTGGAGAAACATTTTGGAGAGATGTGCCAAATGTTTGCTGCTTACGTCCGTAAAACAGCCAGACTACGAGACAAGGCAGATCTGCTGGTTCGGGAAATCGGCATTTATGCAGACACAGAAACACCAAACCTGAAGAGGGGTATGAAGCAGTTTGCTGACCACCTGGCCAAGATTGAAGACTACCGCCAAGCTGAGGTAAAACAATAGGATTTTTAATTCCTGCTGCTTTGATTTAATTCATAATTTCATCTTTACAGCCATTGTCTAAATTTATTGTTAGGTAGAATAGATACAAACTCGAGGTTATTTACCTTACAGGTGGAAAGACTTGAAGCCAAAGTCATAGAGCCATTAAAAAGCTATGGAGCTGTAGTGAAACGTAAAAGGGTAAGTGATGCTTTGAGCCGCAGCCATGTTGACATCTACACTGATCCCACGTGAGCCAAATGCCTAATCTTAATCTATGTTCCAGTGACAATTATAGTAAAGCTATTACATTGAGAAAAAATTTTACTATTTAACTTTTGTGTAATTTATCTGGGCACTGACAGTACTTTTCTTGCTTGTTAAGATCTCACATTTAGTTACAGAGAAACACAGCAACTGTTGCACCAGCTAAAAGTGACTTAAAATGTCAACAGGAAATTGACAAAGTCCCTCAAAGATGGTGAAATTGTTTACATCCCCATGGCCCCTCTCACAATAGTCCATCTAAATTACTGCAGTTTTTTGTAGTACACATTTCAAGATTAAATGTGCTCTGGCCTACAAGGATGCAGCAGTTGTGTCACCAGAATGAGCAGTTTAAGAGGCAGATTAGGACCCAGTGCGATTGCGTCTTAGTGTTATTACCACTGCATGGCCACATGAGGGCAGGATTGATTTGATGATAATATCCCACTAGCACGTCAGCTTTTCTTTGTGCCATTGTCAGTAAATCCTCCTCAGCATCTTCTTTTAACCAGATTTAAAGTACCATTTCTGGCAAAAAATATATATCAAATACATTGTTTCTTTGTGACGTTTGGAGTCTTTCTCATACAGTGTTGCCGTAAATGATCAAATTACTCATGTTATCTCGTGTTGTCCTGTCTGATGAGTCATTTGTTATACACACAGAGTGAGCATGCCAACACTTAAATAAATCTGACTAAATTAAGTTATTTAATCATGAAAAAAAGTGAACATGGCTAAATTGAATTTTCTGTCAGTGCTAAAACAATAAATCATTCCTTTAAAATTACCGACTGTGCCACAGTACAGAAGACACAAAAACCTGCACAACAGGGTGTAGTCGAGGTGTTGATCTGGCAAACACTGAGCTACACCAAATATTTGTAAGATTATGTCCTTTTAGAATTAAATACAAATGTTTAATCTATCATTGTTGGACTACTGTGTCATTGTGTGCTCGTGCATCCATGCAGGAGGATCTGAAGACAACTCAGAGTGCCAGAGACAGAGAAGCCAAACAGATGGCTCAGCTTGAGAGGACCAGACAGAGAAACCCCTCAGACAGGCAGATCATTGTATCCTTGCTTTGTTTCTGAAACTCTGTAATAACAAACAGACAAAAGACTTTTCATGTTACAACAACCACCCACATAGTTTTTAGTGCAGGTGACAGCTTGGGTACAGTTTAATTTCTTCTTGGATATTGAAATTATTTCATGTTGTAACAAAAAAATAAATGTAGATTCATTTTGAATGTTTATCTTGTTGGAAGAGGTTTACTCTACAGTATCTTTACATCCACCTGTTTAAAAAAAATTGGACCCAGGGTTTAGATCAGGATCTACTTGCAGGAGTAGAATAACACAGACAGCAGGCTAATTTTTTTTGGTGTTTCCTTGACCAAGCCATCAGTCCCAGGTGCGTCCCATGTAATTTGTGCATCTCCTCACTGGGGATGTTTCTCCACAAGAAGAAGATGTTTAGTCATTTTCACATCGGTTCTACACAGCAGCACCTATAGAAAACGAAAGTAACAGGAGCAGCTTATATTACATGGCTCCTGTTTTGTGTGTGTGCGCCATCGTGCGTGTGTGTAGTGTGTAAAATAGGTGTTAAATTACATGCATGCATGAGACACAAGTGTCAAATTTGCAGAGGCTATTACTTTCTCTTTCCTGTAGAAGCATGTCAATATCTGAAGAGCTCTTGGTGATAGGTGGCACAGGCGGGTCTGGGACTTCAGGCCTGAAACTTTTGGTACTGCAGATGTGGTTCGATATCTTGTGTTTCATATCAATAAAAGTAGTTTTGTGCATTGTCAAAAACTACTAATTCAGGTATCAATTACCCATTTTTGGAATGATTAAATCAACCAGAACAAAGGGATCCTTTTAAATTTCTATGTTTTAAATTGTATTGTGACACAGCGATTCTTTACTCAAACACTTTAGCCGTAACCTCTCGTGTTGGTCAGATATGTTTTGTAGTATGTTGTTTATTAATTTGTTCTCAGGCAGAAAGTGAGCTCCAGAGAGCCACCATGGATGCCACACGGACAACCAGGCAGCTGGAAGAGACCATAGACGAGTTTGAGAAGCAGAAGATCCGGGACATCAAGGTGGGCCGCTATGAGTGGCGGGAAAGTTACATCTGTTGAAGCAGTGGGTGGAAATTGAAGTAAAACCAGAGAGTAATGATTTGAAGGGTCTTTTTTGACACTTCCCTTAATCCCCCTTCAGCTGTTTTGAAACTATTCTGGTTTTGTCATTTCAGAATTCTTTTTTTATCATGTCTTGTGGTCACAGAGCCTAGTCAGAGCTGAAATCTTATCCCTGCCTTTCCCATTAATAGAAAATCTTTGGTGAGTTTGTGACAGTGGAGATGTCGTTCCATGCCAAAGCCTTGGAGGTGTACACCTTGGCCTACCAGAGCATTCAAAGTGTGGACGAGGAGGAGGACCTGGAGGTAGGCTGTGCTCAAGGGTAACCATGGTCCAGTTGTTATAATTAGCCTGCCAAAGGTGTGTCTGTGCATCAGAGTTCATCAATGTAGACTGATGTGTAAGTATTGACCGGACGCAATGATTGGCGTGTCACTGATAAATACATGATTTATATTTCAATGTGACCGTGCTTTTGCAGTGCATTTGATTAACCTGACAGTTACATTTAACAGGTCTACGCTATCATAGTTGTAACTCCCATTACTCATCGACTCATTGCTCATACATACATAGTCCACACTTGTTAACTGATGTGGTGAATTTGAAGTAACTGGCGGGCTTAGGCACAATTCAGAGTCATGCTAGCTACTTTCTCCTGTTTACAATTCAGATTGAGAGGTTTGCCCAACTTTTTTGAGAGACAAAGCCTGTAGTGAGAAAAGAACAGATCAATGATATTCAAGACAGCGAGGTTCGTCCTGCAGATGCCCTTGTGCTATTTATCTCCACCCCTTGCCATCTCATCTGTGTGTTTTGTGCACTGAATCATCTCCCTTCTATTCATATTGAAGCGAAACTCCTCACCCAGACGAGGCTGTTTTTCAATGACTCATAGAACAAATCATGGGAGACTAAATCATCTGTAAAAGGCACAATGACAGGCATGAAGATAATCCTGATCAAGAGCTCTTGCGGAATTTATTTGTTCATTTAAACTATCAGTGTGGTTTAAATGGAAGTTTTGGTGTGTTATCAGAGGCATACCTTCTGAGCTGCTTTGTTTATGTGTGACCAAGGAACGATTCAAGTTGTGTGTTTTTTGCTCCTGGAGACTCTACAGTGTGTTAAATAAAATATTATCTTGCAGTCTGTTCAGTGCACACAAATATTACCGATGGGTGTGTGTAGGCATTGCTTCTATTCTCCTGTTTATCTTTGGAAAAATATAGCACCTACTGTCTTTGGCAGGTGTTCAGGAGTTCTCTGCACCCCCCAGACTACCAGTCACGCTTAGACATAGTGCGAGCTAATTCCAAAACCTCCCTCGATCGGACTGGATCCTTCCTGAGTACATCAGGGACTTTACAGGTAAGATATAGATGGTGCATAGATGCTGTATTACAAAAACTGGAATTTCTCCAAGGAGATCCCTGTTTGATCAAGTGTCTGTTATGGCATTGCTTTTTATCTTTGACTTTGACAGTTGCAAAAGCTTTGTCGTGATGATGATTACAAAATTATTTTTCAAACCCAGTTGTCTTCCTCGTACCAGTAGAGGCTGTGTGCTCGACTACTCTGAGTCTTATCAGTTGTGCGTGTGTTTAAGCGCAGCATCACTTCAACATTCATTCAGTCATTGCATGCCGGTAACATCATGCATTTCCTCCTACATTCAGTTTACACCAGCATCTTAACAGCTGAACTGCACTAACATGTGAATTTAAAGGATCTGTTCGTAAAATGTCTGGACACGTCTTTATTTTCCCACTAAAAGAGGAGTACCACTTTTAATATCCTTTGAAGATCTTTATTCTTTAGGCCGCTGGGTGTGTTCAGACGTCCTATATTGTATCTAGAGATGTTCAGATTGTAGCTTGCCGAGGCAGATTGCCTTAAATGTGTCTTGCATCACAACTTGAGATCAAACTTTGCTTCCATATTTGGATTGTTTTTATCTGTGGGAAACTGCAATCACTGATAAACAAAAAACACACATGCAGTCAGGTACACAGCTAGAAAAGTAGATTGCAGACCCTGTTTGCATACTGGATAAAACTCCAGAGGACAACTGACAATGCTCACTCTCATGACAATGGTCATAGAGAAAGTCTTAGATTATACACATGCTTGGCATTTCTTCAACTTGGGATCTATTTCTGTTCATATTGATACTACAAAAATGGACAAATGTAACACGAGCAATTTTGTGTCAGTGCATAATAGGGCTGCAACTATTTTCATTATCAACTAATCTGTAGACTATTTTCATGATTAATCGACTTATTAAGTCTATAAAATGTCAAGAAATTGTGAATAATGCTCATCACAATTTGCCAGAGCCCAAAGTGACGTCTTCAAATTGCTTCTTTGGTCCAACCAACAGTCCAAAACCCAAAGACTCTTCATTTTCTATCATAAATGACCAAGAATAGCAGCAATTCCTCAATTTAAAAGATGAAACCAGCTAATTTTTCACATTTTTGCCTAAAAAATTACTGAAACGCTTAATCGATTATCAAAGTAGTTGTCGATTTAATATTCTTTCAACCAACTAATTGAATAATCGACTAATCGTTGCAGCTCTAGTGCATATCAGGGTGTGTTCACACCTGCATCAGTATTGTCTCTCCTCTTAACTGCAACCCTGGTGAAAGAGAAATGTTCTGGAGCAAACCGACTGCAGAAGCACCAATTGTGCTTAATGACTACCTGCTAAGTGTTTTAGTTGCGTAGTGACTGTTTGTTTACTTGTTGTCACAGCAGCAAAGAGCTTGCAGTCGGCAGACAAGAAGAGAGGAGGAAGAAGGAGAGGATGACGAAGAGGACGAAGAATCTGAAGAGGAGGATGACGAAGACGAAGAGGACACAGATGATGACAATTAGCTTTTTTGTGTTTGTGTGTGTGTGTTTGTCTTTATGGAACAAAAAGGATATTAAAAGGTGCATTGTTGTTTTATAATCTTGTGAAAGAAAAGCTGCCATTGCCAAAATCACCTCACACGGTGTGGTCTGAGCAGTATTGTAGTGCAAGTGTATTGTAGTTGTGTGATGCCTTTGTAAGTAGAGAACATGTTGTTCTTTACTAACGTTTGTCTTTGATATTCCAGCCAGTCACTCTTATCTATATTTTTATATAACACATAATGCCAAAATGCACATTACAAATTCAGTTTCACTGGAATTAACTGTTATTCATCTTTATGAATAAAAAGAAATCCCTTTTCACATTTTGCATTGTTCCAGTGAATAGCCATTCTATAATAAGTACATGGTGTACCCTCAGTCACTTTGCATAGAAATGCCAGCAGAGAGGTTGATTGTTATTTTAGAAATTCAGAGTGTGAATCAGTCTAAGTGACAGTAGTTACGTGACGACTGCAGTTGAAAGTGACTCATCTCTTCCACAGACATGCAAAAGTGGTACAAATGAAGCCGGGGACATTTTGCACTACACTGTGCTTATCAGGATATATGTGTGTGTGTGTGTGTTACAGTATGTGTTGTCTGCCACTTTCGACGGATGGCTCCTATGTCTCTCTTTCATGAGTCACTCAACACATTCATCATTCCCACGACCCATGTCATAATGAATACTTTTGTGCCCCGGGGCTCGTGCACAAAAACATATTATAGGTTTATATCATTATGCGCTTGACAAAGAAACAATATATGCACATGCACAAACTGAATTGATGGAGCCGGTGTCCAAGCAACAAGAAGATTTTAATTTTTTTTTAATATAACAAATGTAAGGGCTACCAAACCCTCCCTTACAACAACACCGATTATCTCAGTGACTGTGGGATAAAAGCTGCGTAGGTAGTGTGTCATCAGCCCTCTGCGCAACAACACCTTAATGCATATAAAGGTTAATGTGTATGCAAACACAGCCACACACACACCAGTTTTACTTTGGTGCACTGTGGATTTGAATGGCCTGTGTTGCAATGAGTCATCCCCTATAAAGAGTGTGAGTCAGAGAGCTTTTCCAATCACAGATAAACCTAAAGGCCCCACTCCTTGATCACGGAGTGAAAGAATGGATGGCGCCCGGCGAGAGAAAACGGTCTGAAAGGATCAAAAAGAAAGGATCATGTGAGGCAAGTGGTAAAAGAAAGACTGATCTTTGTGTTAGCCAAGAGTCAAAGGTACAAAAGGAGGCAAAATTCAGTTATGAGTCATAGACGAAGGCTGAAAAACAAACAAGGATACCCAGGCAAAGAACCAGATGTGAAGGGAAAGGAGGAGGCGTATAGAAGAAAAGAGGGACAGTTGAGAGAGGTCAGTCATAACCCTGGGTCCTTATCACTGACTCTGACTCATTGCCCCTCAGCGTCATGCCACTCCTATCAAATCCATCACCCACGGCACGCATCAACCACTGCACAGCCTCAAGCAGCTGCCTTTCCCTTGAGCCTTATGCCACTGATCTTAACATTGCCAGGAGCCTTCCCGTGTGCCACAGATTTTTTTCCTTTGAACAGCAAACTGAATTGTTTCTTCAAATATAGTTCTGCAGATGTCTTCCATAACCACCAATAGATGCAACTATTTGCACCTGGAATCCCCACGATAAATGTGAAATGCAAACAAATGACTAGACTAATGCTTTTTTTTTCCTGGGATTGAGAAACCCTTTCCTTTGAAATGCTGGCACGGTTACTAAAGTTGTTCACTTCCCCTAGGCCGCCACCAGAGGGTAATGTTTAAAAGTTTTCTTACCTGGACTGTTTAATTTGGGAAACTGTGACATGGAGACATTGTGTTCTTTTCGACCTGTAGGTAGCTGCAGTGAGTGTGTGTGCTGTCTGTTATCAGTTACTGCTCTGGAGAAGCAGACTGATTGCATTTTTAAACTCACAAAACTGAGCTTTGAACCACAAGACAATAACATCCTGATTTTGTAATGTATTTTTTGCATTTAAAAGCCTGACTGAATCATTTTGGCCTCCACCCTCATGAGAGCGCAGCTTTTGTATGCAAAGCACAATGTAAAATGACCAAGCCTGGGTTGATTCTAGCAGTGCATGCAGGTGCTTCAGTCCTTTTGATCCATACCTGGCATCCACCACATCAGTGTTAGTGAGAGCCAATGTTTTGTGTCGCCAGCTTAGCATTATGAAACAGGTGGAGATTCAATATTGCACCCCACGGTCTTATACAGATTTAAAGACAGTCAAACATAAGCACAGACCTTTCCATACTGTCCTCCTCCTAAAGCTGAAAACTAAGAATGTTAGAATGTATAGGGGAATGATTCGTAAGTCAATTCTACTAAAGTCAAATCTGTGGTGCAGAATTCTGTGATTGGTTTTTCTATAGATCTGACACACACAGAGGTAAGGATTCCCTCCTCTCCCCTTTTGACTCATCTGCAGACGTCCCCAATGAAGAGAGTGTAAATGTGTGTGTGTGTGTGTGTGTGTGTGTGTGTGTGTGTGTGTGTGTGTGTCTGTTCGAATGAAGGCGAAAAGGCATGAAAGTGAATGTGTTGTTTCTGTATGTATGAATATAACCCCTCAGTCTTATTTGTGGAGGCATATTTGACCAAAGGAAATATTAAACGGAAGGAATAAAGGAAATATGTGTGTGCGTGTGCAAGTACAATGCAGTATATATGCATATGTTAATATATGTGCATGTGTGCCACAGAGTCCTGCAGCACAGTTGTTTGGAATATTAAATACAGTGCCGTGCTGGCGGCTGTTATAAAATCGAGAGGCAGCATAGCCGAAGTGTGACTCACACACTGACTCACTGACAGCGCTGCCATGGCGTGTGTATGTTTCTGTGCATGTGTGTGCGTCTCACTTTCTGTGGTTCCTCTGGCAGACCTGCTGTGTGTTGCTGGTGTTCTAAGAACCCTGAACCCTGCCACAATCCCTGGATTTCACACCAGCAAGGTTACATATGTGTGTGTGTGTGTGTGTGTGTGTGTGTGTGTGTGTATGTTCCCTCCTATAACAGCATAATGTGCTCTGGATGTGCAATGGTCAGACAGTAGACAGTGTACTGATTTAATTTAACAAAGCAACGTTTCAATCTTTGCAGGATCTTCGCAGGCATTATCAAATAAAAATTACAAAGCAGAACAAGATATATATATAAACGCTGATATATATGTGTGTGTGATACTCCCATGCAGGGCACAAAACATGCCTCCATCAAACGTGCAAAAGTAGAAGAAAACACTTATAAAACGTAATACATGAATCACATAAATTGTGAAAGTAACAATGATCAAAGAAACTGATAGATGTAAAATAGTAAATACAAAAAACAAGGAAAATAATCATACTGTATGACATACCCAAGTAAACTAGCAATGGGCCAAAATTTGTATTAATCTCTGAAACAAGGAAATAAACACAAACATACAAAAGATAGAAAAAATCACATCAACAGATATGAAGTCATGGGAAAGTTGATCAAATTATATTCCTATTAACATCTGTAAAAGAGCAGTAACATCTGTTAATCATAATCAGGAGAAATGTTTACTCCGTGGATAAACATTTACAAAAAAGGCTTACGATCAAAGTTTAAACCCTTAGGTGACAGGGTGTTAAGGGTAAAGACATAGTAGATAAGTCCTCTCTCCTCAGAAGGAAGTTGTTGATGTCCCCTCTCCTTCTGTGTGTGTTTAAGCAAGATTGCATGTTTCCATGTGTAACTACAGAAGTGTTGTATGTGTGCTCGCAGGTCACGTGTTTGCTGTAACCAAGAAGATTACCAAGCTGAATATAGCGACCGCTCATCCTCCCAATTCCCTGCTTAATGCAACAACATTAAAGGCAGTGTACCTGTTGTCAAGTGCTAGTCATAACAGTTATTTTACAGCATCTGTCCCGCATACCAGGACCACAGGTACAAACGTAAATCAAGGGACGCATGTGCTTTAAAGTAGGATACAGTATTGGTATGTGTCAATGTTGTGCTGATGTGCCTTGCTGCGGTATATCAATTGATGACGATAAAGCAGAAAGTGACTTCTTATTTACTTTCTAATTCCTGATAGTGGTGTCACTTGGATATCCCCGTTCAGCATAAATCACTGTTTGCAAAGAATAAGAGGGAAGTGAGAAACCTGTGTGTGTGTGTGTGCGCGCGCGTGCATGCATACGTGTGTGTATGTGGGTGTGTGTTCTCTACAGACTGATTTTGATGTGTGGTTGTATACCAAGTCAGTAGATTCTCATGAAAATAAAAGACCTGGAACAGGCTAACCATGCTTGTAAAAGGGTTATTTATTCTGTTATAGTATGTCTTTCAGTGTGACAATAAAGTTTAAGGTCACATTCATAGTTAGTATTTGAAGAGTTTGAAGTGTCCTGTTGCACACATGTGCGACTCTCGAATAATCTCAAGTGCATTTCATGTGTGTTAAGTTGTGTTTATGTGATTCAGCGTCAGTGTACGTATTACATGTTGGACCTGATATCCAGCTTTGGCCTTACTCTGCCTGCCAGTCTACCCCCCACCACCTGCCCATGGCTGTTGTTAATGATTTCGAAATCATCCACTTTCAAAGGAATGGGGAGGTGAAAAAAAGGGCAAACTTGCATCTCTATATTGCGCAAGATGCTTATCAGACAGAACTGTGTTGTGATCAGCAAGGGAGGCCTTGGCTTGGGCCTGTCCGGAAGCTCACTGTCGCTTCAGCCTTGGCGAGTTGCTCTGTGTGTGCATGTGTATATGTGTGTGGGTGTGGGTGTTTTGTCTGCTTAGTGACGTCTGTATCATCTTGTTTTTCTGTCCTGTGCCTCTCACCAGCTACCGGCCTGGTATCAATGGTTCATTTTGAGCCTGTTAGTGTGTTGGCCAACCTCGGGCTCCTGCCAGGTGACCAGCGAGTGTGTTTACAGTTGATCAACCACTTCCTAGTGTAACACTATACTCCTACCTGCCATTACTTGCAACCTATCAGCCTTACTGTATCTCTGCTACAGTCCATTACAAACAAGTTTTATGAACTTTAATTCCATAAAAAATTTTGAACCTTGGCCCCAGATTAATTTAATTATTGACCTAAATGTTGTGTGAGCTATTCTAATGCTGATAAAGAAAAAGCAGCAAAAAATAGGATTTACTCTAGCCATTCAGTATTGCTGTAAAGACTAACTTGAGCTCTGCTTTGTCACCCGCTCTCTCCTTTACATTTGTCTCGAAATGTGCATTTATTTAAAGTAGTTTAGATTGCAGCCACCTGGTGCTTGTTGCCCACTCAGTAATAGATCCTCATGTGAGTCAGGAGCAGAAGATGTGAAGCAGAAAGACAAACAGAGAGGCTGAACACATGGTGACTCTTCTTTGTTTGTTCATCTTACATTCACAGTAGAGCCAAGACTGACACAAGGCAGAGTTACAATGTAAACAGTAGCACTGTAAACATATATTTTTCAAACTGAAGCATATACAGGTATTATTCTAAGAGTCCTCATTCTTATAGGCAAATATTATAAAATAGGTAATATTGTCTTTTCTCTATAAACAGAAGGCAGAGCTAGCTACAGTCTTCATTTCTCAGGTAAGTTCTAATTCACAAGAAAGTGTGAAGCGGCTGAATGTGCACACAGGGTCATAAGGAGTGGGGGGAAAGATATCTGTCTTGCACAAGTAAGAGCATTCTTCTTCCACATTTTGAAAAATCAGAACAGAGCGTTTCCCTCGCAGTACACACCCTCCTCTCCTCTCGCTGTCCACAGCCTGAAAAATAAAGTGAAACCAAAGACAGAACGTGACATGAGAAGCTTTCAGGCCCAGCTCGGGTCAACCGCCAAAGCTTTAGCACATGACAGAATGGTAAAAAAGAGTCTGAGTGTGTGTGTGTGTGTGTGTGTGTGTGTGTGTGTGTGTGTGTGTGTGTGTGTGTGTGTGTGTGTGTGTGTGTGTGTGTGTGTGTGTGTGCGCATTTACGATTTCTCCAAGGTTGAAAAGAGTCCATGAGGCAAGCTAGTCCCTTGGGTACATCTCATCCCTTTGTAGACTCTAGTGACCTCCCCGTGCTCCTTCACTGAGTATCACACAACATATCAAAACACAGGCAGGAAGCCAGCTACAGCAGTCTAACCTGTCTTTTGAAACTACTACACACAAAACACAGGATTTAATAGGAGCGTCACAAAACGACAAACAGAAGAAGAAGTAGACACACAGAGATTCTCATAAACAACCACAAGAGGACATGGACACAAAAAAAATGTGTGAACGTGCAAACAAATGCTTTCACCTACACACATACACTGTGGCAGTGACCATGAGACAGCCTGGGAACAGCTAGTCCACTAATGAGGTCTATCCCATGAGGATTTAGTACTGCACAGAGGAATGCAGGCTCTCTGCTCTCATGACTGACCTGCCCTGACACACACACACACACACAAACACACACACACACACACACACACAGATGGAGTTATTTTAATGTCCGAGAGCTACCCTCTTACACATGAATGAGAATTGATGGAGGGCACCCAAGAATAGGACACTTGTAATTTTGGTAGGTACTGCATTAGAAACAAACATAACAAGCACACTGGGGAATTTGACACTAATTTGAGACGAGAGCTAGTGGAGGCAGGAGGCAGGGGGGAACGGGCTGAGAAAACAGAATGCGAAGAAGGAATAAATAAACAAGGGCACCGAAGGGTCAGAGAGAGAAAGCAATCCAGAGACAGGGACACTGAGTTACGAGGATATATATTTTCAGAGTTTTTATTTGCACTTTTGTTCTCGGGTTTGGCTCGTGGTTTGGATGTGAGAGCCAACTTTGGTGAGTTTACTAGAACAGATCTGGTGTCTGAAGCAGACAGACCCCATCGCTGGTGGCCTGTTGACGGTGCCTGCTGTTAGCTGATAGACGGACAGCATGGGTATCCGTCTCTGTCACGACTCTCTCAGATAACACGAATGTTGAGTGAAAGAAGAAGTTTGAGATTAATTACTTTATAAGTGTGTTTCTAAAAGGTTTTTGAAAAGGCAGTGCACCAGCAGCAGCCAACCCAAACCATTTGGAGTGTGAATACATTTGAAAGTACACAAACTCTACCGTGTTCAACTATGAATATAAACAACACAGTATTTTAGTGCCTAGATTAAGAGCTTTAAAAACATTATTCAATGGGACCACAATGGACCGAAAATGTCATTCCAAATGCTACTATTTCCGTGTGAGATGTTAGGTCTGTAGGAGCTCATATGGCATCAAAAAGAATATGGAATCACCATAAAACATGAGTCTACAGTCGGACTGTATTTAGGCACAGCCAAGCGGGAATCTCTGGGTCTGAAAAGTTAAGTAAATGCATAAGTGCCTTAAACCTGCATTATTTCTAATGGCCACTGGTTGCAAAAAGAAGTCATTGCATTGGAGTCTGTGGACAAAATGACAGCAGGTTGTGCTTTAGAGCACGTCGCTACCATGGCAACCTGTCAATCAGGATAGAGGCGACTCATATCCACTGCATTGTGTACATTTGACCAGCGGCACTGAAAAAGCCTATTAGGAGTTGCTGTTCATTTTTTAAGTACATTTAGTGTTAAGCCAAAATTAGAATCCCAGTTAATTTCACAGTTAACATGAATTATGGATGCACCTTGCTAACCGAGCTAGCTAGCGCCACCCTCTCGTCCAAATATGGTCATGTCCGGTGAAGTCTGGTTCCAACAAAACAAGATGGTGACAGCCAAAATGCCAAACTCAAAGCTTCAAAACGGTAGCACACATCTTAATGGATGAGGTCAAAGTGACTACATCGACTTCTTTTATACAGTCTATGGGCAGAGAGGTGTTGGGACTAAATGCTAACATTTAGCAGGTTAGCATCATAACATTTCCTAATTAGACCTAGGACCTACATGAAGTACAGCTGAAGTTGATGGGAATGTCGTTAATTTGATGGCATTTGGATGAGATCCTCTGGGCACTACAAATGTCGGTACAGAATGTCATGACAATCTATTCTATAGTTTTTTACATATTTAAGCTAGACCAAAGTGGTGGACCAACAGTCCAACATGCAACCACTGTGCACCCATCCATGGAAATAAACACTGTGCCGCTGCTAATCGTCCCTGTGTCAGCCATGTGTAACACCATGTCACAGCCGCTGTGCATGCTGAATGCCTCGCTGGCCTTTGTTTTGGAAAATGTGGCAGGGGTTGCCATGGAGCTTGTGTTTGATCTGTTGTAATTAACAGAGCCCGTTGATTGCACAATGTTTCCCCCTGGCTCGTCTCCATCAGCGGGCAGCCCTAACCGGACGTCTCTTCAAACACCACGTAAACCACCATTTATGATATCTCCTCCCCGCAATGATTCGTCCTTACATGGCCTAACAGGGATGAAAGGAGCACAGGAAGCAGAGGGAAGGCAGGGCAATAAGGATCATTTGAGCATTAAACAAAGCTGAGGTTTATTGTTTGAAACGGGTTTTGATTCTGAGATTAAGTGAACTGATAAGTGTTAGCTCATTACTGTTGATTGTGTGCAGGCAAGTGACAGTACATGAATTATAAACAAAACTTGTAGAGCAAAACCAAGCATCATATTTGTCATTCTGTTTTGCAGACAGAAATAATGCTTTATGAAGAACACATACTATTTTTTTTATATTATTCATAAAACCCAGATGAATAAAGCTAAAAACAATATCTGTAATAGCTGTATGCTAAATATGAGCTACAGCCAGCAGTTGATTAGTTCAGCATAAACACTTTTTTGTATGGATAAAGCAAGTAAGACATAATGTGTTAATTAGCTTGCTTTAGCAATGCAGATTTTTTTAACCTTTGAATAGAGCCAGGCTAGCTGTTTTCCTGTCTATTTGCTAAGCTAACCATTCCTGGCTGTGTGGTCTTTAACAGATATCAGTTGAATTGTTCTCTAACACGCTGCAAAAAATGTGAACAAGCATATTTCACAAAATGTAGAACAGTTGCATATTGAGGGGAATTCCTGGTGGTAACCGTTGTATTTGTATGCTCTTGTAGTCACAGTGTTTAATCTTGACTCTGATTCCTCTGAAATCCAGTTTATACTGTTTCATACTGAGGAAGTTCTACTATGTGACCACATCCCTCTGTAAATTTGTCCTTTGTCCCTCAGTAGCCCAGTCACTGTGTCCTGATGCATGTCATGCAGCCTGGTTTAAAGTCAATTAGCACTGCTTCCCAACCCCAGGGGTGACAATCTGGGGCTCACATTTCCTCTCAGGGCTGACCTTCACATGAGGGACTGAGCCAACACTCACATATGGCCAAGCCCTGGGGTCCACTTTCCAAGGGCAGGGCTTTACATAAATGGTAGAGGGATGGATATGAGGATGAGTTTGTAATCTCTAGAGAACACACTGATATGGCAACTTCTAAAAGATACACAGATTGTATTTTATTTATATTTTGCTGCAGTTTTTGTTGGACTATAAAAAAATATATGAGTTAAATTAAATGTTGAGATGTATGTTTTTTACATTATTTAAGTTAAAGTGAGAGAGCACCTTTTCTGAACACAAAGTACTATGAACCTAATCTGAGAATTATCTGCAAGGAATTTCCAGTTAAATGAATTTCTGCTATTTCTAGGGTTGTTCTTTGAACCTGCTTGTAGAATGATTCAATAACCCTACAGCTAAATTTATATCATAACTATTATTAAAGTAATTATATGGAATCTAGACTACCTAGACATTGAAGGCCCCATGACTTGAGTCCGGACTTTCCCAGAGCTGCTGTGAAAGCAATTTCACTTTTTTCATTCTTAGTAATCCGAGGTGGACCAGGAGGGGTATATCACCTGAAGCAATAACTAAAATCAGCTCCATGGATCTGAAAACTGGGCATTAAATATGGAACAGAAGACCACCCATTATTAAGCTACTGGATATGAGGGGGTCCACCCAGTGCAGCTAATCTAGACCAGAGTTTCACAAATGCATATTTCAGGATGAATAGCAAGAGTTAATAGCAGCGAATCCAGTAGAGGAGATTCTTGTGATGTAAGATACAAACAAAGTTAAGATACATAACATGTCTGAGGCCACAATATATTTTCACAAGCTTTGGGGGTCAGTAAGCAGCAGACTTCTTATGAAACTGAGGTCCTTGTGTTACAGTTCAATAAAAGCATGGGAATACAAGTGTGAGATGGCTCACTGCAGTAAAACAAGGTGTTTCTAATTTGAGGGTCTGTTAAATTGAACTGAATGGAAAAACAATCCTGTAATGCATTAAATTGCCCTGGCTAGCTTCTCCAAACAGTGTTTACTGCAGTTTGTGTGTGTGTGTGTGTATGCGTCCCAAATGTGTGTGTGAAGTTTTGAAGCACTGGTGGCTGCACAATTGTGCAACTGCAGCCCATTTGCCCAAAGCAAATAGCAACATTCTAAGAAAGAGGAAAGGGGGGTTGTGCTTTAGCAAAGGGTTTTTCGCTTGTTTTGTCTTTACATTTTCTACCAATGTCATTCGCGTTTAATCTGCAGGGCTTGCGCAATTTTCTGTTACATTTGATGTTGAGCAACCAGCTGATAAATGTCACAAACAGCTGTGGCACTCTTAAAAATACCTCACTGAAATACACTAAGGCATGTATATGAATCCTATTCAGAACCTTTTTAATAGTGTTTCAGTTATAGTCTATAATGACAGACTACCAGTGGTTCTTGGGATATTTGAAAAGGTCATCTGTTTTGCACAAATGCCTTGCTAAATAGGTGTTGGCTCAACTTGTAAGAGCCTGTAAGTCTGCTTGCATTCCTGCATAACCATAACGTCTGAAAGCCATGGGTTTCCAGGTGAAAGCCTCAAGCTTTCGTTTGCTCACACGTCTGAAAGGTAAAAATGTAAACTATGGAACAAAGTGTCTGACAAAAATGTACACTGTGTAAGTAAGTAAAATATAGCACTTACAAAGTGCTTTATATCAACATCAAACACGCATACAAGGGAAAAAAACATTTAAAAATACATACAAACATAATACAGCAAACAGACACCACCCAGATTTTAAATTTAGTTTAAAACAGTCAACAGACTCAGCTGATATAATGGAAGGGGGAAGATTGTTTCAAAGTCTGTGTGTGAGGACAGCAAAAGAGCATTTTCTTTGGTTTTACATTTGGCACGCGGTATAGCCAACAGATTTTGGTTGGATGACCTTAGTGGCCGGTGGGCTTAGTAGCTCGGAAATGTAGGCAGAAGCTAAACCGTGTAATAGGTGATTTAAAACATCTGCAGCGAGGCCAAAATAGGAGTGATTTGAGATCTACGGCCTAGTTATTAGCCTAGCTGCTGAATTTTGTACAAGCTAAAGACGTGCCAGGCCCATTTGACTAAGGCCAATGAAAAGGGTTTAACCAATCTGTTGACGTGGTGTTCAAATTTCAAATGAGGGTCAAATACAACGCCAATACACCGGAAAATGCCACTTGACTTATCTGCTGCCTTTAACACCACTGATCATGCCATTTTAATTGATAGACTGCAGAAGTAGGTTGGTGTCTCTGGTACTGCACAGAAATGTTTCTCCTTGTACTTTTCTGACAGAAACTTCAGAGTTCACATTAACAATTATATGTCTTCCTCCGCTCCTCTATTATGTGGTGTCTCATAAGGGTAGATCCTTGGACTTATTCTGTTACAAATTGGATGTCTCAAAATTCCCTTCATCTCAATTCTGACAAAACTGAGGCCCTTGTTATCGGCCCAGACTGTTTCACTAAGGTCAGTCACTATATTGGCCCCCTCACTAGGAACATCAAGACTGCGGCCAGGAATCTGCTTATTCTTTCTGACTAAAATTTTAACTTTGTACCACTAAACTCATTCTGTCTTTTGTCTTTCAGTTGAGAAAAATCTCTAAAATCAAATTGTAGATCTAGATTACTATATCTTTTCTAGTTTACTCTCTCTTTATTTGCATTACTCAGTCCTTTCTAGCTCATCTTTAATAAGTGCAAAATGCAGCAGTGAGGCTGTTAACAAATACCAGTCGCTGGTCCCCTATCACCTCAGTTCTTGTTTCCCTTTATATACCCTTTATGTGTATTTTGTTGTCTGATATGGTTTGGGGTTGTGGCTGTGGAATAGCGCCCCCTACAAAATTTCAACAAACCAGCCCTGCCGTACGTTATACCTAGAAGTACAAAATGTGAGAGACCAAATGTGAGAGATCTCTAAACTTAAAAATAAGTCTCTTGGAGCCATACCCTAAAGCCAACAGGGAGTTATTTTGAATTATTTACAAAATTTTACCCTGTTTACACTCTCCGTAACAAACTCCTCCTAGAGCTTTAACCCGATCAATTTCAAATGTGGGCAGCGCAATCTTGCGAAGTTAAATTGCGAAGGGCTAGGCTAGGGCTAGGGATGCTCAAAAAAAAAATGCTTTAAAAAAGCAGCTCCCACCGTTCATTTTACCAAGCTTTACGAAACTTGAGAAATCGATGTATCTTTTCTAGACTCAAAAATAAGCCTCTTGCAGCCAAACCCTAAACCCAAATTGAAATCGTCCATTTTGAATTATTTACAAGACTTTTCCCCGTTTACACACTCTGTACTTTAACGAACTCCTCCTAGAGCTTTAACCCGATCGACTTCAAATGTGGGTAGCGTCATCTGAAGAGCTTTGCGATGTTAAAATGCAAAGCTTTTTTTATTGATCAAACGTTATGTCCATGGCATGGCGTTGAATTTTGATGTTTCGCCATGAAAAAGGAAGTAGCATGTAAATGGACTAGATGTGGTCAGATCTGTTTCAAAATTCACATGTCAACCCCTTAGAGACTTACATGTCAACATCCAGTCATAGTGATAGCGCCACCTACTGGCATCAGGAAAGGACATGTTTCAAATTTTACCTCTTATGCCTCATTTATAGTTGTATCATTATTATTATTATTATCATTATTATTATTATTATTATTATACAGCAGGTCAAATGACAGATAGGACTTATTAAAGGGGGTAAAATATCAACTTTGCAGGAGGACAGGTGCAGAAGAAATATTGTCTCATCGGCAAATTGTGTTTGTGTGAATCTGGACCTTAATGTTTAACTAAACTAGAACAACAAAACTCCAAAAGCCAATGGCTGTTATATTTAGCTTTTTGCTCAGCGGCAGAAAAGAGCTACGTCTACAAAACATTTTTTTAAAGCAATAAGCCTGCATGATATGACCCTGAATTAGATTTATTTTAACCTGCTGTGAAACCTGACACGACCACAGCAAACAGGAAAGCGGAACACCTGTGTTGAAAGACAAATATGGAGGGTGATGAAACAGATGTTTCAGCAACAAGTTATCCCTGTCAGCACAGAAGTCAACAACAAACTATGCACGAGTGTATGTGTATTTATGTGCACTCATGAAGGGGTAATATCCTCTCAGTCTTCCTGGTAAATCTGTGTTTACTGACAGAGCCTCAGTCACAGGGATTTTACCAGAAGACTAACGGGAGGAGGTGTTAGTCTCGGAGTGTTGGGGAACACCAACCAGACTCTAATTTCAGATGACTCTTTCGATTTCCACTCCTGCTGTGAAAACTTAGTGAGGGCAAGCTGACTTCAGATCTGTGTCAAGCGGTGACATTTTCAGCCAGGGCGGCTGTAAATGTTATTACCTTTGCCAATGGGAATCCTGTGTTTACTGACCACACAAACACCAACCAGTGCCTGGTACCAAGACTGCTTACAGTCACTAAGCATACATATGTCAGCCTGTTAGTCAGTGCACTTCCCCATGTGGTGGCATACGGATGTCTGCTCCTCCTATAATCAGGATGTAAGTCGGTCATCTGTTCAGTGGTTCTCCTCTGCCCAGTCTAATGCTACTCATCACATGGCCGTAATTACCATCCTGTGGCGACAAATAAGGATGGCTTCAGGAGAGAATAAGTGCAGAAATGAGTAATGGTGGTTTTGCAATGTAATTATACAATCTGGCTCCGAAACCAACACTAAGCTTCCTTGCTGTTTATTCTGTCTGCTTTGCACGACATACAACCTAATGTTTGCTATGAGGAAAAACACAACTTTTTGTTGGTTTACATCTTTTACCTACACAGTTGTAATACTTGTAAACTGAGAAATGAATTCCTTTTCATTTCTACACTTCACTGGCCCTCTGAGTCATTTTGCGTAAAGAGATACTAATTTTAATCATATGTTGTGTAACGGTGCAATTAAGATGTGGGTGGTTTGGGATGTTTGCGTGCATATCTCTATGTGTTTATGATTGTTTACATTGTGCCCTTTTCTTTAACCTTCATAAACTCCCTTTACTTTCATGGTATGCTAATTGTTTTGCAAGTCGCACTCAGCTGAGTGTCACACGGCACATTGTCAATTATTCAGCATATGATGTGTCTCATATGCAACCGCTTCCAACACTGAAACCCAAGGTCACATTTTAATCGACTGTAGCATTTTTCTGATACTCTCATATTCCCAGTAATGATGGGTTTCCAAGCTGAGCAAATTCCTAACCACCCGTTTGTCACTTGAGTCATCTCGCGCTGTGCAATCCTTTGTCTGCTGGCACTATACAAGGCATAACCCACAGACAGTGGAGCTTTTGAAATGCAGCAAATTTGAAATGTAAAAATGTTCCTTTTTTGTTTGATTAATGCCCCAGACCACACACTGTGTGAGGGAGCGGTGGAATTTTTCCTCCTTAATAAGCATGTTTCAGGTCGAAACAGGCTGTTTTCCTTTCATTCATATTCATGTTGCTGTGTCTGTGAAAACTGGCATGTCTGAATCATCATAGCACATCACAAAGCAACTGTGTGTGGATGGTTACTTCAAAGTGAATGTCATTTACTTCCAAACATCAAAATCACTGCAAATTAAATTCATTATTTGACTGTAAGGAGCATTTGGTTTTTCTGGTGCTTCATTACACTGCCATGTGAAATTATTCCTTTGACTTTTAGATGTAATTCAAACAAATCTGTAGCTCAAAACTTTTCTGAAAAACACAAAAACAGACACATCATTTCCGCATAGCTAAATGAGCACTTTTCAATGAATAAAACAAGGTTTTAGTTATAAATACCTATCGTTCAACAATAAAAGCTTCAGCTATGCAGCCGACAGATTAGACCTTTTTATTATTTGTCTTTTTTCTCATCAGTCTGTCTCCAGCTGACACGCAAGGACTTATGACTCTTGGACAATAAATGGTCAGTCTGCGGAGAGAAACAATAAACCTGAAAGTATGCTCATTACTTGAATTACACATTCCACCTTCACTTTCAGATATCTTATCTTGTCATTACAACAAAAAAAATCGAACAACGCGAGTCTATATTAGGCATGGAATTCTGTCCTGTATACAATAGAAGAGATGGACACTGATCCGCAAAAGCTGTGGCCAGCCACATTAAACAATAGATTGTTTCAGCTGAGTAAGGACAGAAGGAGCCTCTGGACTTCTACAGGGTCCGCGCGTGCATTGGAAAGGTTCCCCTTACATTAGTACTTGTCTGCCTCTTCCTAAACCCTGCTGTATTTGTATACACTGTATTTGTCACCATATTAATAATAGTTTGCTTATACAAAAAACTTTTCCTGTGTATTTTTTGAAGTAGACTGAAGAAGGATATGTGGTACTAAATAGAGTCTTTGTAGCTCTTCTGTTTGTGTTGATATTCTATCACATGTTTTGTTGTAGAACGCTGGATGATCAGTGACACTGTGTTTACTGAAGAAGTGGAAGGATGTGTTTACCTTTTGTTCATGGATACTTCAGCATATAATGTACCCTGTATATTAAATGAGTATTTTCATGCCACTTTCTGCTTCTACTCCACTACATCCCAAAGGGAAATATTGTACTTTTTTCTTCACTACATTATAACAGTTTTAGTTACTTAACAAATTAAGCTTTTTACACACAAAACCTATTATTATTAGTTAAAATATGATGTTTTGTTATAAAGTAAACTACAGTTATTACAGTCTGTCATATATGTAGCACTGTGGGACAAGGAGGAACAATATTACACAACTCTGCATGTTTTTAATATATTGGGGAGGAAATTTGAACTTGGCTTGACTTGAACTTGATACAAGTACAGCTGAAATGATTAGTTGGTTGACAGAAAATGAATCTGCAACTGTTTTGATTGTTTAAGTCATTTTTCAGGCAAAAACATTTCATGGTTCCAGCTTCATAAATTTGAAGATTTGCTGCTTTTGGATTGTAATTGTGACAGCATTTGTCACTATTTTCAGAATTTTTACAAGCAATTGATTAATGGAGAGTAAATCAATAATGAAAAATTTGTTGCATTCAGATACAAAGTAGTTAAAAATGAGCTCCACCTCAACAACTACATAAAATCCTGCTTTAACATGAATGCATGAGTAATAATATTCTCATGACAGAATATATACTAGTATAACATAGTCATAGGGGGCATTTTTCTGCATTGAGTACTCCTGATTATACTTACATAAGTATCATTTTCAATACAATAATTTTACTTGTAACAGAGTATTTTTACAGTGTGGTATGAGTATTTTTACCTAAGCAAAGGCTCTGAATACTTCGTCCACCACTGTTGACAGATGACCTGTTAAGCCAAAACGACTCCACCATGTTAACCTCTGCCAAAGTATCTCAGGCCAGTAGTCCCGTTGAAACAACACACAGCTGTCCATTTGACTGTATGTGGTCTAAGTTCATCTCTTTAGAAATTAAAATATTTGCATTCACATACCTCGTCAGTCAATGATATTTTCATTACACACTAAAAACAAACAAATGCAACACTAGATGTTTCATCATCTTTGCTGTAGTTTGAAGGTGTACAAACATCTATGTTGTAGCTTTGAGATGTATTTCCTTTGAACATTTTCCACGGCAATAACTCTGATGGATTTTTGTTTAAAAGAGGTGCAAGTAATCTATTTAAGATATCTGCTTCTCCATTTCCATAGCCTCATATTTCCACTTCTAAAAATACACATTTGCCTCATACTGATAAAAAAAGTGCAAGTGTCTGCTCTATTTCCACGTTCACACATTAGGAGGTTAATAGATCAAATACTGAGTCATTATCTATTCAAAGTGAAAATGGATGAATGAATCATCAGAATCCCCAGATGAAACCATAACAACATTTACTTTTACCAATATAATATTTCCCCAAAATATTATAAGACACGATCATTGGTTTCATTCTTCTAAAAGCCCTCTGATGTTATAGTAAGTAATTTTTATTGGAGGCCTTGAAAGGATTTTGATTGTTGTGCTATAATGTTACATCGTATTATATCATCATTCATGCCATAATCAAATGTCTTTATTATTATTATTATATTGTACCGTTGAGCCCAATATATTTTTAAATAAAAGACCAGCTCTGTGCGTGTTCAGCAGCCAGATTCAGATTATCTCTACTCTACAGCCAGTTAAACCATAAAGGTTAAAGATTTCTGGATATTTTGCAAGTAATATCTTTACACATTTTGTACGTTAATTTACCTTGGATGAGTTCAGCCCTTTACTTCACTCTTGCCTATATTGTCTGCTCAATAATGTAACAATATACTATGCCCCCCCACTCTGAGGGGAGATGTGTGTGTTGGTTGTACGGCTGCTTGGAACATGTTCTGTCTACTCAAGGTTAGATTGTTTCATTACACCCCATCAATCATTCAGTGATGTAAACATCCCCTGAGCACAACGTTTTGCCAAATGCCCTTTACAGAGCAAGCTAACGGAAGGAGGAGAGACACGAGGAAAGGGAATAAATGCATGAGGAAGAGAGAAGACAGATGATAACCGGAGAGAGACAGATGGATTGGGGAAGAGAGAGACACTGAGTCAGAATGAAATATCCTGACTGAGAAGTATATGGAGATTTGCAGAGTATCCTGTTCTCCCAGTGAGAGAGAATTTGTTTGGGCTGAACAGGATGCATGGGGTTACATCTGGACAGATTAATCCCAAATACAGTATACAATATCTCTCTTCCTGCGCTGTGTGGGACATAGAGTTCTTTCTTCCAGAGACGTTTGTCTCTATTACTAAAACATCACCATGAGTTAGTGTATTTGTTTGTCTTTTCTGGAATTTCAAGAATAATTACAGCTATTTACATTTCTACACATTACATTTTGGCCATCCTTCCTATCATTAATAATAACACTGCAGTCACAAAATGAAATACTGAGATCTGGGAATGCAGTAACTTTGTAAGTCTGACAAGGCAAGAAACATGAGCAGTCAGACGTTCAGCAAAATTATTACCCAAACTATTGGAAACATTCATCACAGCTTATATTACTGTCATCATGCGCACCTCAGTTTTTCTGTGCAACTAGGGATTATTACAGACATACAGACCTGTTACCAGAGGGAAATTAAAGGACCACTGTGTAAGATTTAGGAGGATACTGGCAGAAATGGAATATATATAATATGTTTGTTTTCATTAGTTTTTTGGGGGGGGGTTGTTACCTGAGAATGAGCCCTTCATGTCTACAGAGGGAGCAGGTCCTCTTCCACAGAGTCCACAGTAGCCCAGAATGAACAAACCAATGAATGCTGGAAAGCAAACAAAACACTTGTATGTATGCATGATTGACTGGGTAAAATTAGCCACTTTATCATTTGTAAGGAAACCTCAAACTGGACTCAACAACATGAACACACTGACTGACTTTTCAGAGAAAAAAAAATTTTTCATCCAAAATCAGAGTTACACTGCGATGTGTATCAAATTGAATTATGACTACCACTCCAAATTTGGCTACAAATACCATAAAGAATTCATCTGTAAAGTAACATCCAGAAGAAAACACACAGCAGTCTGTAAATTCTGCAGTGCAATGCTTATGGAGACGGCTGGGACCACGTTAAACTTTTATTGCCACTTAGAAAGAAAGCATAAAGAAAGGAAAGCTATGTATTAGCGACATTAGCAAAGCTAGTAAGCTTACCTATGCATATACTGTATGTTTCAGGGCACTTACTTGCCAGCTATTTGACACCTAGCTAGGTGCACAAGCTACCTAATTTAGTTAACTTATTGTGAGGGATTGAGGGGACAGGGCCTGTGGTGACAACTTGCTCATATTATGTTTTTGCTTGTGATAAACAATGACGAGACAGGCCACATAAAGCTTTGTTGTTAATGTGTAAGTTAAGTTACTTCAATGGTAGCTAATGTCCGCTAAATACAGCTCCTGACATTACAGCTATGCACTGTTTTACTGCTCCCTCATTTGGGTAAGAGAGCTAGCCTAGACATGTGACAGCAGAGAATGGAGACCGAGTAATGCGCCTCCACTTCTATACATGGTATGTTACTTAAAGAGTGCTAATTTTGAGTTTGAATACACAGTTGCAGATCAAATATGGAAGACAATAATCAAACAGAAAACCTAATGCTCACACAAAATCTTTATTGTGATAAGTGGATTGTAAAACATGAAAAAGGGGTATTGAATAAAGAAGATTAAGTTTGTGTCAGCTGTTTGTGTTTGTATGCAGGGTTTTTTATGGGAATGTGTCATTTGTCATGACTTGGTCTCGGTTTGGGTGGTCTTGACACTAGTTCGCATTTCACATACTCACTGGATTAGAAAAATGAGTAGGTGAGCACAAAACTAAGCTTAGTTTACAGGCTAGCTGATCAATTCTCTCCTCCACGCTGCCTGTTGCTACTGTTATTATGAAAAAACCTGGAACCCATTGGCTCACAGTCTGTGTACACCAACCAATTCATCCCACGTCAACTTATGCACGGGTCAAAGAGGAAAGTTAGCATGACTCGAGCTGCCCAGAGAGGTTGAAAACAAGCCAACATTTTAGCCAGATGATCTTGATACTTTGCTTTTTTGCTGCATTGGATGTCATTTCAGTAACATTATGTAATTTGTTATGTTTCAAGATCTCAGCAATTACTTTGGCGAGTGTAATGTTATCATAACGAATAGAAATGAAAATGGTCCTTTAAAACCTCTCCTGCAGCACTGACATCCAGAATGTAAAAATAATTTACAGAGTGCAATAAAGGCTAGCAACCATAATGTTGTTGGAGGGACTTATGACATAACTTTGGTTTAAGGTTGAGTTCACTCGTACAGGACTGGATGTGTCAAAATGCTTGTAAAACTTGGAAAGAAAGGGGAGTGTCTCACGAGCGAAGCCTGTGGAGGTAAAATGAGCAATCATGGTGGTCTCGTTTTACTTTCAGGCTCATTCTTTTATCATGACTATTGAGCAGGTGATAAAGTGTTACTTTTTCCCCCCTAGTATTCTTATGAACTCAGCACCTGAAAATCACACCAGAATGTCCTTTCTCTCTCTTCGTTTCCCTCCTTCTCCCCAGTCCGGCTGTTTCCAGTTACCTTTCAACCGGTGAAAAATATTTACTCCTGAAAATGAAGAGGATAACTTTCCATCTCCGACACTGTTCCAGGAGACATCTGGCTTGTGTTAGAGGAGCTTTAGTGTGTGTGTGTGTGTGTGTGTGTGTGTGTGTGTGTGTGTGTGTGTGTGTGTGTGAGTGAATTATAATCATAAGCGAAGTGTATTGTTTCACTGTCTGTGCTCTCCCACAGGGGAAGTCAGCTGCAGTGAATTCCACATGCACATAAGTCACAATGTATCCCAACAAATAGCAGAGACACACAGAGGCTCACACACACAATGGACCTCCCCATCGTGTATGTACTGCGTGTGTAGGAGGAGGTTTTTATACTTCCTTCTCTCTAATCAATGCACATACACACTCACATGCAGGGAAGATCCACTGGTGGAAAACGTCCCATTCATACATTTACCACTAACATCTGAGGTCAAACATGATGTGTATACAGTCTTTATCCAGGGAATTGCCTCTGATCCTTCCCTAGTCTCCTCTGTGAGCCTCTTGCATACTAAACCTAACCTTCGGGCCATGAACAAGCTCACAGCATAAACCACATTGTTGAGTAAGTCGTAGTGTTGACAGCTTTCAAATAAACAGAAAGTCCAGTACAGTTGATAAACTGATCATCGACTCCAAGGATTCACATCCTGTGTTTATAATTGTCTTTTATGACAGATCAGTTCAGTGGTGTCTAATTTTCATATATATGATTTTCATATCAGATTTTCATAGCCGTGATTGTAAAAAGTAAATTTTTTATGTCAAAAGGTATGGCATTGCTCCATAGAGACTGAGTTGAGAGAGATAATGAATATCAAAAGCACAACAGGGTTTTATCAGGCTATTTAAAGGTTTTACACAGACCATCATGCCTCACAACAACAAGCCAGCAGTAGAGTCCTAAACAGGTCCTGGGGTTTGCCAGTTTGGCACAATAAGTACATATATCAGAGGCAAGAAAATATTTTTCTCCTGTGAAGTGATCAACTGAATTTATTTCACTTGACCTTACAGCCCCACAAATCCTTAATGTTACTTAATTGTTAATTGTTAATAGTTTGGGAAGTACACTTTTTTGTTTTCTTGCATAGAGAGACTCTAGAAAAATTACTGCTCCTGGCCAAGAAATATTCCGGTCATGTGCCAGATTCATGCGCCTTCCTGTACCTTTTCTCCACACTATGAATCCTTGATCATTCTTTTCTTGGCCTCCACAGTTTTGTTATTTTTTTTCCTTTGGACAGATCTAGGCTAGCTATCCCCCCCTGTCTCCAGTCTTTGTCCTAAGCTAAGCTAACCTGCTGCTAGCTGTCGTGGTACTGATCTTAACCTCTAACTCACGGAAAGAAACTGAAAAAGCCTTTTTCCAAATATGTCAAACTGTTCTTTTAAGGGAAAAAAATCTCAGCATACAGTAAAAGTACATTTTCAAAAGCTACAATATAAGCATGTTTTTTCCTTTTAGTTTGTCAGTATTAAAAGTCTTACCTTCTTCCTTTTTGTGGTAGCACCAGTGTGGAACCTGCCACAAACAAACAGTACTACTGGAAAGTGATTGCTAGGTATCATGGACAAAAAGCACCAATTGTTTTGAATCCATTAAAATTATGTTAATTTAATGAAAACTCTCAAGTATCTCAAAACTCATGATTGCCACAGTCACTATCTACGCTCTGTGGTATTTGCCAACTCTAATTTGCCACTAACATTTTCTCTTTCACATGTTGAAGGCATCACAGCTGGAAATCGATGTCTTTGGTTTCTGGATTTGAGATAGAGCTGTTTATTTTCTCAAACACTGATTGGACTTTCCTGACACATAGAAATCATTTCAGCAGCTACGGGTAAGGTGCAAAAAAATCCTTAAAGAGAGCTTTACCCTTGTCCTTCTCTCCACACCGTGAATACTTCACCCAGATTTTCCAGGCAAGCCTCCACGCAGGTTTAAGCTGCTCTCTCAGATGCACAGCCAGGCGCGATAGAGAATAATAACATGTCAAATAAGTTCACAACAGCAGAGACCACAGAACATGGAACACGCCTGAGGGTGGAAAAACACTTAAAGATTTCTTGCAGTGCTCTTGAATTTATTAAGTGCCAAGACCCCTGCATACTGCTCAGGATCAGGGGACAACAAGTAAAAAAAAAAAACAGTAAGGCACAACTTTCATGATGACCTTGCTATGCTACAAGTTCACTGTACCAGAAAGAGAGTTTTATTATCCCTGCATTATCGCATCGCTATTTAGGTGATTTGTGTTTTGTTTTTTTTGTCATTGCTGTCTCAGACCAAAAAAGTACCTAAAAGTGATTGCATTTATTGTTGTTTTGTTATTTTTCCAAGGAATCATTTTTTTCCCCCACAGATGAACAGTAGAAAGACAAGCCTGGTAAATTGTTGTGACAAAAAAAATTATAGATGATTTATTTGCTGCAAGTAATAGGTACCTTGCTGATGTTTATAGTCACATTTGACAGTTACGGCCCAGCAAAGCTAATAACACAACGATAATTTATTGTATCTTATATGCGTGACAATGTCACTACAATACAACATGTAGAGTTTAATCTTGCATGTCTGTTTGTACAGGCTTGATGAATGAATAGAGCCTTTATTATCTGCAAACAAAAATTTAGATGCAACTGCTCTGAGCTTTTGCATTTATTTGAAGATTGTACAGTGGGTATGGTCTTCCTAAAAAGCACTTTTGCTTTTATTTGAAACTAATTCAAAGACATATTCTTTCCCCTTTTTCTGTATATTTTTGACTTCGTCTATGATATGTGAAAACTTTCCCTAAGCCCTCACTAGTCTCTTGTAGCATTTGTTATACCACTGCTCAACCTGGATTTAAAAAGACCGGATCAACCTAACCCCTTCAGAATTTACCCTGAGGGAAACACTAAACAGTGAGGGAAAATCAACACAAAACAGTGAGTCACAGCCTGGTAACTTGCCTAACACCTAAGCCCTGTCTCAACACTGTAACACAAACAAGCATGGCTCCTCTTCAGCACACTGAGCCACGAATAGAAAATGTTTTTGCGGTGGCTCTGTCACGACTACACTCATTGAGTGTCCCTTACAGTGACCTCATGAAACAAAAGCAAGATAACATTAGAAATGGGCCACATATTAGTCAGAGCACTCATGCTGGAATAGGTCATACATGTATTTGTTTTTTCATTCCCAACACAGACACAGACAGAAACACAGACTGAAGCATGTGTTCATATTCTACAATACAAAAGCAGTCACAGACACATGCATACAAATAAACACATCCTCAGCACATACTGTGTGCCTCTTTTCAGAGGAACCAACTTGCACAAAAAAACACACAAGAAACACACACACACACACACAGTCACACACACCCCAGGGCTGTTAAAGTGGCTGGGCATGACAGATCACGCTGCCTCTCCAGTATTACGTCGTGTTACGATTAATAATGCATGTTTCCTGACACCTTAATTACTTCTGTCCACACCCTATCCACACACAAATACACACATACAAACCTTCAGTCAGCACCAGCTAATGTCACATCAACACACACACTCTCTCGCTGTGGAGGGTACACATCAACAGCACCCATAACACTGGAAGAGGTACCTGAAGTAACTGCAATTGTGTGTTTGTGCCTGGACACACACAGCAGGACGTGCAGTTCACTCGGCTATCACGCAGCCATAGTGATCCTGCCACACTGACTCAGCGCTCACTGAAATGTTCAGCATTGAAGACAATACCTGTTTCCTGCAGGTCTGACTGACTGGGTTAAATTTGGTGCAGTGAATCACCATTCAACAAAATTGTGCATGACTGTAATCTCAATGGGGACTTATGACCTGAAGGCTGACATCTACAGTAAAGATCTTTAAACTAATGAGGAGTATAATGAACCTTTCAGTAAATGGTTACTTCTGCAGGTCCAGGAACCACCAGGGAGCCCATTGTTGTACTTAAAGATTCCAAACCAAGAGCAAAAGCAGGAAGAACACATTGATGGGAACTGTTGCTATTAACGTAGCCCTATAAATATCAATACATGCAGATCATTTCAGATTTATTGGGCAAAGTTTTGAGATAGGTCTGGTTATATTTAAAACTAGTTTGTATGGCGTGTCATCAGACTGCATCTGAAGGCAAAAGAGTTTATAGCTGTTCCGAATGGCCACACTCAAAGGCGAGGTGAAAAGCAAGGGGGCGAGATGTGACAATTGTTTAAATATAGGGATAACAATACACACTTCACAAAATCTCTCGTCAGAGGCTCTCCTTCATAGCATTGCACTTGTTTGTACATACGGTATGAAAAGGGACAGAGGTAATTGCGTGAAGAAACACAAATTAGAGCTTCAAATCCTCCATTGTTTCTCACCTCTGCACACTTGGCCAGAGTGGGTGTGAATGAAAGACTGTCGGTTTTGGAAAAGTTACAAAACTGAACAGATGCAGCCCTTCCAATTTTGATATCAAGGTATAGGGGGAGGGGGGTTTTGGAGACTTCTTTGGTCATCAGGATACATTTTTTTGTTGGAGACTCTTTGCCTCCTGAGGAAGAAAGTACTAAAAAACTTTTCACAGTAAAGTCTGCCGATTATCGGGTAAGTGACAGGAGTAAGAGCAATAGAGATCTCAAATTAACATTTGTACATAGTTAGATATGACGTATACTGTAAGTAGGAAAATATTTTAGATTTTTTCTAATTTGAGTGAACTGCTCGTTAAAGATTTGGGGAGAGCTGCACAGCTAGATAATGCGCTGAGGATTTGCTTTCAAAGTGTTCAACAGAGCACAGGATAAAATGTCTTCCAAAGCGTTTTCAAATATCTTAACAAGTTCTGGATCAACAGTTTCAAGATTTTCAACAGTTGAAGACGGTTTTGAGAAATAATTTGCCCCGTTTTGGTCTACTATCTCCCCTTAATTAGAAAGCTGTACCATCATGATTCACCAGGGACAAACGTCTATGAATGAATTCCTTTGAAAGACGTTGCTGCCTGTTTCAATAACATCATGTATACTCCTTTATGATGACATTCTGCCGCTGAAACTCAAACATAAACTTCATGAATGTTAACCCACATTTCCAACATCCTTCAAAACTGATGAAACGCCAAGAAACGCAGGGCCTAATTTTAAGCAGCCACAGAGTTTGCAGTTAATGGAGCAACGCTCGGCTTTCATCTTTCTCCCGTGAGTTATAGTGCAATCATATCATTAAAAGCTCTGCGTTAGGTAATTTGTGAAGAGTGACAGGTTGTTGTTGCTGGCTGAATAGTAAGCGTGTATGTGTACACACAAACACTTTCTTGTCTTTTCCTCCTCGCTTCCTCTTTCTCCCGCTGGCCTAGCCCTGGTTCAGGCAGTGTGTTCCAATGCGTGGGAAATAATTGGTCATCCCTTTCATCATGGGATTATGAGAATAAATCTCCTTTTGGAGCGGAGCAGCGCTAACAGTCATTGAAATCCTGTTACATGGGGTATTATCCTGCAATTAATTGCTTTTTCCAAATGCTAAGCTCTTCTCTCCCTCTCGTGTTGGTACACTTTGATAAATTTACTACTGGTTGACTCACTCTGGAAAGAGGTTGGGGGTTATGGGACTTGTCGTGGGGATTGGTAACAAAAAAGAGTTTTTTTCTCTGTAGATCTGTCTCCCTCTCTCGCTAGAAGTGTCATTAATGATGATCCAACCTCTTGTGTTTTGGCTGGAAGATGTACTTTGTGTCCTCGCTTACTGAAATGAAGAGGGACTGAGGATCTGCTCACTCAGAATATAATTTAGTGTAGGTATGTCAACAGTAGATGCCCCTTTTGAACAGCAGCTGTAACTATCTTTCATCAAACAGCACAGAGGAGATTAATGTCGGAGGACACTTTGATGTGCCATACTCTAAGGCTCTGTTTGTGAAAGAATACTTTTAACGGCGCAGATGAAGTAAATCAAAGTGAGACACTGGGGGAATTGTGTGATAGAGAATATTAAGACGAGAACTGAAAAAACAAACAAGAAAAACTGATTAGGCATTATAAGCCATGCTAGCGACATCCTTATGTTCCCAGGGTTCAATGTTCCCAGCATAGGTGTTTATATTAAGAGCATATTGAGCTGGGGAACATAGAACCTTGGTAGCATAGAAACACTCTATGGCTCTATTTAACAACATTTGATTCCATGATTTTGTACAGATATGCCTGGTTCCCAGGCAATGACTTTGGTGATGCCCTGACTTTAGAGCCCCACCATGAGGTTGACCTCTTAGGTTACAAGTGGATGGTCTTGACAACTATTTGATGGATTCACATTACATTTTTACGCAGACATTCACACAGGACGTCCTGCAGCCTCTTGCTCAGTCACTCTCTTATTCACTTATTAGCTTCCTACGTCAATGTCCTCTTCTGTCTCTTCGCCTCTGCCATCTGCTGCTGAGTCTGGTTATGTTGCCCGCTCACTTGGCTCCGGCACGACACCAGCACCGCTCTCCACCAGCAGCAGCCTAATATTGCTTGAAACTTGGATGGCAAGCTAGCCAACAAAGCTAGACAGCAACCGACGCAAGAGCACTTACAGTAACCTTACCAGCGTAGAAGTGTGTTATCTAACCATTAGTATGTTTGCTAACATAACACGTCTAAACCTCTGTCTGTGAAACATCTGGCTGATTTTGCTCGAGTCGACACAAGACACAGCAAGTCAGCCAATAAAGTTATTAATGACCAATCTAACAGCAACAAGGCCAGCTCGGCATCTGTCCTTCTAATGAGTAAAAGTCAGTCGGATATTTACTCTTGTCTGGTGTCTTGCTCATCACTCTCTTTTTCTCTTAGTCGCTTCCTCCGACATCTTCTTCGATCTCTTCACATCCTCAGCGATCAAAGCTGCTGGACTAATCATTCACTCTTTGATCTCACATCTTTCTCCCTTACCTTCCTACTGTCTAAAAAATGTAAATCGTCACTTACAATACTTCACAAATAATAAAATCTTTTTTCATCAGCTGAGCGATAGATGACAACCACTTCTTGTTTACTTTTCTCAATGGGTCTTTTCTCATTCCAGTGAGGGTGACATCATGGGATCAACCAGGCTGAGGGGAGACAGCTTGAGTAACCTCTGTGATGGGCTGGTGACAGTATGGTGTTGACGTGTGTGTGTGTGTGTGTGTGTGTGTGTGTGTGTGTGTGTGTGTGTGTGTGTGTGTGTGTGTGTGTGTGTGGGTTGTGGCCACAGCGTGCACACACACACACACACACACACACACAATTGCCATTCACTTCCCATTAGCAACAGGAAACCCCTTGAGTCATCCTGGAGTGGAGTTCTGAGTGTAAGGCAAACTATTTCAGTGAAATCATGTGTTGATGAGTGACGGATAAAGACGAAGTTATGAAATTATGTTCTTAGGACATGAAGGGAAGTGAGCTGATCTTTTCAAGTGAAATTCTACTGATGAAGGACTGAGGAGGATAGGTCGTATTTGATGAATTTCCAGTGAAATTGTGTTATTTCATAAAGAGAACTACATAACTACAAAACAATATACTTTTTCACTTTGAATTGAATGGGTAAAATTGCATTTCCTCAATCTTGTAGCACAATGGAATACTTCTTTACAAAGTTAGAAAGTTAAAAACATCAGAGAGCATCTTAAAAGTGGCCTTGAAAGGATGGTGGTTTCATTTTTAGCCTGCTTTATATCAGAGCTAGGCTCTTTGAATGTACAACATTTGTCTGGTATTATTGTTTGTTTTGTCTATATTTCTGAGGGTCACAATGGGAATTAATACATTGTGTTGTTATCTTTGTAACTACTGCAGTGCCGCGCAACAGTACAGAATAATTTCAGTCATCCAATATAATCCATTAACTGATCAAAGTGGCCATTTCAATTAAATCATGTGTTCGTGATATTAATAGAGGCTGCTATTGTTTACTTTTTCTTTTTGATGATCTAGCTCAAGTTCCTATTCCTATTAAATTTGAGTGCAGTCGCTGTAGTTCCCTTTGGTCTGCAAAATGAATATAATGTTTCCCTTCGTCACTCATTTTACAGTAATTATGGTCTCCAGATAAGAGAAGTAAAATTTATCATTTCCGCACATATCAGGAGTGAGTAGTTAAAAAAGCATTTAGAGGATCAATTTCTGCATGTTAAATCTACATTAAACATGATGGAACATCTAGTGTTGCGTTTCACCTTGTTCATCTTGTTGTCATTTTGAAGCATAAAGATCATCAACCAACCAGGTAATGTGATCATGAACATATTATTCATACCACAGATAAGTTTAACAGCACTGGCGACGTCAGTCAACATTTGTCAACAGAAGACTATTAGATATTCTTCTGGTTAAAATAATAAAGGGAGCATCTCCACCCGCAGAAAATGCATTGTGATCCCTGTGTCACCACATTCCACCACCATTATTCATTACACAACATTTCGGTTCAGTTTCAGTTTTAAATTGTATTTTCTTTCTTGGGTTAAAATGAAGGTCAGTTCTATGAAACAGCTGGGAGCTTTTAGGACGGCCACTTCATGTGAACACAATACTTACAGTAGATGAAGAATTTTATTTTTAGCTAAAACTTTACAATTTCTCAGAAGACCTTTAAGGAAGTCTTTGTGCTGAGTATGTGCAAACATGACAACTCCCCCTATGTGAGAACAAATGTTTTCTATGGGGAACAATGTGTAGGTGTGTGTTCCCATGTCAAAACAATTAGTGGTCATGTGCTGTAAAATCTGAGCACAACATATTGTGAAGATTGAAAGTATGTATTAAACTGCCAAGTACCGCGTCTCTCTAATCTAACCAAGCCTGACTCAACCTAACAGATCAAAGAAACAATGATGGACAGATAACTAGCAAAGGAAGGCAGAATGTTTTGGCCAGACTACAGTCTGGAGTCCATCCACATGAAACAATCCCCATCTCAGCTCCTGGTTTGATTGATTGTCCTTGAGGTCAGCCAGGGTTGTGAAAATATAGAGTAGAGATAGTTATAGCGGGCTGATGACTAATTTTGGATGAGACCTCCACCCTGGAGTTCATTCAGTTCACAGTGTCTACAAGCTTATGGCAAAATGTACAGAAGAGAGAAGAATGGTTATAAAAAGTTATATTAGACCTCTTTTTGTTCTAAAGGCAGAATTTACACCCAGACTGAATAGAAATGTTATATTTTTATTGCTAGCATACAGTTGAATATCCAGTGGCCCACTTCTATCTCCCACACTCTAATTCTACATTCATAGAACATTGTCAGCTGTCCAAAGACACAATGGTAATGGCAGGCAACCAGACATTCACAGAAAACAAGTTTCTACTTTACAAAATTCATAAAAGAAAAAAAGTGATAGCAGTCAGTATTATACCAATAGAGGAAGATGATGGACTTGTAAAAAGACTACTGTTGCATACAGTGCCATTACTTCCTTCTTTCCTCAAGTGACGTTTTTCAGATGCTAAGAAAAGGGGTCAGCTGTAATTACAATAATTACCATATTTGCCATAGTTTTGCTCACCAGTTATGAAAATGTTGATTGTCTGTCTTTGCAGAGATGTGAGGTCAGAGATGAGGTACATTTTGCATAGTATTTTCCTACATTCATCTTCCAGTACACATCTTCAAGAGAATCATTAGTCAATTACTTTCATGTCAAGTTGCAAGTCCTGTTGTTCACAACTACCTGCACATCTGACTCGAGTTCTAGTCTCAAGTCTGCAGCTCTGTTCAGAGCAGCTCAAATGAAGAATAATTAACAGTATGATGCGCTGGCTGTCAGCAAGATCAGATTGAACTATTCTCAGAGCTGATCAATTCCCAGCCTCTCGTCACCGCTGCTGGTGGTGAGTGACTCAGCTAATTATAACAAGGGAGAGCATGCCCTGAATACTGTTTTCTCTTCTAGCTCACTGGCAGGGGGATGCAGCCACACTCCTACACAGGCACCGTATACACACACATAACACACACCCCCATTCAGTATGAGGTACACATTGGCTTACCAGCTATATAATGCTACAACCTGCACATAAAGGATCTTGCATAAGAGTAACGTACAACCTAAACATGTAGTATGGTGTGACCTTGTGTAATGATTCCAACATAAACTATGAATTACATTGGAACAAACTGTCATGTCTCACACACACGCAAACACTGTGTGTATATCATAGTCCACACAAACGAGTCACTGTTTCCACTGTATACCGAAACAATGCGTCTCACATAAACAAGCGACATACATGCATCATCACTATGATGGACTATTGTCAGGTAACAATAAACCATTTACCTTGCTCTGCCAGCCCATTCCCACAGTGACTGTTCATCCTGCTTTTTGAACTGGACAGAGTGAGAGGAAACCTGTTCCTGTGCCTGCTCGACGGCATGACAAACACACTTGCTCACAGAGATGCACATACATCACTCAGTTGGTGAGTCACCTTATTCATAATACGACCACTGCAAAAAGAAAGAATGTGAGGCCTAAAAATAACAAGCCATCATTCCTTTGAGATGTGCAGCTCATCCATATTTGGACGACCTGCAGAGACACGTTCACATGACCTTTTTCAGTCAAGCTGAGCCGAGCTGCTGCGACCTGGTTAAGTGTGTGACCTCTTGTGGAAGGAACTGTGTTGGAAATGTGAAAAGAAATGGTTCGGAACGGCATGCTTCTGTTTGGCAGGAGGGGTCGTGCAAAAGAGGCCAGCTGGTGCTCTGTGCTTTAGTGAACGCTCAGTGAGCCTCTACTGCAGCCACTCTTGTGCATGCTTGTTCAACATAAAGCAGTGGAAAAAGAGAACCCTTGCGCAACACACACATGGTCACGCGTGTGTGTGTGTGTGTGTACACACCGTGACAAACACACACAAACATGCACATTTGTTATTACCTCACACCATCAGCTCAACTGCAACACTCATCATCACAGCAATGTATTTCAGACTGACTATATACTGTACTTCAACCTTCAATTCTGGTTCTTACATTCTTAAGTAACAGTTCATAGTTCACTGATTATCCTTTTTTTTTCAAGAATATTGCATAATTTTCACACAGATTGCACAGCACTGACTTGCTTGCTTGTGGTATTTGGGTATACAAGTAGTTTTAACCTGGGATCAGTGTCTCTGGGAGCCCAGCTGCTATGATGTTGTCTACAGAGTCGCGCTGGCATATTTTATGTGAATGCTTATAGCCAAGCACCATGAAGGCTTTATGGGGGTGAGTCATATCCACATAACAAACAGGCTCAGCATGGGAAAATATCATGGCGATGTTAAAGCTAGAGTTAAGGCTCATACAGTGAAGCTTTGTACTGGCTAGTTCGCACTAGAGGCACAACATTTGGAGAGCAAACACTTCAGGTGCCATACAGGAGGTCTGCGGAGAGACTGTTGCAGCTGGTAATAAATGGCAATAAGAGCGGAACGTTAAGGAACAACTGAGTCAGAGAGAGAGTTTTAAAGATCGTTAATTATTGTCCAAAGCATGTGTAAGCTGGGTGAGGCAGCCGTGATAAGTAGCAGATGATTTCTTCATTCCTCTCACATGCTCAGGTTTTTTTTTCAGTATCAGCAAAATCAGGAATTTCGAGATTCATGACACCATGACAGGCGCACGCGCGCACACACAAATAACATTAATGTTTGCACCTTAGGCCTATAGTTTCTGTGAAAGGTGATACAGCAGGCAGAGCTGAGCTAGAGTCGGTGCCGTTGATTGCTCAATGGTTGTGTCACCAGGAGGCTGGACTGGTCGGGTGGAGTGTTTGAGCTCTGAGCTCAACATCACCGGAGCTCACTCACTCTCTGCCTCTGTGAGTGTGAGGCGGTCTCTCTTTCTCTCTCTCTCCCTTTCTTTCTTTCTCATCTCTCTCCCAGTCGGGACTGTAAGGGATTTTTTTACCAAAAGTACACAGACCTCAGAGCCACGGGCATTCACTCTCCAAAAGGACGTGGGTTGGATTATTACCACACACACAAAAAAAACGCGCTGTCACTGAATCAACTGAAGTTTCATTTATATCTCAGCTATAATGAGTCTCACACGGAGGAATGGAGCGCACAGTTTGTAGTTTATTTTAACCATCAAAGGACGCGTCCAAAACAAGTCGGGGTCTCGTTTTTGTTTTCACGGACAATCAGTCTATCAGGATGAACTTGCAGTGGAGCAGCCCGGCACCCTGCATCCGCACCGGGAGAGTCGCGCACAAGCGGCTGGACTCAGATGATCAGCCGCCGGCTAAATGCGCCAGGCTGAGCGCAGAGGCGGGGGACACACAGGGACTCCTCGGTACTTCTCCCGGGTCCCCGGTCAGCCCCGTCTCAACCCCTATCCCGGCAACCCACCAGGGGCCATCCAGGATAGGACCGTTTCTGCTTCTACCTCTGGCGGACCGGGAGAGCATGCACAGCGCGATGAACACCGACACCGGCGATGAGCTACTGTGCAAGGTATGCGCAATCCCGTCATTGCGCAATTTCTTTGAATGAATGGTGTTTCAAGACACCGCGTTGCTCAATAGCCTGTCTGACATGTCATCAGTATTTAGCCGACCAAATGTCATTCTCACGCAAAGTGTGTCACACTGGCAGTGTTGCTTCATGATTTTTAAATTTTGAACTATGCCAGGCTCTATGATTGATTAAAATCTGTTTATAAATAGGTCTACGTGAGAGACTAGGCAACCCCATAGCCTGTGCTGTGTTGTGGAAATGCAGTCCACCTACCATCGGCACTATGGCTTCACACTCTGTCAACTGGGCTCATTTGCATACACGTCACTGCAATCCGCCACGCCGTGGCACACAAAAATGAAAACATGTGAGACAAAGAAGGACTATCATGATAAGGATCTGCTCTGATAAGGACAGGGCCCTCCTATGTTCCAGACCCATGTGTTTATTGTGCGTGATAGACCTGCAGGCGTTTGGCTTTGTTGATTAATAAAGTTAATCGCGTCATGCTTTGGTGATTCATTTGTCACGCTCATGCAAAAACAGTGTATTGAGCTGGAATCAAAGCATATCCTAAGCCTTTTTTTAACTCTCTGCCAAATTTGCATGGTTGTTTCCTCTGATGATCATTAAGAACACACTGACCCATTGCATCCTCCCCCTCTCACATTCTCTCTCTCTGCCTATCTCCCTTCCTAATTTCCATCCTGTCTCCCTCTCCTCTTCTTCTACTCTCCTCTCTCTCCCCAGGTCTTTGATATGGGGGTGTACCAGGAAAAGATCAGAGCCTACGGGATCCTGCCAGCCCACAAGAATGTGGCCAGCATCAGGGACATCATCCTCGGTGAGCGTAAGGCCTATGTGTTCCTGGACAAAGACTTTGGGGACATGCACACCTTGGTGAAGAGCTGTCGCAGACTGGATGAGGAGCACACCTGCAGACTCTTCCGTCAGGTGGCTCTGGCTGTGGCACACTGCCACCAGGCTGGCATCGTGCTGGGTGACCTCAAACTGCGAAAGTTTGTCTTCGCTGATGAAAAAAGGTGAGACGTGCATCCCTTTTAGCACTTTCAAGGTAAACAGATCTTGGTGCTCAGTGTCAGATGACACCTTGTTTAACCATCCACCCGTTCAGCATCCTTAAAAACAATTCTCAATTTCACAGAGTTCTAATAGTATCAAGTAACTTTATTTGGATGCTCTCAGACTTAAATACATGCAGTGTAGTGGGATGTGCCAGTGAAGGCACAGAGAAAACATGGCAGCAGCTGATACACACAGGCCATTTGTGCAGATAGGGATGTGGGCACAGATAGAGTAGGAGGTTCTGTACTTGTGGAGGCAGACTGCATTGCTTCCCAGATTTTCGCCCTCTCTGTCTGTCTCCCTTTCTCGCTCTCGATGTGTCTCTTTGTATGCGGGTTGTGCGTTTGTTTTGCATGCGTGTGTGTATGTGCATGTGTGAATGTAGTGGGTGGTAGCTTGGCAGAACTGCTAGACGAGGCTGTTGAATGAGACAATCATCCCCTTCTGCGTTCTGTATCTTAGAATGTATTTATTACTCATTATTTATTAATACATTACATCATAACTATGCTGCAGAATAAGCGAGGCTCCCAACAAGGATTCATTCAAATACACTTCCATCCATGAAGGAGTAGTTCAAAGCGCTTTGCTTTGAACTGGCTCCCACACACTCCCCCACACAAACACAAATTCCTTAATGTCTGCATCTCTCTCAGTGCTGCATTCTGTTCAGTAAGATACACAAAACCCTGCTTACAAAACTATTTGTCGCCTCTTTGCCCTTGCGTCACTCTCTTTCCTGTAAGCTACACAACCCCCCCCCCCCGGCTTTCTGAAGCCCTTTTTCGTGGAGACTTTTCAACAGTAACATTCTCCAGCCATGACCTCTGGTTTTGCAGGGTCAAACTGGATGAATGAGAGCAGACAGCCAGTGAGAGAAGTTGAAGTTGGTTGTTTCCCTCTGAAAGCTATACGGCTGCAGAGCGATGAATCACAGTATATATGTGAAGAGGGGGGGGGCTGCGTAGCTCATTTTCTTTCTTTCTGTGTGTGTGTGCGTGTGAGCATACATGCATGTTTGTATATGTGCTGATTAAACATTCAGAGCTGTAAAGCTCTGGTCCCTCAAATGCCTTTTTGTTATCTGGGTGGCAACATTGCAACATTAATGCTGGTAGACTGACCCACTTGACCCTGAAGTTGTGGGTGACATCTTGTTTCCTAACACTAACTTCTCTTTACTCTTTGGCTGGTGTCATTGGGTAGGGCCACCAAATGATTTTACTGTGATGTGACGGGAAATACAAAGCAGCAGATTTTTGCTGATAGCATTAGATAGTTGTGTGACGGTGTGTGTATCACGGAATTTGGCTTTTCATTTGCCAAAAATCATTTTTCCACACCCTGAGTTTGCTGCCTCTGTCCAGTCACTGAGAAGTCTGCTTGAAATGTTGTGATTCTGTATCACCTCATTTATTCCGTCAAACATTCTTCTAAATTCACAATCAGGCATCTTTTAAACCCCAACAATCACGCCGTGATGCAATGTCCTGGCCAACAATGCAACACTCAAGCCAGAGCCAGAGAAAGTCACAACAATTTGACAAATGCTATCTGCATTCACACACACAGACGCGCACACTCACACACACACAGTGCAGATGGAAAAGACAGTTTAGGGAAGGTGACTAGCACTATGAAGCATGCAGAGCTTCACTGCTGGGCCAGCCTTCCCGTGCGTCACTGATGTGGCAACAGCCATTTGAGGGTAATTATGGGATGGCTGGCGCCACAAGTGTGGGACCCAGGTGCAGATAGCCTCGGCTCAAGAAAGAGAGCGAAAGAGAGAGGAGGAGAAAAGATATGTACTCTCAACAGCAGGATGAGTCACTCTCTCCACCCCTCTAACTCTCTCTGTTCTGTTTCCTTTTCTGTCTCCAGCTCTTCATTCTCCTCTCCTGACTTGTCTCCGCCACTATCTTGGTGTTTAAATATCTGTTGCTTTCTATCTTGGTCCTTCTAGTTGTCATTCTTTTCATCCTCTCTCTGGCGGTCTGTCTCTCTCTGCTGCAGCCACTCTGTCTGACAACTGAAGTGTCTCACGGACTCGACCCTCTGAACGTGAGAGAAAACAGCACACTTCTTATGAGTGTTTGTGCATTTGACTTGATAAAACCTCAATCACCGTGTTAGTCTTGGGGGCCAATCTCCAGAGGCACAAATTAATTCTTAATTAAAAACATAGCACGCCTGTTGCTGGAGAAAATGAATCACTGTTGAAATCCTTTAGTAATATTTTTCTGCCGTTGGAAACAGCAAAAGTTTGCCATCATGCTTTTTATCTTTGTCCCATCAATAATTTTTTTAGAGCGTTTCAGTGGTAAATGTCTCATTCTACAAATAAACTCTCACATTTGCTCTGATGCTGGACTAAATGTATGTCCTGTCATTAACATGGCTATTATCTCATCTAACTGGCAGGAAGAAGGGGAATACACATACGTTATTTCCCAAATTAGATAACTATTTCCTTATCATTAAATCATTCCTGAATGACAAACATACAACTTCCTCACACACCTTCCCACAACCAACTCCCTTCTTAAAAAAACTCTTCAACCAATGAGATGGCTATTTAGGATTGTGTGTGTGAGTAGGGGAGGAGGAGGTTGCAGGAGTTTCATATTTATATTTCATATTTATATGTGTTTATGTGAGCATGTGTGTGCTGGGAAGCTTTGCTTAGGCAGCTATGCTTCTCGGGATTCACTGTTGTGCACTTCATAGGTCATAGTAAGTTCACTGGTGTCTGGTGTGTGTGTGTGTGTGTGTGTGTGTGTGTGTGTGTGTGTGTGTCCGTCCATCTATTTGTCTGCCGCACAGCTTAAGGCTAAAGGAAGGATGCTTGTTTTTCCATGATGCCATCAGTGACTTACATTTAACAGATCTCTAAGATGTTTGACAGTGTTTAACAAAGCCACTGTTAGAAATAGACTCACATGCATGCGCGCACACACGAACACACACACACAGTGTTGTACTAGATCAAGGAGCGACTTGAGCTTTAAATATTTTTGTACATGGGAACGCCGAGAACATAACTTTCCAACAACAGTGTGACAGCAAAAAAATTTTCTACTGACATGTGGGGGGGGGGGGGGGGGGGGGGGGAGTTATTAGGTTTCACCACAATGTGAAATGTTGCTTTCCATGTAAGATATTAGATACCGTCACATCTCAGTCAGCGCTTACCCAATTTACAGTGCAACTAAAGCACATACCTGCAGTTATAGAAAGGGGATTCTCACATGTTTTTTTGAATAATAGCTGCTATGTACTAAAACAAAACATGTTGTCTAAGCCATTAAAGATCTTTTAAAATGTCCTGACCTAATTTTGACTTTTTCTCCATAGGACACAAGTGAGACTAGAAAGCCTCGAGGACTGTCGTGTACTAGAAGACCCTAACGATGACTCCATGTCAGACCCACGGCTGCCCCGCCTACGTCAGCCCAGAGATCCTCAGCAGCTCTGCACCTTACTCTGGCAAGATGGCCGACATGTGGAGCCTGGGGGTCATGCTGTACACCATGCTGGTTGGTCGCTACCCCTTCCATGACCCAGACCCGGCTACACTGTTTTCCAAAATCCGCAGAGGCCAGTGCTGTTTGCCAGAGGGCTTGTCGCCCAAGGCCAAGTGTCTGCTCCAGAGCCTGCTGAGGAAAGAACCCTGGGAGAGACTCACAGCGACTGAGCTGTTCACTCACCCGTGGTTCCACCGGCCGCCCTCATCGCGGGAAGTGGTGCTGGGTGAACAGGAAGTGACTTCGGCGGAACAGATGGTGCCATCGTTTGACGTGGAAGAGGATGATGATCTGTTCTGCTGACGGACTCGATTTAGCTGAGTCTGGCTGAGGGACCAAAACAAAAATTGCTACGAGGGACTCGTTGTTGTTTTTTACATTGGCACTTTTTAGAAACCTATTTGTGTACTGTTGAGTGTACATACACCCTCAAGCTTTCTAAAAAAACTTACTGTACTGTATTTTGTTGTTGTAAGTGTGTTACTTGCTAAGGGCATTGTTCACAATGATCGTCATTGTGTTTCTATATGTGCGTTTTTGAAATGATTTGGTGCTAAAAGAAATAGGACTCCGGATTTGCCAGGTAATATTAACAAAATGAACTCTGCAGGTTTCTTTGACTATATCCCAGAACATTAACCCATGGCAAACAATAGTCACCAATGCTTGCTCTCAGCCTGGACTCACAAGACAACATTAGATGAATCGCGAACGGGAGGCGAGGAGAGCGGGATGTTGTTCCTCTCACTCTCTGACCAATCTGGAGGCCTCAACGGCTGACTCACCGATCGGCTCGAGGAAGGCCTAGTGCAAGCTTGATGTCTCGCAGCAGGCGGTGTCATAGAGTGAGAAAGATGGTTAGCAGAGGACTGATGTGTCACACTCAGCGGGGACGCTGCAAAGGTGTTTCACTGCCAATCTGGCAATGTCTCAGCAAATGGAGAGCATTTACAAATCTCACACCATGCACAGAAGGTTGAGAAAGGCAGGGTGTTATTGATGTAAGACGCACAGAAAAGTGGGCAGAGTTTGTCTCTAATACACACACACACACACTCAACAATAAGCAGTGGCACTGGGCTAACACAAGTCTTTGTATATGGCTAACAGAGAAAGGTACATCTCAAAAACGTTCTCATTTTCAACAGTTAAAACTGAAACAGTTACCTTTTTAAACATGCTCAAAGCTGAATATGTCATATAAGGGTGGAAGTGTCTGACCCTGCAAATTTTACTAATCTGTTCGGCAATGCTGTGCGTGCAATTAGCCACAGCTAAACCTAACACTAATTCTTCTACTTTAAAATGAAATGCTGGAAGGAACTCGGTTTTAAACACTTCACATGTCTTTGCAGCAACAGAGATGGTTGATTCATACACCTGAAGACGAGCTACAGTAGAACTTACGTGGACAAATTTTTTTAAAAATCCACAGAGAATTCAGATGGTACTTCCTACTGACTCAATATGAATTATCTCCCAATTCAACAATGCTTGTATTTTTTAAGAAATGTCTTAAGGAACCCATTACAGAAAAATGAAGACTTTCTCAGTTGAGCAGTTAAACCTGTCTTGTTCATTTCTGTTGGAACATTATGTCAAGCTGTGTTGCTTTAACAAAGCTGAGTTGTGCTGAGTGTTGCGCCCGTATCACTGTGTTTCATAAACTGAATGGCTCTGAATCAGTCGCAGTCAGGCGATATTCGATGTTGGTTGTCTGATGATGACTCAACACTCGAGTGTGTCTGTAGAGAATGGTCCTGACCTTGGCTGGAAGAATCTGTTCTGACTGTTTCACCTCTTTAATGGTACTTTTTTCATTCTTTCTTTTTATTTTTTATTTTACTGGATGGAGTCATCATAGTTAGTGGCATTATGTACCACATCTACCACGTTCTAAAAGATATTTTATCTTGGATCATGACATGCGGATATAGCGCTTCAGTGACGTTTAGTCTTACTGTAGGTCTGCAGCCAACTATTTCATTCTGGCACAATTATTTTGACAACGGTACTAAATCTGGCATATCTGAGAAGCGCTGTCATTCAATTTTTGGGTCACACAGTCGGCGAATAAAACGTCTGTTGCGGATCTTTAATTAATTTCTCTCATCTCATCTCAGCTTGAGATGCCAGATGGGAAAAGACTTGTGACAATCTGAATTGTTCCTCACAGAAAAGTAATTTAATAAATTGATTTATGGTTTTGTTTCTAGTACATACATGTAGAGTGAGTCACACATTCATGTGACATGTAGAGTAAACTGACACGGGTGCACAAACTTCATATTGCACTGTGAATTATGTATTTGTGACACAACCTATAGACTATTATTAGTCCAGACAGGTTACACAAGAGATATTCATTGTACAAAAGATGTAAATATGTATATTTGAAATATGTGGAGATGTGTTGAATAAAGATCACATTTTTTTCATTATTTCAGTACTGCTGCTTGTTTTGTTTTTTTCTCTCACACACACACACACATACAAACACCTGCACATTACACAGCTCGACTGCATGCCTCGAAGGTGTTCCTGCAAGAGTTCTTTCCACGCAGCTCTTCATCACCGTGAGAGAAAACAATACATTTTCTCATTTTCCTCAGCCCTTTCAATTTCATCCTTGCAAGGGAAATAACTCTCCCTCCCTCTTCATCCCTGCCTCTAACCGTTTACTTTTCTCTGACCTTTGCGTAATGTAACATTTAACTCCTCAAACACACAAATGTCAATAGCGGGTCAGTGTCTTTTCCTGGAATACACAAGGGGGAGCTTATACGCCACTCTTGTTCTTTTTTCCTCAGAACTTGTAGTCAACTCATCAAACATTGAACACCAGCACTATTTAAACTCAAATACACATATTATTTTTTTATCTCATCCACTTCTGCTTGTGAGTCATTGTTTGACCTATAAGAGCTTGGCATGTCTCCACCGTCTGTGTGTTATGACTACCCCAGGCATGGCTGGCCAGGGCTTGCGTAAGCACTGTGTGCGTGTTCATGCGCATACCAGCCTGCATGCGTACATTTCTGTGTTTGTGTGTGTGTTTGTGTGTGTGTGTGAGCACAAGAGTCAGATTAGGAATCAGGTTAGCTGGAATGTCTCAGCTGCTGGGAAGCTGCCAAACCAACAATTGCCAGAGTCGGGCTCCTCCAGGAATGACAACAGGGCCCCCAAAACTAGTCATTTCAAGTAATGGATATCTAAAGAAATGTGTTTGTGTGTGTGTTTGTGGGCTTGTTTTACTGTGTGGGGTCCAACAGCCTTGAGGTGTCCAAATTTCTAAAAGTTTAAAGGACTGTTTTATGGTTAAGGTTTGGTTTTAGGGTCAGGGTTAGAATCTAGTTAAGGTTAGGGGTAGGGTAATGGTTAAGGTTAGGCATGTAGTTGTGATTGTTAAGTGTGTGTGTGGGGGGGGGGGAGTTTTTTTAAGAAGGGAGTTGGTTGTGGGAAGGTGTGTGAGGAAGTTGTATGTTTGTCATTCAGCAATGATTTAATGATAAGGAAATAGTTATCTAATTTGGGAAATAACGTATGTGTATTCCCCTTCTTCCTGCCAGTTAGATGAGATAATTGATACCACACTCTATAAGAAGATGGCAGGCAGTTAGTATGATAAAAACTGGACACAGCCAAAGTCATGACGGCTATGAGGGATAGAAGTAACAAAATTTAATTGATCAAAATGGAGGTTGTAAATGCATGGCAACTGAAAAATAGGATGTGAAATGAAAAATTGACTGATAAATTATAAAGTGGTTTGATTAATTTAAAGCTGATTTTATTTAAACAGTTGTGATATGATGTTTTCAGAACAGTTTCCCCCTGTTCCCAGTCTTTGTGCCTAGCTAAGCTAAGTTATTTGGCTGCTTGAGATAGCCATACAGCAAGAGACTGAATTATCATATTTTCAGTGTAAACTCTATCCTTGCTTTTTATCCAGGATCATTAAAGTTCCCAACCACGTAAACCTTTAAATAACAGACAGTTCACAAACATCCTCATGACGTGTTCTCCCTCGTAGATGGATGTCACAGAAACCCGGTGTGTCATCTGATATTTCCTTGATCCTCCGGAACCTCATTTGATAAAATAAAAATAACAGAGGAGAGTCTTTGCTGGTATTTCAGGGGATGTTTCTAATGTTTGAAGGTAAAAGATAAAATGAAGTGCCAGAGAAGGTAGAAGATAAAATCAAAAAACAGTAATGCTACAGTCACATTTATTACAATATATCATTGAGGAATTCAAACTATTTAGGTGAAAACTATGTGGGTTGTTTTTGCCCTTCAACGTGGACCATACAGGAAAAAGGTGAAAGGTGAGCGTCACCCTGCCCTGTTTTTCCCTCATAAGCAACACAAGGAAGTGAAGAAGCAGATCTGAGATTTAGCAGTAAAGTACCTGGTTGAGTGTCCTCTCTAAGGTAATGTTAAGTATTTAGCTTCTTCCTGGAACTCTTTGGCACAGGCGAGCGCTCAACTGATGCAATGGAAACAGCCTCATCTGTTTAATGACTCTTTGACCTGATTTATTTCAAAACCCTGAAGGAATGTGAGTTATTGTGTTAATCATAGTTCAGCGAGGCACTTGAATAATTGTAATAAGGCTAGTATTTTATATTGGACTGAAATCACAAAGGCATACCTGGAATTCATTTGAATGAAGTTATGTTGTGATCTCTGCTGCCATCTTGTGGAGGTACATCAAACTGCAGCTTCGAGGCAGATAGCCTGCATGGCAGATGTCCATGTAGAGTAAACAATTATTATAGCCTACTAAAACACTTTTTATTTTTTGAGGAAAACTTGCTACCAGTTTTATGATAAGACATATGAGAATAACAGCTTATAACAATTCCAGACTTGATGGATAATCAGTATGGGCTAATTATTTTTAATACTTTCAATGAATAATTAGTAACAGCTTTAATTGCAGACCTTTTAAGATAAGAAACAAGTGAAGAGGAGGTTTTGTGGCTCTGGTCTTACCTGTTTGGTAGCATCTGAAAGTTGCTGGACGTCCCCCCAGATCCATATCCTTCATATATTAAGAGTTTATCTTTTGTCATCCTGATTGTCATAGGCTAACTGTAATTTTACCATGATCCTGTCGGCCTACACATGACATCTATTTCCTGTCCGTCCTGGGTGAGGGAACTCATCCCGATTCTCTGTTGCTCTTCTTGAGGTTTCTTACATTTTTCCCCCATTGAAAGGGGATTTTGGGGGAGAGTTTTTCCTTAAGTCTATCTGAATCTGAACAAAAGAAAATGCTACAGAAAATTAGCATAGCAATTCTGTCTCAATGCCGAAATCAACCTTTTTAAAATGCTGAAGCAAAAAATAATTAAGAAAATAAATCAGTTACTTTAATAATAGATTTTTTAGATGAAATGCCAAACATTATCTGGTTCCATTTTAAATGTAAGGAATGGCTGCCTGTCTGTATGGCTACTATAAAATTAAATATCTTCTAGTTTTAGCCGAGTTCAGCCCCGACAAAACGTGGCAAGGGTTAGGATTGCTTTGTTGCTATGAACGCCCTGTTGTGTAGGCTGCGCAAGCGCAGTGCACTTACCCGCTTTTTTGAAACAGGAGTATCTATATACATATTGCTGCTCATTGAGTAACACCTGTGACAGCCACCAAACCGGGGAAGGACGTTGCGCAACGTTGTACACAGTTTCGACCAAACATGTCATTCAACCCGAAACCGTACACACCAGTGCAAAATGTTCTGAGATTGCCCATGAAGTTGTCACTTCGGACTTGGAGTTTTCTTGTAAACAAACAAAATTCATGCTTATGCTCTGCGTTTCTCACCAAAACACACTGTGTTAATCATTAAGGTCTAACAAACATGTTGAATGCACGTCCTTCTTCATCAAACAAAGCCAATTCTTTGAAAGTTTTGAAACCTGCATTGTTTACATCATAGACTGTATTAAAGAAAGGTTTACATCCATGTTTGCTAGTCTTCTACTTCACTGCCTTTGTTGGCACTTTTCTGCCCACCTGTCGATCAGTGAAACAGTGAGAATATGGAGGACTGATCCTGACAGATTAAGAAATGAATACATAAACAAATAAATGCTCAATAAATAATCTGATTAAATGCACAAAAAATAAAGTAACTAAATAAATGTAGGCAGTAATTCAATTATACAATGAGACATAAATGTATATATATTTTTTAATTAGCTTCTTTATTTATTCACTGTTATAATAATTACATTATTTATTTATTGTCCATTATCATCTTCAACTTTTTTATTAATTAGGCCTACTTCTTTTTTAAATGTATTTATTTATGTGTGTGTTTTATTATTTTTGTCTTTGTTTTATTCTTCCTTTGCATTTCTACCTACTATTTATTTCCCCTGGTATTTATTTCTGCCTCTCCCTTTTGGTGGACCAGTCAAATGGCAGAGGACTCTACCTGCATACAAGCTTGCTCCTCACACAGTCAGATGGCTTCCTTCAGTGAACTGAGGTGTATAGCAACTCTGTTTGAAGACATACTACATGTGGACGCTCTGACAGACAGTGTTTCAGTTTGCGGCATGCACGGACACAGAACTGCAGTAAAGGGAGCCGTTGTTCGTGAGAAACACACAGTCAGCTAGTAGCAGCTAAATCTGGAGTGCACTTGTATCCGACCCTGTGGTAAATTCAGTTTGAACCAGTGCTTGAAGTGGGCCGGAACGCACTGGTACGTAGTACCGGCACATCAACATTGAAAAAATGAAAAACTGCAATAAGAAATGTTGAATAACAAATGAAACAATGCACAATAAGAAAACATGCAATGCAACTGAAATATAGACTAAACAAATGTGCATTGTCCAAAAGCTGATTACTGCATTATATTCCAGTATATCATTATATTTTGAATTGTCACACCTGTCACCTTAATTTTATTTCCCTTCATATAAATACATATAAGACATTTCCTCCATAAATTGGTACAGAAAATGTGTTCAGAATGCAGGAAATTAAGTGGTTAATGCGCAAAGTCATTAATGTTAATAATATATAATATTTACTAGTTTCATACAACATACTTATCAAATTATGTCGACTTTATGAAATTAGCACAAAGAGATATGACACAACATCAAAATAAGGTGTTAACGCAACATATATACAGTATGAAAATAGGATTAATTGGATTATATTCACAGGAAGTATTAAACATACATGTTACATGTGTCCTTTAAAAGTGAAAAAAACACTAAAATGTTAGGAAAATTACTTTATTCTTTCATTTTGGTTTTCTGGGAAAACATTAAATAATTCCTGTTGATGACTAGTCTATCATATTTGAGTTCAGGGTAACTATGACTACATAAAGATTTGAAATCAAGCATTTTCGGCTGGTTGTATTGTATTCAAATAGAGTTGCTAACACTTTAATTCACTGAAGGAAGCCATCTGACTGTGTGAGGAGCAAGCTTGTTGATAAAATCAACCTCTGTGGTCTGACTGGTCCACCAATAGGCGAGAAGTTTTTCCCTTGAGACACAGACCCTCCTCATTTGCATAATAAGGCAGAAATACATAGAGAAATGTAAAAGAGCAGACAGAAATAAATACCATTGGGGAATAAATAGGGTAGAAAATGCAAAGGAAGAATAAAACAGACAAAAATATTAAAAAGCATACATAATAAATACATTTAAAAAAGAAGTCATTAAATAAAGTTGAAGATTATAACGGACAATAACAAATAAGGTAATTAATACAAAGGTGAATAAATAAAGAAGCTAATTAAAAGAGATATATACATTTATGTCTCATTGTATAATTTAATTACTGCCTACATTTATTTATTAACTTTATTTTTTGTGCCTTTAATAGGATGCTTATTTATTTATTGAGCATTTATTTATTTATGTATTTATTTCTTAACAAAGGATCAGTCCTCCATATGAGAAACCCCTGGCAGGAATGTGTATGGTGTCACCCTGGACATCCAACAGAACTGGGACCCACTCATAGGTCGCTATAAACATTGCTTTGTCTACTACTAGTGGTCCAAAACTCCACATGGTGGCCTACTTTTAAACAAAAAAACTAATCAGCACATTAATCAGCATTGAAAACAATTGTTAGCTTCAGCCCTAGAATGGTCTATACTTTCAAGCAAACATGGAATAACATCATCTCTCACCTTCCTCTGACAGCAAGAGTCTCCATTGGAGGTAAATAGGAGTCTTGAGTGTTTTCTGGTGTCAACAGGCTGTTACGCAGAGACAGGAGGGGAATAAAGATGATCCTCTGATGAGGTTATTTCAAGCAAAGTGGCCCCTCAGGGCTCTGTGTTATCATCGTGATTGTTTTCTCAATACATAAATAAAGTGATACAGAAAAACCTTGTATGGATGTTAAATATGTCAATGACATGACCCTGGGTGCACTAATTTTACAGCGTATGTTTATCTCGACTTCTCGGACTGGTGTAAATCCGATTCACCAACACCAAGGTTGTTCTTCTCAGTTTGTAAAAATAGTTATTAGAGCTGACTCAGATAGATACAGATAATTATTTTTCTTTCATATGCCACTGTCACAGAAGTAAGGCACACGTTAAAGAAGGCTTAAGTTGACTTTATCTGGTGGATCAACACTATGATGGCCTCTTAGAACACACTATGACAACAAGTCCAGGAGAGGGCAGTGTTTTCAGGCACCTGGCCAGGTTGTTCATCTTTGTAATTATACTATCCTAACAGGTGGATCAGAGGTTATCCCTCTTGGATATGATAATATGGGATTTATATTAATAACTGTGCCGAAGACAAGCAATGAGATGAAAGAGGATTTAATTTGTCTTTTTCACAGATCAACATGTACGGTAAGTGTTATTTGAACAGGAACAATGCTTCTGAAGAAATCTTCCTAACCAAAGCATATCTGATCACTGAGAATTTCATCATAATGCACCATTTGGCTGTCAGTGTTGCCTAAACAATAGGTAGCCTCATACTCATGCATTCCCACCCATATTTCCATCTGCAGCGAATAACATGAAATGACCTCAGATTTGGGTTTTGTGGGGTCTTAATAAACAACACCAGACTGAAATTGTTTAAATTGTTTGGTTGTAAAATCGTCCATCTGTCCGTGGAACTAATCGGGCTTTCCTGGCTTGAAATCCGACTGTTAAAGATGTTGCCAAATTAGCCAATCAGAGTCAAAACACCCATTGGCTCTTAGAAATTGTTCTAACACAGCAATGTGAAACGTTTGAATTATTCTCAGTGGCAACTAAAAGCATTCTGCCAAGGCACAGAAACCTGGAGTGTAAGTCAAGGATGATTACTGTAATAACATCTACACATCTTATTGTACAATTTTATCTTATAGTTTCATGTCATAGTGTTTTATTTTTTATTTGATTGGCAGTTCCTCAGCTCAGCCTTGACGAAGACTTAAATGTCAGATGAGTTGAAGTTGTGTTTACTGTACAGGAATAGTTTGCACACACTGTATTACAAGTGAGCTCTGATTTTGTAAGATTTCACCTTGAGTGGAATATTTACTCTATAGAAACATTAAGGATTAAAGAGGGTTTTATTTTGGATTCACCCTTCATCTGTCATTCCTAACATACCAGGAGTCAATTTCATCTATCAAGTATAAACCCATACCGGCTTGGATTGAATAATATAAATCTCAAACTGTCTGCGTTACACAGGTCATTTCTCAGATATCAAAGGACATTGATTACAGAGCTTGTTTGATTAAAATAAATGTCTCTCCTGAAGGTAAAGAGACCAAACAAGTGCCAGAAATACAGCATGTGTTCCACATCCCACATAAGCTCATCATTTCTGTATATCCATTTCTCTCTAATGGCTGCTAGTAGAATCGGAGATTGGCTGCATGTCATTTCATCTATGAGTTCCACTGTATGTCTCACTGCAGTTTCCTAGAAAAGTGTTATTCAGCCACCAGCTTTGTGCACTCAGGCTGCAGCGTTTACACTGACATGACTGACTCATGGCTGCTGCTAATGGAGCCAATGGAGTGAACCAGAGCCATCTCTGAAAGCTTTGTGTCATTCACAAGACCATACTGCAGACAGTTCTGAATAACCTGGATTTTTAATTTAGACATGCTGTACTTTGAGTGCCAATTCTGAATATATTAAAGTCATGAGGGGCTCGAGCCCATCCCAGCATGCACATTGCAAAAGGTGAGGAAACAGGCTGCAAAACCATCAAGACCAGCAGATATAGACAATCTCACACATTCTGATCTGACTAAATCTTCTGGCTGTGAGAGAAATCTGGACGCAAAAAAAGAACAAAAATGTCCAAACAGGAAAAAACAAGATCACAACCCAATCTTTATTATAGTGAGGCTTACAGCTGTGAGATTCCTCCGATATTTGCCTGTTTTTCAAAAGGAAATAACTTCAGCAGGAACTCTGTTATACTCTGCTTAAATCTGTCAAATATTACACATTTATTTTGTTCAAATAAAGACAAAAAACAAAGGCAAAGACAAAAATGTTGTAGTCCTTGCCTCGAGCTCTTTCGCTACTTTAGTCTTATGGGAAATAGTGAAGTGAAGCAGTAGCCTGCTGTTATCCTATGGCTGGTTTTCACTCAAAAAATACCCTCTCTTGCATGTCACTCATACTTCAAGGGGCACATGGCAGCTTGTGCTTTCAGGGCTGCTTGTTCAAAAGGCACTGTGTAACCTACCTAATTCCTGACTTTTTAGTTTCCCCCTACAGACCTGAGTGCTTGAACACAATCACCACCAGTCTCTCTGCAATAGACCCACGCCTGTGAAGAGAATAGAAATTAGGCGACTTTGTGTTTTTCATCATCCATGGCATGAATTGGAATTTGGCCCAGCCAGTGGTTGATTATTTCTTGCAGGAAGGTAAATAGATCCTCCAAAATATGAAGGTCATAAGAAGGAAAACCAAATACTGAGCCGTGTAAATACTAAACCAGTTATTGAGACCTGACATTTGTAAGTGGGTTGGATAATATATACATGTTTAAGCGGCTTAATCCCCCTCACCCCCGTGACAAATCAGTACTTTTCCTTACTGATGGCAGAGAGAAAGAGTGCATTGGCCAATAGAGATTAGCTCAAAATTAAACAAAGAGCACAGTGTAAGGGGATTTGCTCTGCCACACAGGGCCATGTTGACTAAATGAGTATACAGAGGCTATAGCTGCAGCCTTTGTGGTGTTTCAAGCCACTGAGCTTTGTAATGAGTCTTATTCTCTTAAAATGCTCATTAGCCAACTTGCTGCTCACTTCAAGCCCGTGGATAAGGTGTTGAGTACACAGGTCCCATTGTATGTCTGAGAAAACACACAGATCAGTTGTACCCAGCAGCAGCATTAACCCTTGTCCTGCTTGGTCACTGGTGTCCAAAACGGCATGTTTGAGAGGAAAAGAGCTGGAGTGCCACTGTGCCAGAGCTTTTCATCAGTAAATCCAGTGTATTGCATTACATTTAAGGGCTGCACGAAATATCAGAATTTTAAGCTACTTTACACTTTTACACAACTTTACAATTTCTCCACCACAGTTTATAAGTTACTTTGCAGAATATGGTTTTATGTACTTCTGCAGATGTGTGCATTGTAAAACTTAAAACTGATAATTAAGTAAATTAAAAACAATACATAATTGAACTGAACAAAAATTTTCAAATTAGATCCATTTCAGCCAGCCACAATTTGTAACACTGATTTCACACTTTGATGGATCAATAATATTAATAATCCAATATTATAATATAACACTTTTTGCAGATAGCACTTTGTAGTTTCACTACTTTCACATGGCCATTTGGAGTCAACCCAGCAAGCTGTAAACACAGCACTGACATCACCTTATAAATATAACAAAAGATATGCTGAAAGCATTAGCAAACTGCTGCTTATTTGCACATCTAACGGACATAGAGCAACATTAGCATTCAGACTCGTGCTTCTGGCCACATGGCAAATGTAAATCAATATTTACTCTCCTTTTAGCTTTACCCTGTTCTCTGCCAAAGGGAATATCTGTCTTGTGTCACTTAATGCTCTATTATGATCACCAGTTGCTTGCTGCAGTTAGAAACAAGATTGATGAGAGCGATGAGCGTGAACTGTGAAAGCAATAAAGTTTCAGCATTAATAATTTTCTGTGCGTGCATTGAACGAACCCAGTCAAATTATACTTGTCCCATCGTTAATGTTAAAATGTTGTGCAGCTGTAAGTACATTTTTCTGATAATATCTATATACTTTAAGTACACCTAGAATGCAGGACTTTTATTTGCAATATTTTTAAATTGTGGTATTCCAACTTTTACTTAAGTAAAGAATCTCAGTATTTCTTCCACCATTGAGCATGTCAATCATTGAGCATGCCTCATGTGCTTGTAAAATGACAAGCATGCAGTGTCCAATTGAACTGAACCTTACTGATTCTCAGGGGAGGTATTTGACACTGTCTGCTCACTCATGTAATTCACCAATGATGCTCGTTCTGTTGGATCTAACAGTTAACAGGACATGAGCATAAATAAAAACATATTTTCAAAAGATTGAGAGGAACAACCTTATACTAGTGTGTCTCTTGTACTTCTAGGTAGGATTTAGAGCTCTGAAACAGGTGACCTCATCAAGAACTGTATCAAAGCTTTAGTAGATGGTGGATCCGTTTTCAGCTTTAAGATCAGAATTTGGCTTTCTAAAGAATTAATTGCCAAAATTATCATCACCATGTCATGTCCCTGCTCATTGGCTGATAAGCTTGTCCCTGAAATAAATTGTGCGCATTTAGTTCTTAAACATCCTTTCATTAGTTACAGTACATTCTGTTTTACTTATTTAATATTTATCTTAAACGTGCATTTTAGTCTTTTCAATGTTTCTTGCTTTTATCTTGTATTGTTTTTGTATTATTGTTTTTTTGGGTATTGTCTTTACACTTGTTAAAGCACTTTGTAACTTGTTTTTGAAAAGTGCTCTACAAATAAAGATCATTATTATTATATTATTACAAGCATGCACACTAGTTCGTGTACTGCTCCTGAACTGTGCCAAACATGAAAAGTTGAAGAAGGGATTAAGACACCAATCCACATAGTTGCACAGTGGCCTCCATGCCTTTCTCTCCATCTACTCTGTGCTCACCATGGGTGAGCCAGGAGGGCTATGAAACAGGGGAGCATGGTAGGGGGTAATCTTTCACTCCTTTGCATAGCATAAAGGCTTAGCTAGAGATAAGCTCACACTCTGCAGCACGCACAGCAAGTAGTCTAGCCACCGCTCGCTTTAAAAGGAAAGTTGGTCACACATCTGAGAGATCTTGAGAGGATGTACACGAACCAGTACATAATGCATGCAAAGATACAGGAATACACATGGATGCAGACACAAAGAACCAACCAACACACAGACCTGAATGCTGCATTTAAAACTAGCACCACGTCGACTTATAAAAGTGCACTGTGTGTGTGTGTGTGTGTGTGTGTGTGTGTGTGTGTGTGTGTGTGTGTGTGTGTGTGTGGCACAGGGCCGAGGGATACCGTGGTCCATTTATTCACTGCTTTTGCACATAACAGGTAGCTGCTGCGTTCATGAGACAGCGAGTGATGGATGGAGAGGAGAAAAAAAATAGGCTGGAGGAATGATGGACAGATGAGAGAAAAGCAAGACAGGAGTTTAGAGGAAGCTAGCCGAAGGTTGGGAGGAAGGTAACAGACAGAAATGCAGCAGAAGGATGTGAGAGGAAATGAAACAAGGATGAGGAGAGGAAAGGAAAGGAGAGAGAGAATAATAGAACAGCGAGAAGTCAAGAAGAGGTGTTGTAACAAGCTGGGAGGGCAGTTTGCATAGCTCCACTCTGTGGGTGACTTTAATTACTTTTCAGCGTCACTGCCTCTCCTGGTCATGAGCTGCATGCTCCGATCACCAGCCTCTGATTATCGAGCCTCTACCCGCTGTCAGGCCGTAATTATGTTTGCGCTGGAGAGCATCTCATCACGTCACAAAGCTTACAAAGCCATTATCCAAGTACTCTCCTTCTCTGTCTTCTCTATTGAACTGCACATTGCAGAGGAACTCAAAGGTTAAGGCCAGTGCACACATAAATTGTGTTAAATAATGTTATTAGTGGATTTTATGTGTAATTATTCGTGTTTCCATTTATTCTCTTGAGGTTAAGGTTAATAGTAAGTCAGTTTTCAAGGCTGACTTGCAAACAGAAGGGTAAAGGAAAAACAGGAACTGATGGTGAAAATAAGTGTGATGATTCATAATGAGACAGTATAATAAAGCGCAGAATCATCCAGTCATTGCAAAACACATTTCATGTTTCTTTTAACACTCTCACGTACCCAACTTCCTCCACTATGTGAGCAATGTAGTGGCAACATAATGAATAACAGCCTTGAAGGTGAGAATAAAACACTTGTTTCCACAGCTGTCTCCATGGTCACCATTACTGGGCCACATGTACGCAAGGTGTTGATCTGTTTCCCAGGTGCTGCGCTGTGACTCCCCAACCTTCCTCTCATCCCACCTGTTAGAAATCTCTTCTCTTTCTTTTTATATTCGCCAGCTCAGATTCTCTTTATGATTTTCTCTTTCCCATCCTCATCGAAGCATGCAGTCATTCAACCACGGACTGTGCTCAGTAACTGGCTCAGAATTGTCATTTATATCTGAGGTCCTGGAAAAAGTCTTCTCACACCTTTTCCGATCACAAACAAACAGGTTTTAGGATGCACAACAGCATTGAGTCAGCTCTTCAAAGGGTAACAAATGTTTGCTATTTGTCTTCAGACTCTGGAAATCATGCGATTGTAATTTTGTTGTACCTGTCTACTGTATTCAATACAGCCAACCATTCCATACTCCTGGATCATCTAAAAAGTGTAGTAATCATTCAGAACAAGGCTTTGTGTTATTTCTTATCTGCAACATAAATCAGGTTCAGTAATACAGTTTTTTCAATTGCTAACCTGTACTGGTCAAAACTGAAGTCACATTGTCAAAACTTTTCAGCGAAACAGAAGTGTATGTAGACTAAATTGTGAATAATTTTTCATTGCTTTCACACAAAATACATTCAATGACCACTTTATCCAAAATCCATGAACTCTTTTCCCATTACTACTTCACCACCTGCAAAACACTGTATATCTGCAGCACATTTTTCAAATGCTAACACACTGTGTCCAAAACTGTTCAAAACAAAATATTTGCAAATTTCCTGCATATTTTTATATATATAGAAAATCTTTGCAGAACATTTACATCCATTTTTATGTGTTAGAGAAATATGTGTCATGTTTTGAAAGTGGTTTTACTTTAAAACTGCAAGCTGAGTGTATAGCAAGAAATGTGCTTATATTTTAGCAGAATTGGTTCAAGTGGATGGTGCATTAATTACAGACTGTTTTCATTGGGTCTCAGGTACCAGTGTTACAGTTTTTCTCAATTGTTTACCCACAAATTCTGGTACTTGAGACACAATGACCACAACATGTAACTCATTCACCAACCCCCTGAACCAATTCTGCTAAACTACAATTACAATTCCTGCTTTACACTCAAATTGCAGTTCTAAAACACGCTTTTTTCAAAACACTACACACAATTCTCTGCTTTTGGCACAAGTTTCATGCAGAAAATATCTTGTTTTCACAAGGAACACACTGCCATTCAAATATGCACACTGACTCATCACAAGGGCAAACACCCATCACACAGTTTTCCAATTAGCAATCAGAGCTTTAGCATAAAAGGGCAACAGGTGAGCTCTTCAATGGAGCAATGGATGCCAACATTACTCAATGAGTACAGTAGTACAGTATTGCCTGTGGACTATTCTGTAGGACTGTAAAAATACTGTAAAGTATGTTTCAAGTATTTAGGAAATGTATACCTACTTTTGTATTTACAGTATTTTACTATTTGTTTGGCAGAACTGAAAGATTACCAACACAAGGTGGTCGGGAACGTCTTCTGTCTCCTGAACAGGAAACTGAAGTCCTAAACATGGTCCTAGAAAACAATGCCATAACATTACAGCAAATACAAAGAAAAATAATAGAAAACAATGACATACTTCAAAATATTGATAGGGTAAGCTTATCAACACTGGACCGTGTCTTGCGCAGAAATCATCTCAGGATGAAGCAGGTCTACAGGGTGCCATTTGAACGCAATTCAGAAAGAGTCAAAGAATTGCAATATAACTATATGCAAGTGAGTCCCACAATTGATGCATACACTCAACACTGTATACAGTAAATAATACATATTTCAATATTGTAAATGCAAATGCTCCGTACTTGTATAGCGCCTTTCTAGTCTTTTCGACCACTCAAAGCGCTTTTACACTACATCTGCATTCACCAGTCACACACATTCATACACTGAGCCTAAGTGCTCAAACGGAAACTAACATTCACACTCACTCATACACTGGCGGAATAGCCGCCAGGGGCAATTCGGGGTTCAGTATCTTGCCCAAGGACACTTCGACATGCAACCAGGGGGAGCCAGGATTGATCCGCCGACCTTCCGATTAACGGCCAACCCGCTCTACCTCCTGAGCCACAGCCGCCCCCTACTAGCATAAAAGGGCAACAGGTGAGCTCTTCAATGGAGCAATGGATGCCAACATTACTCAATGAGTACAGTAGTACAGTATTGCCTGTGGACTATTCTGTAGTATTGTAATCATAATGATTGTGCTTCACAATAGTGACCACTCCATGTCTATTTCTGATGTTGTCATGTGTGTTTCAGAGAGTCCTTGACCTAGAGGTGACTGCAGTGGAGCACCAGTTCATCTTCATTGATGAGGTTGGGTTCAACCTCACAAAAAGACAAAAGAGGGGAAGGAATGTCATCGGCCAGCGTGCCACTGTTGAAGTCCCTGGCCAGTGCGGAGGGAACATCACAATGTGTGCAGCGATTACCCACCACGGCGTCATCCATCACCATGCTACTCTTGGCCCCTACAACACCGCCCATCTGATCACATTCCTGGACACCCTACACAACACACTCATTCCACCAGATCAGGTATATGGCCCAGAGCAGCTCAGGTAGGTTGTCATTTGGGACAACGTCAGTTTCCACAGGGCTGCTCTGGTTCGTAACTGGTTCACTGCCCACCCACGCTTTTTAGTTGTTTATCTCCCTCCATATTCTCCATTCCTCAATCCTATTGAGGATGCATGTGGAGATATAGCAGCTGATGCTTTTCATGGCTGGAATCGCCATGCTAGGCGATATTTCCCCCGCTGCTTGGCCAGGGAAAACATTGTTTGTGATGTGGATGAGGTGCTGTGGCCAGACCGCAACAGAAGAGAGGATGTAGCATAGTTTGTTCTTAGAGGTTTTTTTTTTTTTTTACTGTAACTGTGTACAGTAAACTCTTCTGTTGTTGTTGTATGTGCAACTTTGTGTTGGTTGGGAATGGGGTGTACATTGTTTTTGTGGGACAAATAAAATATATTTGTTACCGTGTATTTGTGTGTTCTTTGACTATGACTACACTTCAGATAGACATCTAAATCAGAGCATTGCACAAACCCCTGAAGACCCTTACTATCTTAAGTAGAACTACACTGTAATATATAATATAGTAATAAAATATAGTAATATATTTGTTACCGTGTATTTGTGTGTTCTGAGTATAAAAACAATATTCTCAAATATTTACAACACACTTATGTATGTACTGTCTGTAGTAAGTGTAACACTGAACAAAAAAAAAGGCCTAAGTCATTATGATGAATGGAGAAGAAGTGTTTTCCATTCATCATAGTGTTTTACATTGAGCACATCAGTGTTCAACTGGTTCTTATGAATGTCTGTTCATTTGAAAACAAAATACCATTTTGAGAAGAAATAACATTGTTTTGAATGTAAAGTTTTATTTTGCAGGAGAATTGAGGGGTTTTGCCCATTGTGTGTTTTTTGATTTGTGTGTAGAGTTCTGAGAATATGACATTTTCTTTCAGAAAATGTGTGTAAACAATTGAGGAAAAACTGTAACTATTTGGCCAGGATGCATGTTGGTAATGCAGACTGTGTGAAGAGTTTTGAAAAAGTGGCTTCAGTTTTGACCATTGCATGTTAGCAATTGAGAAAAACTGTAATCTATCATTTTTATCCTCTTCTGCTACTTGTATAAATTGCACCACAATGTTACATTTTAGGCACGTTTTACTTGCATTATATATGCGTTCACTGTTCAGCTCAAAATGAGTTAAGTACATTATATTCAGTATCTTTTAGGTCATCTTGAGGAAGTCAAATGCTTAATGGCCCAAATTTTGTTTCCAACATTATGAAAGTTGACATTTTTGGTTTTATTGAATGTGGACAGGATGTATTGCCGTGACATTTGGTACAGACTTGTCCCGAGGGGAGGAATTCTAAAAACTTTGATCTGACCTTTAATCTAGCACCATCATCAGGTAAAAAATGTTTGTAAAATATTATCCAATCAGTTTATGACCAAACTGATACTATTCCCATCAGCCTTAACTGTACTTTGTGTTTAGTAATTGCGAGCATTTGTGAGAATAAATTGTATTGGCTTGACTTAAGTGTTACTGCAGCCTCAAATCTCAACTCCTGTCCTATCCTCTGTGTGTTTTTAGATTGTTTAACCTTTCTTTGGATCTTTTTTGTCCACCTTTCTGGCTGCTCCCTACATCCCCTGTGTATCTGACCTTCATTACTCCCCTTTTCCCCCACCTCCCCATCCCTGCCATTCTCTCTCCCTTGCAATCACTCTCCACTGAACCAAAAAAGATGGCATGTAGAGAGAGCTGCAGGTGTCTATTGAAGTGCTGTCCAGCCAGGCATTCCACCTCCAGGCGTCCACATCCCACAAGCCCACCATTGCCTGCATTTGTCTGAAGGTTGCACCTCTCTGAGCCATCATAAGCAGCTGCTTAGGGCCGCTGAGCCCCATTCTCATCTTGCAGTCCAGCACCTGCCTGCTGAGCAGAATCAAAAGAGCCGGGACAGACCTTCAATCACACCAAAGTCAAGAGATTCTTGGCTTGTTGTGCATCTGTCAAGAGCAGAGGAACATCTCTGCAGGGTACTGACCAAGCTGATATGTCATGTTTGCTTTTTTTGTGTTCTCTGTCATCACATACAGTATATGTCAAGTAAAGTCAAAACAAAAGACAGATTTTGAAGAGAGCAATTAATAGCAAAGAAAAGTGGAATAACCACAGGGGTATGCATTATGAGCAGGGTTACATGACACATTTATATTGGTCAGACTGAAAGGAAAGCAGAGTGTGGAAACTAATGTAATAGGCTACTGTTTCAGATGCTAAAAAAGTTAGCAGGAGCTTACAATAAAATACAAAACCTATTGTAACATGTCCCAATAACTACCTGCCAGCATTTTAAAATGCTTTGAATGACTGGTACTCAGCAACATAAGAGACACTGTCCCAGTTGATCCAGACCAACACCAGTTTGCCTTCCGGACAGCTGACAATTGAGGACTCCATCTGTGTGGCTGTCAAAGCAGCACTCACCCACCTGGAAAGACACAACTTTCCACTATTCAAAAACTATTGTTTCTGAATGATACCACAGTCATTGGGCTCATATGGATTATGGGACTTTTAGTCACACACAGTCCTGTCCAAATCAACACAGAGACTGTGGTGAGTCCCCAGATTCAGGCTCCCGGGAAGTCACCACTACAGAGGACCTCTCCTGGGCTGAACACACCTCAGCAGTGGCGGGTAAGGCACAACAACGTCTTCATTTTCTGAGGAAGCTAAGGAGGCCCCCTAAAAGCTTATTGTTAACTTTTACAGGTGCACAACAGAGAGCTTCCTAACAAACTGTATGACAGCCTGGTGATGCTGACAAAAAAGCCCTGTAGTGTGTTGGGAAAACAGCAAAGGACATTGTTGGCATTGAGTCAACATTCACTGTGTGTCGAGGGTTAAGAACATCATAAAAAGACATTACACACCCTGGACACCATCTGTTTAACCTCCTCCCATCGAGAAGGCGCTTCAGCTCCATCCAATCATACACAAATAGACTGAAAAAAAGCTTTTCCCCATTTCAGTGGCACTATTAAACTCTCCTCGGCATGATAAGACTGATGTACTACCATCATTGGAGCACATGTAATATTTATTTACTTACATGTCACTTCAAGCTGCTTATTATGTGCAGTATTTCTACACCAATATGTAATTCAACACCTCAATACACCATACTCATACTGCTTACATTCTGTACTTTTTATTGCTGATATTTTATCAACACACTGCACCATTTTAGGTTGATGCTATTGTTGACGTACTAGCAGTTTTGTTGTGCTTCCACAATAACAAAACTTTCCAATCTTGAATCTTGTAGGTTAGTCTCTCGCGCTTGATAAGACAACTTGCATTCACTTCAGCAGAGCTTTACAGGGGAGACAGGAATGTGAGTTATCCCGTTCAACTTTAGGCAATTTTACCACTGAGCAAACACCAGTGTGAGTAATGTTTATGACTAAACAGAGGTCCAGCTGGAAAAGTGAGCTATACAGGTTGGGTTATTATTAAAGTGTAAACAGTGTTTCGAAGCAGTTGTAGACTAAACTATTGCACAAGTATGGCAAGCCACCAGATAAATCCAATATTCACTCTTTTTGTTCTGTTTGTTCTGAAGGTAATATCTGGATTTTTAGGGCCAAAATGCTCTGCTATGTTCACCAGCTGGTTGCTAACTTTGTCTGTTTTTAGTTTGGTGGGCAGGTCACTTTATCAGAGCTTTTCTTTTTTGCCCAAAGCAGCTGCCTGCAGTGGTGAGAGTGAACAAAACAATAAAGTTGAGAGTATAAAACCAAAACAAATAGAACAAAGCAATGCGTCTCCACTTGATCGATTTGCTTGATGTTGACATTGCTTAAATTACATCAAAGTGACATCACTTGTGGCAATTTATAAGATTTCCCACAGCCACAAAAGGCATTATACAAATTTTTTCACATTTGCTAGAACTCCCCAAGACCTCTTTCACAGCTGTCTTTGATGTGTGAAATTGGCACACTTCCCCTTCAAAGCAAGAAAAAAAGGCAACAGGCTTTTTAAATGGCCGCACTGTAGCTTTATCAAACACTGATCAATTTTACCTTGGCAAACAACCCGAGGTTTCAAATCTGTTAATTAGTTTTTATATATCCTGCTAACTGATGAGGAAGCAGACACAAGGGACAGGAAACGTAACCTCCTTGCTGGAGTTAAAACAAGAGAATTAGAAGGAAGATGATAAACTAGCTTCCTGACTCTCACTACTTGGCTTCTTTTCAAAAAGCCCGACTGAAACTACTCCTTATATGAAGGTTTGTATCCTGGCAACCATAGAATTGGCCTTGAAATGTGATTGGACGTTTTCCCTGGCCTGTAGCTAAAACATCTCCAGGGGAGATAAGACACAAATATGTCACTTTTCAAACCTCCTCCTGTGATGCATATCCATTGTTAACAGCAATAAAACTCCAAGCCTGGCCGTCCTTTAAACCCTCATAATTATACACGCCATTTACACTGGATCTGTTGCCTGCTCTGATGGGCACTCGGGTGGCAGGTAAAAGCTTCTTGTAGTGTATGTAGTGGTTATGTCATAAGGAGCCAATATTGTAAACAGCCTTTTATATTTGCCATGTCTGACCGTAGCTGAGTGTCTCTTTCATGTGCTGCCACGTTCAGCGTGCGATTCTCAGCAAAGCCAGCCGTCAATGGAGCAGGAGCCTGTGCTCCTCGAACGAACTTCCCAGACACATGGCAAGATTTTTGTCCAGCATCTCCTAGAAGTCAGCAATGGTACCAATTACCTCTGCAGAGCCAGCCAGCCGTCTCGACGGTTTGACAGATGACTTTGACCTCAGCAAACATGAGGACCTTCTCTCGGTTGACACATACGCCTGCTGTTGAAGGGGGAGGTTGATGGGTTGAGGTGCGGGTATGGAGGATGCAAGGCTTATTCTCAGATTGCATCGTGTACAGTACAAGCCTCGGGCAGACAAGGACAGGTAAGTTACCTTGATGGCATCGTTCTGCACGACCCCTGCGAACGTACATACCCACAGTAACATTTTCCACCTAATGATATGGTTCACATCCAGCCTCCTGCCAAGCCTGAGAGCTCGGCCACACTGTTACTGAGCTGTGAGCCATGAATGCAGCTTCCTATGATAAGAGTATGATAAGAGGCAATGTGACGACTCGTGGTAGATATGTCTGCGGGAGCACAATAATAATGCAATTATGATGTTTATTTACATGGTAGCACTTATCAAAACAAAATAAAACTGAACCAAATTGTAGGAATAAAACCAGAAAGCAATAACAGGACATTTCCTTTTTCTCTCAAACAATGTAGATGGCTGAGCATCTTACTCTGTAACCTTGCAAGCTCCCTTGTGTTTTTTGATGAAGTAGACTATAATAGCTCTAATGGAAACTAATGTGCTTCCATGAGATGGAGAGTGAATATGAAGAGCTGTATAAACGTTTAACTTTTACACTCTTTCACAGCAAACAAGTGCGGAACTTTTGTCTCCCCTTCATGCAATGACCAAAACCATGTTCAGAAATAATTACAAAAGTACAGACAAATTTTCACAGTTCCAAGATAATAATCCTTTATTTAGGTAGAGGAAATGTAATAGCTACATAGCCTACTGCAAATATTTTAATACCAACCTGTCCAAAAGCAGTCACTGTGCTGTGTTTGTTTTATTGTAATCCCTTCCTCTGAACACAGAGTTTCTTGTTATTGTGGAGCATTAGAAACTTTTCTAGGACGCTTTTTAGGTTTTCAGACTCCTAGTTGATTTAGCCTACTCCGCCACTACAGTTGCTCCAGAGCCATGTAGAGAGAGAGTTGACTCATCTCCATTCATTTCAGTTCAAGTGGCTTTATTGGCATGACTGCATACAACACAACATTGCCAAAGCATATTAACAAACTATACAACCATAATAAACAAAATACACTGTGTGTTCAATCACTACCGGTGCACCAGCGCGGGAATGTCTCCGGTATACTGCAATATACAGAGAGATTTACCAGGTAGTGATTATTCTGCATTGTGTGAACTCCTTTCGCAAGGGTTTGAATTGGAATTGGAATGAACATTCATTAATATGTTAAAGTCCTACACTCCAGCTTTAATGTCAGTCAGTGTCAAACACAGTGAAGTCTGTAACATCTAAATAAAGTCATGTGAACTACAGTATGTGCACTTGGCAGTGTAATTGGAGCACACTTTTGTTGTTCAAATCGCGGCACTGCGTGACTCTTCACGCTGTTATTAACATTCCCGGGATATTACATGCTGCTAAAACACCTTTGTGTTAATCAGAATAAGGCTCTCGAGCATTAAACTCCCCACGCAAGTGACTTGATCCTTTGCTTTCTGCACTGTTGTTATTATTGTAATCAAGCCTCTTGAAGCACTGGAATTTCCTCTGCTTTGGCTGACCCACCAGGCAGAGTGATGAAAATGCACCTCATGAGTGTGAGCTCATTATTCTCGGCTTTACACACACTGTGAATACAAATACTGAGTGAATGTAGCTCACCGCTTTTAAGTAGCAAAGTGAATTACAGTTGATTTTCTGGGTTACCAAGGTTCTTTGGGTTTGTTCACTTTCCAGAGGACGACTGCAGAGATTACAATGTGATTTACACCGCTTTGCTTATTATTTTACCACTGTTTTATAATACTCATCAGAAATTCACTGCTGACACAGGTTGTGCAGCAAACACAGAACCTTTTCAAATAGTCGATATTTGACTTACATATTATAATCATGCTGCCTATTCCTTTTCAGATTTTGTCCCCTGATGTTCACAGGAACACGTAAAAAAATGAACATCCAATAAAAGCTTCTAATTGTCTGGCTCGAATTGACTGAATATGTGACACACAGACAATGCCTCACTAATATTTGATTCTGAATGTCACATTACTTGACTTTCTTTGAATACCTCTACATTTGAGTTTTAGTTCATACTTTCCTTTCATCACAGACATTATTGTTTCAGTGATGCAGATACCTGCAGATATTGATATTTTCTCTTGCCTGTTTGTCAGACTCATTTTCTCCATCATACCAGCTTTGGGTGAGTATTGTGTTTCAAGGTTAGGTCTTGAAGAGGGCTCTGCACCTGCCTGAGAGCAACTGCAGTGCAGGAGCTGGACCACATGGTGAACACCAGAGGCACAAGTCTGAAACAGTGTCTGTGTCAATTTATCCTCTACCTTGTCTCTTAACATGGCTTGGATTAGAAAAGAATGAGGTTCACCCCTCTCATTTCTTCCGGTGATGTTTTAAAGAGATTTAAAGCTGCATTAAGTGATTTTTTGTGGCCACTTGGGAGCAGAGGAACCATTCTGTGAACACCACACTGTTGTTTTATCACCATTTGATATGTCAAACTTAAGTAGCATATGGTTGCCTATGCACATCGAGCAGTCACAGGGCAAAATTAGCATTATTTGGAGTCGTGTTTCTGGCCACCTGATGAACATACGTCTTTGTCTCTAAAAACTCCAGAAGGACTGATCTGGCTCTTTAGCTGCTAAATCCTCCACTATGTTCACCAGCAGAGTCGGGTGATACCTCTCTGTGGGTTTATCAAGCGACAGCTTTCACATTACTCCTATCTTGGTAATTTGATTCTTTGTTATTATAAAATTAATGCTTATAGATGCTTTAAAGTAAGGGCTTGGAATAAATTAAATTTCAGAGACAGAGACACAGAATTGGAGCCACAGCGGAGGTCAGAGTTCACTCACACATGCCGGAGAGGTGACCCAGCCAGCTGTTATCCCTTCTTGCCACACTCCTGGCATCTGGAAGCCACACATTTATGCAAATGACAAGCAACTAGTACGTGGATGCTCATTTGGCCTAATGCGCTCCCCAGACGTGACCAGATTAAGGAAGACTGAACCAAGGGGTTTAAACAGGAGAGAGTTCATTTATACTGATATGTCATCTAACATACTGGCTGACCTCCATGCAGTCAAAACTCTGCAGCATTATATACCAACAGAGCAGTCAATTCTCTCTTTTGGCAAAGGTGTTAGTGACAGCACATCGACCACCTGTGGAATCATTAGCAGAAGGAGCTCAGCATACTGACACTCTATCTTAACAAATGGCCTCTCTGAAAAGACAGGTAAGGCAAAGCCCTTAACTCTGTGGAGAGAGACCAGACTGCTAGCTCCGGAAGCTGATTAAGTCACCAGGGGTCTGAAATTCAAATTCTCCTCTTTCTATATACCTTCAGTCCTTGGTCTGGGATCATCTCAGCTTCCCTGAACTCTGACCTCAACCGCTGAAGTGAGAAATGAAAACAACCCGAGATCAGCTTCCGAGAGTGATCGATTGCTGCCCTGTTATGATTTCACAATGAAGACGACAGTGGCACGCATTTGGAGCAACACCTTGGTCCCCAGATCTCCAGACAGATGGCATGTGCCAGTTAGAGCGTGCCCTCAGCTGCCTGCAGCAGCCCGGTAGAGAGGGCCTGTCACTCGACAATCTACCGGTCTTCTACACTCCATCCGCCATTAAAATTATATGACCAATATGCTCCGTTTCAGGGGGGGCTCAGGAGAATACACCATTATGGCCTATTTGCATCATGTGCACTTCTAATCCAATAAAACAAAACGTCTGAAGAGCAGTAATATTTGGGTAATGAAAAACACAAGATGGCCAGATTTTTAGAGGAACAATTTCCCTGTTATGCTGTTATGAGAGTGCACTTTGCCTTATATCAACAGTTTGATCAGTGTAGACAGACAACCATCATCACTTTTGCAAATGGCCCAAAGCCAGCTGATGTAACTCGAAAGATTTGTTACACTCAAGTGAACTCTGAAAATTACCTTTTGTTTGAAAATAACTGTCAGCGTGCATAAAGTCTCACATGCATTCATAACTAATATGAAAATTGGCAATGTGGTGCAATCCAATTTTCTGTGCTTTCAAGAGCATCGCACTTTGAACAAGTAATTACTCAGGCAGCCTCGTGAAAGTTGCTGTTAATTTATTTGTTAATGTCAAATTGTGGCTGCACAAGGAGGAGAGGCAGAATGCAAATCGATTTTGGAGTACCTCCTTCCTGCTCGTTACCCTTTCTTGTAAGCTTTCTTTCCTTTAAAAGGCCTCTGAAGACTTATTATTTTAGACAGCGGAGCAACTGCGGCCAGGAGGGACTCAAACCAACACAGTCTGTGCAGAGGATGCCACATAATGAGGATGTAAATGTAGGGATGCAGCCAGAGCAGGATAATTCAGCTGTAATGTGTCTCCAAGATTTGGCAGACACACTGACATATTGCATATTTATATTTACTTCATTTAATTTAAACAGTGATAAATATATTTGGTCCACTCTATTCTGATCTCAGAGATCTTTATGTTTAAGGAGGACAGAAACACCAAGCTCAATGCACCTTCACATCACAGTCTGGAATTTATGCAAAACATCGGTTAATGACTCAGAGCTCTGATTCATCTTATGTGTTATTCAGCACCAGCAGCATATAAATGTTTCAGTTTAGACTTGAAGCACACACAGGATGTGCTCAAACTTACATGTTAGCAGACGATTGACCAACTGATCTTAGTCCGTTACAAGTTTACACATGGCTGGACAGAACACAAGAGAAACTTTGAGTGAATGGAGGACTCTGCAAACAAGGATAATTAAAACTAAGGTAAATCATCTGTAGTCAATAACTTGAAACAACTGCAAGTTATTAAACCATAAATAGGAAATTATTGCCAAATTAAATGATATGACCATCCAGATGCTCAGATAGGAGCTGCTAATTGAATTGATGGAGGGAAAAGTCTGGTGTCCTTGTAAAATACACAAATGTGATGAAAAAAATAATGAGATTCATTCATACTAAAGAGTTTGTGTAATTTGTTTTGGCGATCTGCCCTTTCAAAGCGTATCTCTCCCAACATATACAGCTGTGTAAACAGATAAGGGAGTGATAAGAAGAAATTGTTGGGCTACCGCGTCCTTAACTCACACGCTCTGTCCTCCGATTTAGCAGCTTAATGGTGTGTTAATACCAAAGAGAAAAGGCCTTAAGTGTTGGGTTACAGTATGTAAATTTGATTTCACAGCCACACGTCATACAGCAAAATGATTTTCTAAGCATTTCATAACATGACTGAATATAATTGCTGTGATACATGACATGTGATACGTGTTAGTCAAAGGCGTAGACCTTTAACACACCCGTTTGCCACGAGCTTTATCTGAACATGACTTTAATCATTTGTGTTTACTTAGCTGATGCAAATGACCTTGAAGACAATAGGGATCATTAAAAATAACTCAATTAATGTGACTTGGGTGCACCCTGGCAAACACAAAGCCCTGTCATCTCAAAAGGACCAGTTCAAAGAGCCACTGCCAGCGAGCGCAGCCATGGGAAAGACCAGGACAACAGCAGAGATAAACAAAACCCGGCCAGACAATGAAGCCACCTGCCTCTTCGGCATTTCAAGCCACTCCACTGTGGCCCTCAACTGTGGACCTCAAATGAAAGACTACAGCTTCAGGCAACGTTTTGAGCAAAATACTTGAGCAGCCTTCCCAGTAATGGGAAATGGAAAAGTTTAGAGGAAAACAAATCAAATCTAAGAAAGTGTTGTAAATATATCAGAGGCTACAGCCGGCTTATTGCAAGCTCTTTAATGGATCCTAAACTTGATGGCTAGACACACCATAGATCAACAACAATGCATGGCACACAATGCATGGAAAAGATAAATAAATTGGACGTGTTTATAGACATTTTCCTCTCTTACAATTCAGCTTTAAAGCAGGACGATGTAACATCTGAAGTAAGAATTTACGCAATCCTCTTCTTACAAATGAAAAGGAGTTTAACTGCTATGGTCTTACTTGGTCTGGTAATACTACTAGCTTACTTTGGCTAACAGTGGCTTATGTTAGCAAACTTTTAGATAGATGTTGCAGTTTTATGGACTGAGTCAGATTGTTGAGAACTCTTCTCCGTTTGTGCTTTTGTTTGGTTGGTTAAATACTTTGGTTTAGTCACTTTTATCCTGTAATTGCAGCGGCTGCTCTTAAACAAAGGTTACATAGTCTTGCTCTAAAATGTACACTGGATTCATTTCAGAATGACCGCCTCACAAATTTCTCATTATTCACCATGTCAGTGATTAATCCTTTGGTTTTGCTGCATTGCATTTCAGGGATTTTTTTTTAGCTAATGCAAATACAAAACAGTTTAGTCATTCCTCCTTTCAAAGTGTTTTGCATCAATCTACCAGGACAAATATGACATCACTTTAATAATTGTCCTCGAGGCACTGGGGAGCTTTCCTGGCATGACACAAAGAGAGGTTGTTGTGGGCGACTATTACTCACTCCCAGCATGGCAGGTGTGATCACATAACTTTTCCCAACATCCTCTCTGTTTGTCCAGACAGGTCATGCCATGAAGAGAGCAGGACTTGAATAGTAAAATGTTTGCAAGTTTTTGAGTGTGTGATGCAGTTTAAACTTTTTAATAGCTTATACACACTTGTTTACTTGTTAGGAAAGAAACCCAGGATGGGCCTCCATGTTATGCCCTAATTTGGGTGTTTTCTCGTACTTTTTTGGTTGGTTTTTAATGGAAGTATGGGAGTTTTCACTTCTATTTATGCAAGAATGTGTCTCTTTTTACATGCTGCACTGGTTCAATAAACAAATTTTTCTATCGTCCATCATATTTTTACAGCTAAATTAAACTGAAATTTATTGGGATGTAATTATAGGGTTGTTGTGACGTATCTTTCATTTTATGGTAACAAAGAACGATAGATTATTATGTTTTGGCCCTATTGCCATTTGTTCTTGATCTTTAGAGGAATAATTCAGCATTTTGGGAAATACATTAGATGAGAAGATTAATACCATTCTTATGTCTGTACGATATGAAGCCAAAGCCAGCAGCTGTTTAGCTTAGCTTAGCATAAAGACTGGAAATAGAGAGAAACATCTGTGCAAAGGTAATAAAACCCACTTACTGTCTCACTAAGCAACAACTTATACCTCGTTTATTTTATCCACACAAAAACTGAAGTATTAAAGCAACAATTCACCATCTTGGTCGCGAGCTGCTGTCAGACAACCAATGGAAACTGCAGTCAGTTATGGTTTCTGGCCAAGCTCCTCAGCTGCTGGCTGAGCTTCTTATTTAGCCATACAAAGATGAGATTGGTATCGATCTACAACTCATTTTGGCAAGACAGTAAACAAGCGTATGTCTACTTATTCCTTTAAGGGAGATATTCTGACGGAACAGTGTGATTCATATATAAAGTCGGGCCATGTTTAAGGCTTTCTCCTATCAATGAAAAAACAGCACATAGTCTTCCCTCACCATAATGCACATTAACTAAATCAACAACAAAGAACTGACAATATATAGAGTCTTTAGGCCCTTTTGGGGCTTATGTATTATGATACATAACACAAAAAGCAAGTATTATGATTTGGCTAACAGTGTGTCCTAAAAGCCTTTTAGAAAGTTTGAGCATTTCCTTTTTCCGAAGTTAAATCACCCCTGTGTGGTGAGAATGAGAAAAGGACCACCTCAAGATGAGCCTCTCAAACTGGCTTTTTAAACTTCTGTTTTTGGCAGTAAATTAAGTTAATGTGCCTTCACTTATCTGCTTGTGCAATCGATGTGTGAAGACAGTGAATAGATGGGAAGTAAATTTTTCCTGCGAGTGTAAAATTATGAAAACAAGGCTTGTTAAAATGCTGCTTACATATCCATGTATACTTCTCACATGCACAGCACATGTTCTGTTTTAGCCACAGTGGGACATGAATTTCAACTTCTCGCTCTCTCACAACACAACTAATCTCATCAATGCATCCACATCCTATGGAAACAAAACCTACACAGCAGCAGCAAGATGCGGTACCTGTAGGCGAGCGCTGACAGCAGATTATAATTGTGTTGCCTCTACTGTGTCCGAGCTTTCACATCCCATCAAGAGGGATGGCCTAGAAGACACTTATTGCTGGATCACTGCTGCTTCACTGTACGAGCTGTAGCATAGTACACTCTCCCAAATTAGAGGAATGGTCTGTATGAAAATAAGATTTATTAGTCAATGTTAAGTAATCATAAGATAATGATGAAGAAATAAGGGACTATAAAGTAACTACTCAGTATTGTGTATCACTTAACTTGTGGTGGACAAAAACAATTACCATTGTTTAAGTAATTAGTAATTAATGAGTCATTAATGAGTCTTGTGCCCTTCATCAGTAGTTTCAGTTAATCAGGAACCTGAAGGAAGTAGTCAGTATGATTGATAGATAGGTTTTCATGAATAAATCTTTACATAATGATTCATTAATGCAGGATATCTCAGTTTGCAACTGATCATTATCTATTACATAGTCCTAGAGAAGTGCTTTTTAACGATGAATCAATAATGAAGTCTTTCCTGATTAGTTTCTTAATTAAGTAATCATTAGCTACTCCATAAAATGTGATTAGGAGTTACTCATTAACTAATGGTTCACTAGCAGTTAGTTCCTCATTCGTTTCATGGTAACTACTCAAAATTTGTACCTTATTGTAAGCGGTGCCTTTTTCTTGTCAAATCCTGGACACTTTCACCTCTTCGGGCCTTTAAATTAAACAGCCTGAGAAAGATAACTGCTCACAGCTCATGTTTTTGCTGAGGACATAAACCTGTGAACGAGGGGTCGCATGACATCGCTTCATTTTAAGGGGTCACAAGCCAAAAGGTTCGGCAACCCTGCAGTGATGTATCAGGAAGCTTGAAAACGAGCTGAGGAAACAAACTCTACACAGACAGGAACCAGGCACCAACCTCGCCTACCGACACTCTAAAGTTAATTGCTCATTAAGTTCAAATTAATCCAAACATCTCAAGAACCAGCACCTGCAAGATCTACCTTAACTATCTGCACTGCACCTCACAGACTGGATGTTTCTGCATTTACGCACAAGAAGATTAAACACCTTCGCAGCATCTGCACGCTGCACTGATGTCTTGGTTCAATATAAAATTGTCTGACAGACTTGAGAAAGGCTGAACTTGACAAGACCCTAAAGAGGGTTTACCATGTCCTAATTTGATTACAGTGTTTCAAGGAACATCAAAGCAACTGCTGGGAAATGCAGCACATGGGGGCTAAAGCAATCAGATACTGTGTCTACCATACTGTATGTAGCATACCATATTTAGTCAGATTGTTTCATGTGGTTGTTAAGAAACAATATTTATAGATTTGACAGACTGTCTTATTTGAAACTGTAGGTCAGACAGCTGCAGGTTTTCAGCTGTAGCTTTCCTGAATCCTCATTTCGTTGCTACATGAAACAATTCAGTGCAACAATTCAGTCGTAAAAACTGTGACCATTGTTTTGAGAAATTGCTGAGGCAGAAAAGAAGTGGAAAAAGATATGTGATAGTCACCACACCACACTTGTCGAATGTCGACATTCTCCTCCTGTGGCTATTAAACTTTTATGTTTTGTAGAAGCTCTGAGTTGGAAATCATAGTTAGCCTTGAGAGTAACACGTCAGTTCTCTCAAAATAAAATTAAAAGTAACATTTTCTGATGCCGAGGCTTCGAAAGAATACCTAGTAGAAAACCGCAGATACTTTGTACTTACACCACTACAACTGCATAAGCTTATCACTGCCATCATCAGGGCACAATGAGCATTATTTCCACTGATGCAATGCTGGTTCAGCACACTGAGGCTGTAAACGCACTCTGTTTAACAATGTTTCCTCATGTTCTTCAGGGCTGTAGTGAAAACAACATGCTGCCAGGAATCCTACAAAAATCATGAAGTGGAATTTATAGGCAACAACAAACTTAGTCTAGTGATATTATGGTCAGTCCTAGTTTAATGCCAAAAGGTAGCAGGTGGTCTAGTAATGATAGAAACAATCTCAGAGACGTATTTCTGTCATTCTGTAAAACGTTTCCATCCAAACACTCCCTGTGTTAATTCAGCAGGCTATATTTCCCTTTATTACTGGTCACTTTGAATTGAATGCAGTCACTCATTTTGTCCAAAACTGCATCCTGTCTATCGTAACTAAGAATTCTGGGTCTCTGGAGGAATACTGCTTTAGGTCCCCTTTATAATTTGAATGCAATTTGTATGAGCCCTCTCCAGCTGTTGGCCCCTGGAATCATCACAACCTTTCACCCCACAACAGTGGAAATATGCAGGGCTGCACTTTTTGATTAGCCGACTTTCATTATCGATCAATAGCAATATCTCATTAGTACATCCATTTGTTAGAAATCCTCAGATGGGAGAAGCTGGGACCAGCTGTTTGTCAAAATGTTTGCTTTAAAATGGCTAAAACAATTAGCGATTATCAGGATAGTCGTCGATTATGTTTCCACCCGTCAACTGAGTAGTCGACCAAATGTTTCAGCTCTATGGTAGAATTAGGTGCTCTATTTTTTTGTTAGAGTTGACTGATAAAGACGCAGGTGTTCGCCCTGTAGCACAGGTTACAGTGTTGATATCTCAATTAAAAGAGAGTCAACTTTGTGAGATCAGGATTAAAACCCAAGATAGCTCTCTATAACCCTTATACATTGATTTCTGCAGCCTCGTGGCAGTCCAGAAAGTAAGCTGGTAAAAAATAAACCACTTACTTCAAGGTTATAGGAACTTTCTGATGTAAAACTGCTCTAAGAAAGTAAGCGAATTGACTGAGAAGTACAGAACATGTAAGCTATTTGTTTTACCCTATCTGTGGTAACTTGTGTTTGTGAAAAACACCACATAGACTACTATTATTGGATAATAACATGTTAAAAACACCCATCAAACTATGAACTCACCGGTTCATAAAGTTGTCTGTAGAGGAAAATATCAAATTTTCTCTGTTTTGACTACAATTAAGAAAATGTGTCTTCTGCAGCAGGTCACAACAACAGCAATTAACCTTTTAAATTACATTCATTTGTAAGAAACACTTCACATGAAGATGACAGGACGAGCATTTTAAACACAGTGTTAGTTGATCAAAGAAAATGATGTGTCTGCTTTCTAATTCTTGTGCATAAAAGAAAAACAATATGACAGAAGATTCATTTCAAAAAGAGACAGGATGGTTTACTTTACCTTTGGGTACAATTACGACAGACTTTGATCAGTGTTACACAGATCAGCTCCCCAACATTTTCTTCAGATATGTTGGTGTAAGAATTACCCTTAAAGGCAGAAAGCTCTTCTGTGAGCAGCTCTGACACTCTGCTGTCTGGGTGAGCTGAGGAAGTTAAATCACACAAAGATCAAGTAACAGGACACACTATGGATAGAGAAACACACACTCTACTTACAGAATCATGACAGCTTGAGACAGATGGGGGAAGCTTTTATAAAACTATACATTCTGTGTGGCTCTGCTGCTGGGTTACAAACAAGCCTATCAATTCAATTCCTCTCAGATAATTGAATTCATAATTGCTAAGGCCATTAAGCATTGGAGGATGTTGAGGATTGGTGCTTTAAGGCAATAATACACGTGAAAACATGGACCATAACTGAAATGTCCAAGTGGAAAATTCTCCAATTAAAACTAAAGTTAAGTTGTGGAGGCTTGCTATAGATTAAAGCAGGGTGTAACAGTTTATGTTCTGTAAAGGCTACTCTACTTGCAAAGCAATTGTTCTGAAGAGCATCAGTCGGCGTCTGGCTCACTTTTTATCTCCTCCACGCGGCTGAAATGAGTGGCCAGCTCCTGCAACACGGCTGTCCTGCCCAGATGATCGTTCCTCCTCTTCTCCATGACCATGTCCTCCAAACTCTGAAACTCCAACACGTGCGAGTGTTTGTCGGACATGAATATTTTCAACCTGTAGGGCTGTTTGCCTATCCGTATCTCCCCACCCATTTTGAACTCCCTCTTGCCGAACATGCACCAGGCTGCAAAGCACTCGGAGTTTCTCCAGCTCAGCTCCCGGTCCTTTAAACCCACTTGTTCCATCGCGTTCTGCACCACCATGTCCGGACCCAGAGCCTTGAATTTGTAAAAGTCGTTCACAATCCTGCACCTCCTGCCTTGACTCGCATCTGTCAAGAAGCTGTTTTTCACTTCGGCTCTGTGCAGGTGCACCACCTGGAAGTCCCCCACGTAAACAGCCCAGTGCGGGTACTGACCGGTAGCCACAAACTCCACCAAGTCACCTGCTTTACATTTGTTTAGTAGATTCTCAGGGGAGTAAACCTCCAGGTTGGCAGACTTGGCGCTCTTCTCGTAAATGCATTCATCTCTGTTATAGACGGCGCACTCCACCTCGTCATGCTGGTCGTACTGTTTCTCTTCCTGATTCGGGTCTCTGTCTGTACTATCGACCGCACAGCCATCCTCCAGCTCGTCGTCGTCATTAGAAAATATATAAGAGACTCCGATCCGTGGACCGTCCTCCGTGTCCACGCCGTTCGGGTCCACTGTAGGAACTTCTGCATAACTTAAATGTGACAGCTTGTCCATCTGGTTCCCCATGCCGCTGTTAGCAGCCTGTGTAATACGATCTGATGCCGATAGCTGTTACCGGTCGCCAAACATCACCGACAACTGCCACAAAACCTCACAGGTCAAAACTTCCTTCGCTCTGCCGTCGCTCAGGTTTTATCCAAATTACGCATACGGAGTACATCCGTGGTGTGACTGCGGGTATAACCTGTTAGTGCCCCATCAACAAGTGGGATTGGAAGGAGAATACAAACTGGTTTCAAATTCAGCGAGGAGTTATTCCTCAGGTGTAGCCACGTAGACTCACCTGCTATTTCCCTGCTTAAAGTCTTGTCCACCGGTTGTCACATAGGAAACAATAAGAGTTAAAATCCAAATCCTCGATCATATGTGTGATAAACTAGTCCAGTGTGCTGGCGGGGGGCGCATACGCTGCGCACTGTGCAGCAGAGATCCGGCCCGGCGGTGAACTGAAGGCAGCTCAGTGCCTCGGCATCGCCACAGCGACACTCTCCAGCTCCACACAGCTTCGCTTTTAAAGCGGAAGTGCGCGTTATTTCCATCACCGCACCTTTAATATCCGCTCCTCATCTCCAGAGGAGAACTTCAGTGCTGTTTGAAAAAAATGTTGTGCCTTTGTCTTAACCGTGCTGATAATAAAGCATGCTGTTTGATGCTCTGAATTACTTTAAATAAAGCGAAATTCAAACAGGAAGAAAAAAAACATCCTTTGAGACTTGATGTTTGGGGTCAATTGATTTCCTTATTTTAGTTGATTCACCTTTTAGTTGTTTTACTTTGATTTGTTATCTTTATTGTACACTATTTTATTTAGCTGTTTTATTATCATTGTTTCAATTCATTCATTCTGTTTATTATTACATTATATTAAATATTATATTTTTTTGTAAATAACTGTGTATAGCTACCTAAGTACATAAGTAAGAAGAATAAGCAAACCTCCCTCCGACTGGGTTTAGTGGCTACACATGTGGTACACAGTGAGGAGGACTGTGAGGGGGCCAACATCTGCGGATTTTTTACTGTTTTGACCACCTGTCTGTCCTTGAATGAACTGAAGCTGTGCAGTCATTTGCTCCCTCTCCATCCCCTGGTGGGACCATAATGTCTCCATTACGTTTGTAGTGGCTTGTGGCCTGCCTAGACTCACTCTCGGTTATGAGCTATTTTCTCACCACTGTATCCCACAGGCAAGGGGAATGTGCTCAGTATGCCCCAAAAATGATAGACTCTGCAGCAGCCTCTGCGTGAAAACACCTGTCCTGGAAATGGTATGGCTGTGTGAGTGAGAGACTTTGAGAGATGCTAAAGGTGTGTGAGCATGTTTGACAGGCTGTAAAGAAAAACTCAGTTCATCTCTATGAGGAAGGGAGACAGACAGAGACACAAACTATGACAGAGCGGATTAACCTGAGTTTGGCACCAGCACTGAGCTGGGTATGCACAGAAGGGGCTGATTTCAAATGTACTGCAAAGTCATCCAGTGCAGTAGATATGATACAGGACGTGTCTCAGCAGAAAGAAACATCTCTTTCTTATCCATTCAACTAGTTTAAACAGACTGAATGGCCTCACTGGCCATAGTGGACTCACAGATTAGCATGGAGGCCTTTGGAAAGGATTCTTTAAGACTATCAGGTTAATTAAGAGCTGAGCTTTCTTAGAGCCGTACAGGATCACACTGTGTGATTTCCAAGCCTATGTAATCCAGATTGAATGGTTTCCCTGATTAGTAAAATTTAACCTGGGTCACAGGGTTCAAATCAAACTTCTTCGAAGATGGAACCAACATGACACTAGCAGTGTCAGACACTTTCCCTGTAGCACTAACATGATGTTGACATTTGGGGTTCTGAGGGATGACTATTGGATGGATGTCCCCCTCAGGAGGAATCATAACTAAAGTGTTCCCCTGACTTTTTATCATTTAAATTTGGCAGACACTTTTATACAAAGCTACTTACATTTGAGGAACAACATACAAACATCAGTAAAATAAGAGATCTACAAGCAACGATAGATACAAGTAAGAGCTATTAACGCATATGGCATCCATCGTATAAATGCCTAGGGGCAGCAAAATGAGTGAACAAATGAGGAGATAGAAGAAGAGCACAGGAAGTGCATGTTAGAGGTTAAGGTTTAGAGGTGTTAGAAGAGGAAGTGTTCTCAGAAGAGATGCGTTTTCAAGAGCTACTTGAAGTTAGAGAGGGACACTTCTGCTCCGATGGCATGTGCTTCTTCCACCATCGCGGTGTCACAAATGAGAACCACCAGGACTGAGATTGCCTTGAGTTGATGGCAGAGCCAGACAGTGTTTCTTGGAAGAGCGCAGAGGCTGAGAAGGAACATAAGCCTGTATTATAGTGTTTAGGTAGATGGGACCCAGAAGTCACTCTCTATGCAAGCATTAATGATTTGATCCTGGACCATTTATATATTTATTTATCAAGAGCCATAATCTGGTCAAAAACACTTGTCTTAACTAAATACCTGCAAAATTAATCACATTCCGGTCATCTGTACTTTTTAGCGATTAGTGCTAATTAGGAAAACATGCCTGCTAATCATCTGCATATTAACATTGTCATTGTGAACATGTACTGGAGTTAGCATTTAGTCCAAAGCAGCACTGTTCCTAAATACAGCTTCACAGAGCTTGTTCAAAAATAGTTGTTTCCATTTTGATTTCTTTGGCAGTACAGATAATCTTAGATTCAAAATGTAGTTCTCTTGGAGTCTAGGTAAGTTCAATATAAAAGTGCGCATCTATAACTAGTCTACACCAAGAGCGATGAAGTGTAGCATTGTGGACAGACCTGATAATGATGCAACACGATTCAGAGGAACATTATCTAAGATGTACTTCCAGTTTCGCTTGAAATGAGGTAAGGATGATAAAGCACCAGAATGCAGTATGAAAGAGGCCGGTATAATTTCGCCATCACCTTCAGCGACCTTTCATGAGCTTTGGCTGAAGTTCCTGCATGTACTGTGTACTTGCACAACCTTTTTTGTTCTTTTTTCTATTCCTGACTTTTCTCCCATTTCAGTCTGAAGCCCTGCAACAGTCCCCGTTTGACAACACATATGATGGAAGTCAGAGATAACAAATCTGCTGAAGATGTATTACACCTTTCCCGCGCATCAGTGCATGGCTGAGGGTGTTAGGAAAGAAATGAAACTGTTGGAGTGGTAACACGCCACACCATTTGACCGCTTCTCAGAGCTTCTTAATCTAAAGTGGCATGACCCAGTTTACACCCCTGGTGCCCTCCCAGTGACACACTGTAATTTGTGGTGCTGGGAAATTACTGGAGCAGGGAGGCCTGGGAGATATAGGCAATTAGGCGGGGCTCCACCTGTCCGGTGGGGGGAACGGCCAGGCACAGACTGACACCTTCCTTCAAAAAAATGTGGGTTTATCATAGCTTTTCAAAGGCTTCACATGCATGTTTCAGACATTGTTTTTCAGCTCAGCTTCCATTTAAATCTACAAGGATAGGTGAACAAGTGTATACTTGAGGCAGATGGACAGAGCATCCGGACCGCTGCGTCTTGCACACCATCTGCTCCACCTGGCTAGGAACACATCCACCAAGTACGGCTTAATATCATGTAATGTGATTGGCTACAATTTAGAGCCAGTAGGGGTTGGAATCAGTGATCCGAGACCACAAAATACAGATCAGGAAAAACAACACCAGGAGACATTTTCATGGAGGAAAAAGTTATTACATATTTATTTATATTTTCATATACTTTTTACATATTTATTTGTAATAATAATAATAATAATATGGATCTAGAGCAGAGGGGAGATGGAACAAGGATAGAGGAAGGTCATGTTAAAGGAATGTCACTTTCATCTTTTTTTAACCCATTTAATTACAAGAGCATCATCATTATTAACTCAATCAATTATATTCACAGTCCCATTAAACAAGCTACAACAAAGATTTCCTAAAATATAGGCTGACATAGAAAACTAGCATTTTTTTTAAAACACTGGTGCATGTATATGTGGGGGAGGATGGGGGATATCTGGGGTGACTGAGTACTGCAACTAGATAACAGACAGGCAGGATGTTGAGGGGGTGGGGGCTCTTATTGTGAAAGGTAGGCGTGTGTGAAAACACACCAAGACTAAGGTGTACAATACACACGCATACACAACACACACAACAGTTTCTACAAAGTCATCATGCTTCAACAGGACCTCATGTTAGTCTTTTTTGTTTTTGTCTATTTCAGCATCACATTATTAGAAACAACAACCACAAGTGGGTCAAAAACTGCAGAAGGCAGATTCCTTCAAAAAAAGGAAAACTCAACAAAATGGGTTATCACTCTAAATGCAATAAAAAGTACTCTATATTCTTGGAGCCACACTGAAAATTCATGACAGACATCACACACTTTTTTGGGCCATCACATCTCCGAGACGCTGGGCAAAGTATTAGCATTTGCCTCCCAAGGGTCTGTGACAGCCTTCACAGCGAAGTTGCCATCTCCTCTCTAGACTACAAACCCCATTTTTCAAAACACGGTGTAAACAGAATCCCTTGGAGAGCGTGGCGGGCCGGCCAAGAGTGCACTGCACTGCACACAAACTGGAGTTGATCCAGGGAGAGATACTGGCAGGCAACGGTGGCAACAGGCCTGGGTCAAACACACAGACCTGACTGTTCCCATTCTCTGCAATTAGGTACACTCGGTTTATCTTGGTAAATTCTTGAACTGGGGTGATGGTTGGTGGTTTGTGACCCAATGTCACTTTTATTTGTTATATACTCACTCACTCAAAATGTACAGAAATCTTTTTTTTTTTTTTTTTTAACTAAACGTAAGCAAATCAAATCAAGAGATTTGATCAAAGACCTGGTAGTTTTTGATTGGTTGACAGTATTAAGGCAGCAAAATGAAAGTAAAACAGTAAAACAGAAGATTTAAAAAAATAATAATTATACAGGAAAAGAAAATGGTCTTTGGTGTTCTCTTTTACTCTAATTAAAAACAGCAGTTTCTCTGACGATCAGTCAATCTCTAACCGGTCTCGAGTTTCCAAGAGGAAACACTCTCTTGGTAAACGTAAGCTCTAAAATCAAGGGCTCCAATGTTTCAAAAAAGAAAACATGACATGACATGACATGACTTCATCCACAGGTTTGGAGAAATCCTGCACAGTGCAAATAATAAATGCCCCCAGTATTGATTACAAGTAAAGAGGAAAGAATTTCTTTGTGGTACAAGCTGTGCAGCAGTATCATGCATCTGATCACTTAACATGAGAAAACACAGGGAGGCAGCGGGGGTCAGTATTTGGACTCCAGTCTCCAGTCCAAATACCTGGTCCTAGATTATGCATACTTTGAAATCATTCCTGAAGAAGTCTGTTCAACACTTTATTTGTGGGTCATTTTGAGAACATCTATACAATATCAACTACTTTATGCTCCGTTCTCAAGGATCACAAATCATCCATTGATTGAAGGGAATGTTTGGGGGGGGGGGGGGGGGGCTAGTCAGTGGAGAACAGCGCTTGTGTTTCCAGTTAATGGTCTTCCATGTTATATGCTGTTTACCTGCATCACTGTTTTATACTGTGATAATAGCACCACTCCAACAGATAACACTGCCTTGCTAATATGAGGAATCACAACGGGAACGCCGATGGGGTGGGTTTGAACTGGGGTTGGAAACACTGTCAGAAGGATGATTCCTTGTAAAGTAGGTAAATGACTGAAGTGCTGGCGGTGCTAATTTCCCCATCCATTGATTGAAGGGAATGGACATGGACAAGAGGCTTCTGATTGAGAGTGTTTCCTTGTGATCGGATGTGTAGACACAGGGTTGGACCTCGGATACAAATTTCTTTGTGACCAAATCTGGAAGTTGTGGGGGGAGGGAGGTGGCTTATGTGGGTTGGTCCTTTTGCAGAGCTGAGATGTCCAGAGGAGGAGGGGCCCGCCCGCTCCACTCCTTCAGCTGCCCGTCCTTGAAGAGGAGGTTGAGGGCGGGCAGGGGGACGCCAGACTCTGCCGGAGGCTGACTGAGAGGGTTCGACACGCCGCTGTCCAGGTCAGAGGGCTGGATGCAGTCCTGCCAGCAGAGAGCAAATGTCAACAGATCACAACACCAGGCAGACCGGATGATATGTGGGACAAGGATATATTTCTCTGGGATAAAAGAAAATGTCTAGAAAGGCTGGGTAGAATGTTACTGCACTCATTTTCCAACTATAATACCTGTCTTGCATTTCTGTTTCTTTAGTTTTTTTATTTCTTTCTTTGGTTTCTCATGTGACTTCCAGGATACTACATATTACTTCATGTAACGGGCATCTCATGATAACATGAGACGGGTATATGGGTTTGACAAAATGTATTAAGATGCCTACTAAATAAAGATTAACTGACCGTTGCAAGAATATTGTACTTTATTATTTAACCAATACTGATTCAGAAAAAAAGGTTTAATGAAATAGCATTGCAGTCATTGTTGCACAAAATCATGACTTAATTATCTCATCATCTCAAGATAAAAGAAAATACACTTTTAGCTTATATTTATTCTTTTAGCCTGTTGTTTCAAATGAAAGATTTAATTATATTGTTTTCTCATGTGAAGCAATCTTTTCTCAAGATCAAAAAAAGCACAGGCTCACTGACTGACTGGAAATATGAAGTGAAGGAGGCCTTGTAGACAGTGTATCTGAACCAGATTAAACAAACATTTCTATTAAATACATTAATATTATGCCTAATATTATTAATATTTAATAGTTAACAGGCTCAATCTGAAAGATTAAATTCCTGGCTGCTGATATTTCACTGGACATTGTTATTTCTTTTCTTTTCCACAAGTATTCTCAAGTGGCAACCTGAAGAGTGTTTTTACCTGGAATGACTGAACGAAGCTCAACACCTTCAGCGACAGCTTTCGGCTTGAGTGAAGTAGCTCTTGAAGACTGAAACAACAACAAAGCTAAAGTCTCTCACCGCTGCAACACAAGTCTTTACACTTTTCTTAGAGTTTTAAACAAAATGAACATTTTCAGGTTACTGGGTGTTTTTTTGTTTTTTTTTAACCTTTCGTTGCTGCACAGTTTGTGCGAGGCGATTTTCCGACACACTTTGCGGTTGAGCTCGGAGCTGAAGAGGGGCATGCCGAAGCACAGTTCAAGAGGGACCCACTCATCTTCAGATGAAAGGGCTGAAAGAAAGGGATTGGTAAAGGAGAGGAGAGATAGGGATAACATACAACATGAGACGCCATTATCACGGACATGCTGGTTAAATCCAACATGGGACCTTTGCTACAATTTACCCAGCTTTTCACCGCCTTTGCCTTTTCTTCCAACTCTCAAACATCTGATTAAGAAAAGTTACATAAGATATTCGAATAAGAAAATAAATAAATTAACCAAAAATGTAGACCTACCGTCTGGCTTTACTTTGCCTTCCCCGTTGTTTTCTTCTGTCACAAGCTCAAAGGACTCAGTGCTACCGTTTGTGTCCAGGCCTCCACCTAGATGGGTGTCCCCTTGACGAAAAGCAACAGATCTTCATCAGCATTAAGACACAAAAAGCTTGTTTCTGGGAAGCTGATCAAAGCTAGATTACAGTTTAGAATAAAATAATTTCCCTTTTGCTGAATAAATATCAGAGGACTGTCAATTAAAACTAAATTACACTGGGCACTGTTGTGTACATAAATATCTACCTGTGATCACTTACGTCAGCAAGATTCAATCAGTAAATCTCAAGGTAAAGGCTAATACTGTTCGATCCACGTCCATTAGCAAAGGCTATCACGATAAGGCACACAATTATGCAGACAAACAGCATAATTAAACTGGACTGTGAGTAATCTTTATTTATTTTGCACCATCAGTGCTAATGGCCATCAGAGGCAAGGGCATTCTTACTAATTCAACTATACATCTTGTCTCTCAAATGCTCGCATACTGTACACACTTTTGCATATGCACACAATTAAAAAACATTGTGTGTTAGCGCCCCTACCGCTGTACTCGGCACTGTCGCTGGCCCTGCGACGGTGCCTGTTGTTGGAGTTTAGCATGGTGATGTAGCCACACTGGTGCTCCAGGTCCACTTGCTCCTTCAGCTTCTGCAGCGCCTTGTGTGTACACATGTTGGAGTAGGAGAACTCTGCACAGGAAGGAGAGAGGCAGCGCAAACAATGGGAATGATGCTTCTAGTGCAGCACTCAAAGTGAGGAACAGGACTCCATAGATACGTCTATCAATATCTCCATAGCACGGCGTTCGTATAAAACATGTTTCTCTAGAAGATGTAATAAGTATTAAGGCGGATGAGGCACTAAGCCTGACACGCAAATTTGCTAATTAAAGGATTTTAGCGGATTCAAATCCTTCTCATGATGTTTGACAAGTTAAAACCTTCAAAGCCAAAAACAGAACGTTTGAGTCACCAGACAAAAAGAACACAGCTTGACAGAGGTTGTGTCAGTCATTTATGCAAAACGTGGCAGTGACGTTATTGATATCACTAGTGTAGAATATTATATTATACAATATTATCAGTTAATAAATTTATCTTTCAGTTTAACCAAGGAAAGTATGGACAGAAACGGGAAACAAAGTCTACCATTCATTTCTAATAGATCGACTGCTACCTGCTCAGAAATAGTACTGTGACTGAAGCAAAATCACTTTTTAACATTCCTGTTTTAGAAAACCACGTCTCTCCCCTTTATTTTGCACCACCTCTCATTCTGTGCCAATAAAGAAAAGATCCATCAGAAGCCATGTTCATTTTTTATTATCTATCAAATAATGACTAAATTAATTGGATTGAGTGAATTATTCTTATTTACATCAGCTTATCATTAGTAATAGCATAACATAGTCATGTCAGTTACATAGTTATTCAATAGATGTTATCCAAATATTGTATCTTACCTCCTTTCAGATCTTCCTCATCAAAGGGGAACGGGATGTGAACTGTTTCTCCATGACCATGTATACCATGACCCTGAGGGTTACACACACAGTACAGTTTATAGTGTATATCCACACAGTGAGACTTGGTACCAAATATGTTATTACTGAAAACACGCAAAGAGTAGACACATGACATTAGACGAACATTCACAAGTTCAAGCAATTCAAGCAAAAAACTTCCAGAAACGTCACTTCAAAAGTGGATCTTATATGCGTGTGTTTACCTGGATTAGCACAGCAGAGTGTGTAAGGGCATCATTGAGCATGGTCAGCACGTTGGATGTAGGGACAACTCCAGGGTCGTGACCCCAGGAAGTGATCAACAACCTGTCGTAGGCCTGAACAGAGAAAAATAAATAATAAGAACAATGGTTTTCATATAATATAGAGTAAATACCCAGGAAAAAAACAACAAAAAGCAAGGAAAAGCAACATAAAAGTACAAAGAAATGTTTCGGTGCCTTTGTCCTCTACAACGGTAATAACATCTATACATTTCTACACATAATACTCAATCTCACTACTACTAATATTAGAAATGGTTTAATAGAGGAAGTGAAAAACCAACATGTCAACCTCCCTCTACGTCAAACATTAACAGATTAAAATACTTAAACCTCCAGTCAGAGCCTTCTCATGAAGTTAAGTTGTTATTCTTTACTGTTTTGATAATTATTTTCTGCTCTGTCAAGCTAAAAACTGTTTAAATGAATAAAATGTAGAAAACATACTTGCTGCTTTGTCCCCATAATGTGACCCATTTGCATGAAATTACCTGTCCTCCCCTTGAGAATTGACTGCATCAAATTCTCTTTTGTCCCCTGTCTCACATTCCCAGGGTAGTTGAAAAAAATTCCAAGACCACTGGGAAGCCTTGAAGGAGGAAAATGCAGATGCACAGTGTGGTATGACTGTGATTGTGATGCACTAGGTGCTTTGTTAAGAAATGAAAGTTGACGGGGACATAGGAAACAACCTTGAATTTTACCTCCAGTGCTCTGATTACCTGTTCCTCCAACTGAAACGGCAAGGTCAAAATTTAAAAGGGCAGATATGGAAAAGAGGAATAAAAGAGCGTCCTATCACATCTTTGATCGGGTTTTTCTTATCACATGTGGAGGTTTTCGTATCGGACTTCAGAGAGATTTATTTTGCTTATACAGTATCTGTATCAGCATACACTTACTTACTCAACCGTGTACCTACACTTGATTAATTATTAGTCTGGGCTAACCTGGAATATGTCCGGCAGTTTGCGGAGCCTGGAGCCTTTGGAGAGCAGCAGAGACGGCGGGCCTTGGCCGGTCACATGGTACAGGTACAGCTTGAACCAGATGGAGCTCACCTCAGGGATGGCCGGGCCAATGTGCTAGAGGTAGAGACAAACATGTGCAGTGTACAGCAGCAGAACTAATGCATACACATGTACACTTCCTCGTGACATTTTTTACACTTCATTTCTTACATAAAAACATACATTAACACAGACAAAAGAGAAGAATTGTGTTCTTCTGTCGGAGAAGCAGACACTGAAGCTGCTATTAGAGATGTGAGCAGAAAACAAAGAAAAGAATTCACTCAATTCCACTTTGCTGAGTCCCAGCAGTGCGAGAATAAACAGCAGCGTCAACGGCACAACAAGAGTTTAACTTCTTTCCCTCTGCCTCTCTGAGCTCCGCTAGGAAGCTGGAGTGTGGCCAGGCCGAGTAATTACTCATGAGCCTCGCCTCGCCTCCCTGCCTCTCTAACTCACGCTTTGTGTAGTTTTGTTGTTGGGGACAACTGCAGGCTGAGCGCCAACAAAGCATGCACACAGTCACAAATCACTCCGGGCACACGAGTGCGTACACACCACAAGAGGGCAAACACAACCAAACATAGCACACACACACAGACAGTCGACTACAACACAAATACAGGCAACATTTGATCCAGCAACCCAGCACACCACACAGTACCCACTCTGTTCTCCCTCCCTCCAGGCGTCATACCTGAGGCGTGCAGCTGCTGATGGGTCTGATCTCGTTGCTGAGAGGCGCCATCGAGACCACCAGCTTGTAGTTCTTGTTGAGGACGCGGCTGCAGGTGGCCTGGTCCAGACCCAGCAGGCTCTCACAGCGCAACATGTCCAAGGGGAAACCTAGTTGGGGGAAAAACCAGGGAGAGTCACAACTTCTATACAAAACATGCTGGGTGTGCGAGTGATTAGGTGTGTGCCTGTAGTTTGCATTCTTGTGCCTTCTACGACGCGACTGACATAGCTGTACGGATAAAGTACATTTCTTGAAGCAATAGTGTTCCATTCTAGCTAGCTGTTTCCCCCTTTTTACAGTCTTTATGCTAAGCTAAGCTAACTAGGTGCTGGCTATAGCCTTACGGTAAATTTTCCAGACAGATATTTGAGTGGTATCCATCTTCTCATCTAACACTCAGCAAGAAAGCGAATAAGCGCATTTCATAATATGAAAAACTACTCCCTTTAATGAAAAGAACTAAAGTAAGGAGAGCAAATAAAGATCCTGGAAGTTCATCTGCCAAGTGTGGAGGCATCCAACAGTTACTTTAGATGAGGAACACTGGATCACATCCAGAATGCACCGTAAAGATTCTTTCTTTCTTTATAGCAGTGGTGTTAGGAAGAGCGTTCTCTCCAAGGTGACTTGGACGCAATATGCAATAATAGTTTTCTTCATAATTAACATCACAGTCTGTCATTAAGTCTCTATGTTGGACATTGTCAATCAAAAATTCAACCCTCTATTATTATGTGGGGCTGCACTGAAGACTCGTAGTGAAGAAGAGTCTAGCCTGTCGAGAGAAATGTGTATTTGTTGGCAAGTTAAAATTTCCTCACTTCCTAAATGAACAATCATCAGGATCATTACTAGGCTCTTGTATCATTGTGGGCTTAGTCTAGCTTCAGCCAGCAAGCCCTCAGTGCACTCGCTCCTCAGCAGACGCCTGGAGCAGCAGCTGAGGACCGAGAGATAAAACAATCAGAAGGGAGGCACGCAGCCAAACCAAACAGACAGCATCTGGTGGCGTGGCATAATGGTAGCTACATGGAAACTCAGAGATTTGCTTTGTCGCCATTAGAGGACTCGCTCTCTGCTGCTCTACCTAGAGACACAAGTAGAACAATACAGCTTTACTCCAATACTGTTCCTGTGAATCCAGAAAACTGTGGCCATATTCAAGAGAAACTATTCAGACACAGGTTAGAGGCGAAACAGACAGCCGAGAGCGACACACAGATAAAGCTTGCCAAAAGCAGCACAAATAGAAGATCCACTTCCTCTTTGTTGCTTCCATAAAAGTTTCTAGCCGTTTCCAGAACTTTCACATCAAAATAACTTTCAAATGCTTCGTTACATGTTGCTTTTCTGACCATAAAACAAGTTTAAGTTGTTACATGAGTCATTTACAGTAGTTGTTTGTCACAATTGTGTATATGAATATCTTTTTAATAATAGAGCCAAGAAAGTTTTAAAGCTGCTTATTTGATGAAAATTCGCACCCCATGTAAGTGCAGGCCATTTACATTGCACAAGTAGTCCAGCTCCTCCAGGAGGGAACATCCTTATGTGTAGTCGCAAGAAGGTTTGTGTCACATCACAGTATCAAGAGCATGGAGGAGATACTAGGAGATCTGTGCTCACAGTCCAGCACTTTGCAGCTCAATTGGCATTCGCCAGAGAAGACCAGAATTGGCAGGTCCACCATTGGCTCCCCGTTCTGTTTTTAGATGAGAGCAGGTTCACACTGAGCACATGTGACAGACGTGAAAGAGTCTGGAGACGCCATGGGGAACGTTATGCTGCCTGCAGCATCATCCAGCATGACCGTGGTGGGTCAGTGATGGTAGGGAGAGGCATATCATCGGAAGCCAGCACAGACCTCCACGTGCCAACCAATGGTACCCTGACAGCTGTTAGGTACCAGGATGAAATCCTCATTTCCATGGTTAGACCGTATGCAGGTGCAGCGGGCCCTGGGTTCCTTCTGGTGCAGGATAATGCCCGGCCTCATGTGAGCTAGAGTGTATAGGCAGTTCCTGGATGGGCACTGATGCCATTGACCGGCCCTCATGTTCCCCAGACCTGAATCCAACTGAGAACCTCTGGGACATTATGTATTGTGCATTTGACGATGCTAAGTAGCACCACAGACTGTCTAGGAGCTCACTGATGCCCTGATCCAGTTCTGGGTGGAGATCCCCCAGGACACCATCTGCCATCTCAACAGGAACATGCGTAGATGTTGTCGGGAATGAATACAGGCACGTGGGGGCCAAACACACTACGAGTCACATTACGAGTCACATTACGAGTCACGCAAGTTGGATCAGCCTGTGCTTTAAGTTTTTATACTTAATTGATTAAAGGTTCAGTGTGTGAGTTTTAGTGGCACCTAGTGGTCAGTTGCAAATTGCAACAAGTGGCTTACGGTGCATTCACGTGCTCCTCGGATGGTCCCATTTCCCGAGTTGTGAAGTGTTCTTCCGACTTCAGTGTGTGTTCATGTGCTCTTAAGTCAGGCTGTGGGATCAACATCTACTACAAAGATGTGTTGGATTATCATTATCACAACAAGCAGACATCTAGTTCACTCTACACGGATAACTGTAACCCTTCTCTCTCTCTCTTTTTGCAATAAAGATTTAAGGAGGAAAACAAATTCAGATTATTCTGACACCACATGAATACACCGCTCACCCCTCCCTTTCCAAGCACACAGGAGAAGCTACAGTGGCCGACACGCTCTGTTGGCTCTTGTGGTAAATAATATATGTCCATTTGTCTGAATTTCTCTTCTTTTCTTAATTCTTATAAACATGTCGACTAGCAGTTTGTCCATTTGGGCTACTGCAGAAACACGGTGGCGTAACATGGAGACGTCTACGTAAGAGGACACGCAGTGTATGTAGATAGAAATGGCTCATTTTGAGGTAACAAAATCATAATGGTTCATTATGTAAGGTCCTTATACACAACTGAAAACATGGTTATGTATAATTTATTGCATTTCTATCAATAGATCCTACTAAATATTCTAGTCCTCAACTGCTTTTGCGATTTTGCTTTCCATTGACTGTTCTGGTCACAACGAATTACACAATGTACAGTAAAGATTTGGAACTTTTAACTATTAAGTTAATTGAGAGATGATGTGTGATTTAAGTGTTCCCTTAATTATTCTGAGAAGTGATGATACATTTCTGACACACACACACACACACACACACACACACACACACACACACTCTGCATCGCCACCTCTCAGCACTTACATTAAATTTCAGTCTGACTGATGTGTGCCGTTTCGAAAGTGCTCTTGAAACAACCATTACAAAAAGATGGCTGCATTTTTATCAAATATGATGTCAGTGTGAGGGCAGAAAACTATGGTAACTACAAAAACACAGTTGAAGCACAGAGGGAACTGTCTGCAGACAGTAGACAAATATATGGGTTTTTATTTTACTAACTTGCTGTTGAAGCTGTGAAGGCATGCCAGCTGTGTAATAATTCACAAAAACAAATATTGCCTGCAAGCTGCCTATTTACCACATGTGTGACGGGTGGATCTTGCATGTCCATAAAGGATATGAGTAAGAGGGTGTAACTGTTTAATTACCTATATTTGGGATATCAGGTCCTTGGTCCTGAGTGAGTTCTTTGTTGTAGCGCAGGAAGAGGATGGTATTTTTCAGGGTCAGAGCGTGGTCAAAGTAACGCTGGGCCTCGCCCTCTGCAGTGCTCTCTACCTGGAGACACACAAGCCAGGAAAGAAGTTAAAGTATTTGCATGCATGTACATGGTATACCTTTGAGCATGTACACATCAAGTTATAAATTGTTTCTGATTTTGTATCTGTGGTGTTTCATGACACGTGCTTTACACACTAGCAAATCTTAATTTTCATGTTTCCGTTGTTGCTCTCACCTTCTCCAACTCAGCCAGGAAGCTGTCCAGAGTCTCATCAGACAGCTTTCCCACCTCAAACATGGTCACTGCATGACTCTTCAGATTCTGATAGAAGGACAAAAACACAAAGGACTCAAGACGTACAGTCGATGTCCAATTTTTATTGTGACTAAAATGATTCTGTCACTATTAAGCCTCTTAATGCTGAGAACCTGTGTGTGTGTGTGTGTGTGTGTGTGTGTGTGTGTGTGTGTGTGTGTGTGTGTGTGTGTGTGTGTGTGTGTGTGTGTGTGTGTGAGAGAGAGAGAGAGAGAGAGAGAGAGAGAGAGAGAGTGAGTGTGTGAGGTGTGGGGGGGGGGGGGGGGGGGGGGGTCACTAACCGGTGACAGGTTTCCCATCATGAGGAAGGCTGTAAGGGTGGAGTCAAAGAGGAAGGCAATCCTCTTTGTGGGTGCAGTTGGGATGCTCAAGCTGCTTACGCTGGTAGTGTCTGCTACAGAGACACAGAGGGGAAAAAAGACATCCAACAAGAGAAATAACTCAAAACTGCATGGCTGTATCATTCTTAAATTGAGGATATGAGTTTGTGATTTTCAGAAAATGAAATGTGTTTACAAGAACCAAACCAAACAATGTCACTTTCTCAAATAGATAATTTTAATTGATTACTTCCAGGGAAATTGTGGTTGATGAACAGCCACTTTGACAATATCTAATTTGGATCAATCTGAGCAACCTGGCAGTTACTTAACATGCATAACAAGGTTAAAATTAGACCAAAAATGAGACCATGTTAGACAAACGCCTATTAATGTGAGAATGACTTTCAGAAGCATGACAGAGCTTTCTAAGGGATTAATTAGCACTGCTGCTTCAACACTTTGTGCAAAGGGCTTTGTGTGCATACCTGTGTGTTTATTTTTTTTTGCATACAGTGCAGGGTTTTGTGAGTGTGTGTATTTATGTGCGCGTGGCTAGACAGACCTTGGTCTTCCAGACTGGTGGTGTCGGTGTCGGTGGCTGAGGAGCCTCCCTCCATGACAGGACTGCCCTGCTCCCATGACAGCAGCATCTTCTGAGGGTCCATGGTGCCCCTAACACAGAGGACAAAGCCATAGTGACTGGTAGAAAGAGCACAGTCACCATAATAAACCAAGTAAAGTGCTTTTATAAGTTCCAAAGGGGAGTTTATTTAAATATTTCAAAATTTAGACAACCCGATGGAGTACGTATAGGATTTACTATAATTTTCTTCTCACATGGCAGTATAACATACCACAATGTAAACGTTTCCTACAAAAAAAAATCTAAAAAAATTTAAATAATGCAAGTTAATAATACGAACACGGCTCAACACACAGCACCACTGCCATTACAATTGTACTATTTATTATATAAGAAGTGATGGACGGTTAATATCAGCTGCATGTGCACCCAGCACATACTTAAGTCTGTTGACAGACGGGGCGTTCTTCCAGGTGGGGTGGAGCTGGTCTGAGCTGAACACCGGACCTTTCTTTACAGCGAAGCCAAGGCGGCAGTACATGGAAACTGCATTCTGATAAAACAAAATGAAAACACAGTCAAAAGATGTTTGATCCATTTCTGACATTATTAGTCTGATAATCTTTTACTGTTATATCATCAACCTGTGGCCTGTCACCCTCCTGGACTTCAGAATTGAGGTGAGGTATACTTTAGGAGGATGGGGAAAAGCAATGATAAGGGAATGAAAAAAGAGAGGGCAGAAAGTGGATTACACCACTTAATCCTGGTAAAATGTGTTGAGACTGTCACTGGAGGAAAAAATGGTAGTTTTAGCTTTCCTTTTCCTTCACATTTCTTCCTGAATGACTGCAGACTCCAAAGGGTGAGTGGCAAAATAAAGTGCCAGAACCTCTTACCGTTTTTCTTCACAGACCGTTTTCTCCTAAAGAAAGTCAAATCAGCTACAGTGCAACTAACTAACACTACATTGTCTATGTTTAGTCAAGTATGATGTTGTTGTGTTTCAAGTATTTTTGTAAGAAAGACCATTTCAGTACTATCTACTGTGAAGGACAGATGCATGTTTAGTCAAAAAATCACCACTTTGATGGACTTCCCTTCTGTGTCACATGGTAATTTTATACTGACATCAATGTTGACTTCTGAGGGTCTAAAAAGAGCCTAAAAACTACACAAATACTCTTTTAGGAGATGCTATCGCCAACAGGATCTACAATAAAAAGTCATTACTCAATGTCTGGTGGCTCAAACGGACTTAAAAGAATTAATTTTTTTTTTTTTTTTTAAAAAGGTTACATTGTGTACTTTCCACTAAACTGTGGGCTGGCTTTTTCATTATTTCCTTAAATTATGCAGTCGTCAACTTGCCTTGCCACTTCAGTCAAGTATGGTGGGTTTGATAGCTTTCTACACCTTAATGACACAGAAGGGCAAGCTGAGGTTAACTTTTAGCCACCCTCTTATAATATCAAAAGAAGAGGGCTTTTGTTCCCCTCCAAGTGATTCAGGCCACGACGTAGTCATTAACCACGAGAAAGTTATGAAACTCAAGTCATGATGGGAAAAGTTCTGCACGAAGGAGACCTCTCAGAGATCTCAATCTTCTCTGAAGTTGCAGGGTTTCTCCTGGTGAATAGCTGCAACCACCAACTTCAACCACTTCTCTTAAGTGCTGCTTTTCAATGGCAAGAATGAGATGAGACAGAGGGACTGGGGAGTTTGGCTCTTCATACGGTAGGTCATAACACTGAGAGGGAGTTTGGCTCCACGTCTGATAGCAAGTGAATGGGAAACTGGGGGGAAAGTGGGTCAAACTCGAGCACCAATTCAACTGGAATGGTGCTGCTCAGCCCTCTGGTAGTGTGATGGTGCATGATGGATCTTATCTGAAACAATGTATGTATGCGTGTGCGTGTGTGTGTGTGTGTGTGTGTGTGTCTCACAATCTACCTCTCAGGTCTGTGTGAGTGTGTACCCAGAATGAAACTGACAGATTGTGCAGAAATATCTACCTGCTACATAATATCCCTGCTCCTCTATCACCTATTTGCACAATGTTTCATTGGAAATGCCTACAACAAAAAAAACATTTTATAATATAGATTTATAAAATAAACTGCCAACACCTAAATTAAATAACAGCATACTTCTGGAAAGCAAATTCAAAAGAACATGGAATGGTTTTAATCTCTCAGATGTGATTGTAAACTTACTGTGTGCCTTCAAGCATAGAGAGAGGCAAAAAGCATGTCTCAAAATCTCTTTAAACCACAGTGGAACCTGAGAAAATTTCTTCCCCATTTTGTCAGTGTCAATTTTGGGCCATATTCACCAAAACTACCGTTATTTCCTTCGTCTTTTGAAAAACACTACTTTAGTCTATACATTACAATGGGACTCACACACTCTGCAGCAAGTGGATACCCACCTTCACTAAGCCCAAGTCGATCTCCAACACGTTCGCCAACTGAAAGCCACAGGTGGGGGGGGGCAGGATGAGGAGATAGCGAGAGAAACAGGACTCGGTTGAAAAGTTGATCGATAAACACATACAGTCATGTTACATTCAACGAGCGCAGCAGGTGAGTACAATAACACGTATTTGTGAAACCTACCTCTGCAACGTTTGTCTGCTCATCAATGGACACAAAGATTTTGTAGAGAAGCGTTTCAAAGTAATCGCCCTGGACGCGGTTCATGACAAAGCCTTCCAGCGGGGGCACTGAAAGGCACAAACAGTGACAAATTCAGAATTTGAATTGAATTGCTGAATTTCACTACCTTCTTTTTAAATACAATGTGTATCTGTAATGACGCTATTAGGCACTGTTTCAGATCAGTGCAAGTCCATTACCTATAATGCTTATTTTCCGACAGTTGTTATTCAGGTACCTACAGTGTACTCAGGGGAGGATAGGGCAGGACACACACACACACACACACACACACACACACACCTGAGATGCAGCTGTCATCAGATATGGGAACATCCAAGTAGATGTAGCCCCGGTTGTACAGGCCTGGAGTAAAAAAAACAACATTTTATAATACTCTGGCATAATATCCATTAATATCATTGTTACCACTTTCGGAGAACAACAAAACAAAAGAGTTCTGTTATTGAACTTTTTCTGTCTAAAATTTAGAAAAATTAGACATACAAGAGTCAATAAAATCTCAATTAAACTGCTACTTGTACTTCAAATTGCCCTGCGTCTCCTGTATTTAAAGTTATTTGTTCCCATTCAACTCTAGTAGCAGAGGTTCATCACTGTCAGACAGTGTTAATTAACATTTAAACTGCATGGACACAAGCTCAATCCCTGTGCATCATCTTTGAAATCCACAACCACACACTGATGAAAGACCTTCTGCAACATTAGTATCAACCTCCACGTTCACACTTATTTCAAAATGTTCTAGTATTTTATATCAAAATCATATAACCATTTGTTTTCTGAGAAACAGTAAAGCTTTAGAGAGGTACATGTACCACAGCAGCCCCTTATGGATGTGAAGCTAAAGGCATTTTATTTAGCAGAGGTGTTTGAAATGTTCCATCCACCTCAGTTTACATACATGACACCTCTACTATCTTTGGCTTAAATTTAACCATAGAGTTAATACAAGTGGTTTAATACAACTGATATAAATTTGAAGGAATTTATCTTTTCTTTTGAACAGACTGAGGCTGAAAACTGAGGATGTTTTGTTGTGTCATTACAATCAAAAGTATAAACACAGAATCATGCTTTTAAGCAAGTTGTCAGGAAGTAAACAAAAAAGAAAAAATAATATTTTGTGAAATTAGGCAGTTCTTGTTAAATAGACATACAGTATAAAAGTAATTATAGTTTTATTTTTAGGATAATTAGAAAACAAGGTGTAACCTTCATCTTTGTCGTCAACTGTGATGTATGCAGATACAGTTGGTGTAAATGGGAACATAACGTGTACGAGATACTCACTTAAGACCACATTGTACTCCATCGATCCAGCCAGCTGAGGACCAGAATCTATCATCTTATCAATGGCTTTCTTCTCTGCTGGAGAGCAGATCTGTAATTATACACAACAAACACGCAGCATTAGAGCATACCTACCTGTACACGTGGGTTTGTCTCCATGGATGCCAAAAATCATCTCCAGTGTTGGAGCAGTCTTTGGGAGGAGGAATACATTTCCATATTATACCTGTGTGCATTCCCACACTGTTTTTCGTATGGAAGGCAGAAGAACTATTGGGAACTTGGCAGGTATTTATTTTTAGTCAGGTGAGATCTCCACATGCAATGCAGGGGCTCATGGGATGAACAATTGTAAGTTTGTGGGTAACGTGTATGAATTTCAATGAAAGCTCAGGGTAAAAATCTCACCAACACACCTCATTCTCTCACTTATTGTGTAGATCACTGATACATGTAATGTACAAAAAAGGGAAGGAAGATTAAAAGAACCAACTGGATTTTCTATGTATAAGAAGTTTAATTAAATACCTTAACTTCAATAAATCTGAAAAGGCGTAAACGCTTTTTTACAACAGCTTTCCTGCTGTCCTCTCTCCTCCCACCATATAAGTTTATTATCCATTCCAAACTATTTAAAGGGATAGTAAGTTACTGTAATCCAATACGCTTTGTTAAATTTAGAGAATATTTCCTCATGGTTTAGTTTTTCCTCAGTTTTGTGTGCACTTTCAAAAAAATCTGGTTTTCCTACACAGCCCTGGGTCTGTTAATGGAACACAAAGGAAGTTCCCCACAACATTGTTCCAGCCAATCAACAACAGGTGGCGGTAACGCTTGTGCACAGGAGCAGTGGGAGAGAGAAAGTTCTAAACAACAGTACATTTGAACATGCTGGATTCATGGCTGCAGTCTATGCACTGTACCGATGGAGAAATGGCTGCCAAAGTGGAAAAGGTCTGAAGAGCACAAATTGTGAAATAAGTTATCTGGCATGGGGAAGACCTATGTTAACAACGATGAGGCGTTTCATGAAAACCGACGTGGAGGTTGCTCCGTTTCTGCTTGACAGGTGAGTAACATCAGCTTTGCTGTTTCACCCAAACGATAAGGTCAGTCTTGTCCATTTGCTGTTATGTTTGTGATGGCTGATCCGCACTGGTAAGCTCTGTTAGCTTTGCGTAGCAATAACTTTCTGTGTGTTTGTCTGCTCTAACATTATATGATGATATTTGTCAGTAAAACGTTTGTGGCTATCAAACCCTTTGCAAAGACCTAAAAATAGTGTTGCTAGAACAGTGGGATTATTTGGGTTGATTCATAATACAAAATGCTATACTAGGTAGCTAGCTTAATTACCGGAGAAGTTACGTTCCTTGTTCATTTTGCATCTGATACAAACGTGTCGTCACTATTTATTTGTGAAAACAATTTCAAATAACTCTCGTTAGTTTCTTACTCCCTTATGTTTTGGAAGCTGTGTTTGTTTTGCATGTCATTGATTTGATGATGTTTGTTTACTATTCGTTGCTGTTGAAGTTACTAGCAGTAATCCTAATCAAATAAATGCACTGTACCCCCCTTTTTGCTTCTTTAGGGTTGTTTTTGTTTAGTTTTGTATATTTGTTTTCTCTCTGTTGTTATAGTTCTTGTTGTTGTAGTTGTTGTTGCGTGTGTTCTTTCTTTAGGAAAAGAAAAATTAAAAATATATTAAATAAACTAACGGCTATCCTTCCAATTCATAAACTAGACTTCATGGTTTAGTTTTGTGATTCAACACATATTTAAATATTGACATGCTTGTCATCACAATTTCTACAGTACTGCTAAAAACCATGCCATATTTCAGCAGAGATACTGGTCACCTTGGCAATGTGCGTCCATTAATTTTGGGGGCGGAGCTTCTGAGGGAGCAATGAAGGGACGGGCTATTTGTTTGGCAGTTCAAATATCAACAATCTTTCTGCAGAATCACTTACTATCCCTTTAAATGTAAATATCTGAACACATGCCTATTTTCACATTAAATTTAAACATGGAAAACTTATCTCACCCTGATATCATCCTCTGTGATGTAGCCAGTCTGCGCCACCCACCACGGCTCCACAGAGATTTCCACTGGTTTGGACGGTAGCAGGTCCCGCGCTGACTTCCTGCGGAAGAATTTCTGACAGAGGAGTAAACGAAGGAAGAAGGTGAGGTGGAGTGACTGAAATCTAATCAAGATATTGTTATTTTGAAGAGAATGGTGGAAAAACATGCAGATTTTATTGTTAAAGGTGTTTTAGTTTGCGTGTGCAACATTTTATGGCTGTAATAGTTAACATTTGTGAAAATGTGTCTGCATATTGAACATTGCAGTTTGTTGTTGGCCCAGCTGGATTAAATATTCAGTATTCACGTACGCATTTTACATTAAGGGCCCGATTTAATAACATCCCGAATAAAGAGTGCTAAATTGCATGTGCATTCTAAAATATTGCACGTGCAATTTTAGTACCTGTTATGAGTGATTTACTAAGAATTATTGCGGCGATGAAAACAGGAGAAAACACAGTGGAGGTGGGAGTATTTAAATGAGGGTTTTGCGTGTTTTAATGGTTTCCGCCATGGAGAGTCAGGAGGGAAAGCAGCCACTGCGTAAAAACCTTGGTTCATTCAGTGCGTCCCGATTATGTGGAAATCGTACCTGCCAATCCTGCCTGAGATTGCACTAAGTACTTGGGACAGCACACCTGGAAAAACTGCTTTAGGAAACCCCAGCAGAAACGGATACAGTATGCTGCAATTATCCAGACGCGAGGAAATGCCAGCAGATCGTGCTTAATCCAGCCAGAGGGAACAATCACAGACCGTCCGCACCGTGCCCGGTCACTCCGCAATCTCCTGTCCCTGTCCGCCCCAATGCCCCATTTCCTCTTCGATACCTACAATCAGGCGCGCTTTGAACAGTTGGTGTTCGTTCCCTCTGGCTGGATGAATTTTACACATGATCTATGCACTACTGCAGCTGGGGGCTCTCCGCAGCGCCACGCAACTTTCTTAATTCTTCCCTCTTACGGAGAAAAGAAGTCAGGTCGAAACGAAATTTGCTTTATTGGTATGAATGTTAATACAACAGTATTGCCAAAGCTAAATGAAAATACAAAAAAAAATCTTTTCATATAGTTCATTGAATAAATAAAAATTGTATTTCAATAGGCTACATTGGACATAGAATAATATTATCTAATGTTATTTTCTCGACATTTTCTTTCATTACGGCTGTGTCTCCTTCTGGCAACAATAACAGAAGCCATCTCTGCGCAACACTTTGGCGGGTTGCACTCCTCTCAAACGTATTAAATACAGAGGCTGTTGCACTCACGTGAAATTGCGTTTAGGCTTGGTAGATCACATGTAGTAAATAAATGTATTTGGATGTCATGCCCCAAACTGCATATTCATTAAGGCAAAAGTACTAAAGGAACAACAGGCGCTATCTTGCACTTTTGAAAGACGTCACTCTGCGTGCACACCGTTAGTAGATCAGCTTACGTGCTAATTTGCTGGTGATATCAAGTTTGCCACGATTTACTCACGCAAACCTTTAGTAAATCAGGCCCCATATGTGCTAACATGAACAAATCAATCAGTTTAACATATGAAGGTTTCTTCTAAAAGTGATAATTTAAAAAGGCTATATTAGAAACATGTCTTACTTTAGAAGACCTGCACTGGTTCATCAAGTCGATGTACTGGTTTCTCCCGATGCCGAGCAGCCGCAGACCTGCAGGGTGATGAAAAAATGAGTAAATCAGTAAAACTCAATCATGCCTCAGTAACTGGCCATGAACTTGTAATCGCTGCACAGAAACAGGAGCAAATAAATCTGTCTGCAGTAACGTTACAGCTGCAGAAGTGTCTCTAGCTTTACAAGAAAAATGAGGGACAATTACAGCAAGAAGCAAAGTTTGAGAATTAGTATAGTTTTTCTGGATATTTCAGCTTCATACCGGAGAGCTTTTTTTAAAGAGTGTGACTCATCCAAACTCTGCTCAGGGAGTATGTCCACATAAAAACCCCCACACCTTCTCTGAGACAATTCCCTGACACACACACAAAAGCACTACGAATCCATCTACCAACATACACAGAGGGTTCTCTGAAAATAACAAGAGTGAGCGTATACATGCATTTTATCTGTAATTAAATTAACACTCTGTGTAGAAAATATGGGTCATATGGCAAAGGTTTTCTGGCCTGTATAGTGGAAAGGTATGCATATCTTGTCTCCAAATCCCATCTATGATGCAGGCCTAGAAAGGGCAGGGCAAAATGTGCTGGGACGGCTGCCAATGCAAGGAGGGACCAGTAAGGAATGTTTGCGTTTTGGCCTCCTAACACAGCAGAATCCTACACGCTTATCAAGCTGTTTCACCAAGATACAGACACAACACACAAACATCCGCCCACGTAAACCTCTCTCGCACACACTCTCACTGCCTCTCCATCCACCCACTTCTGCATGACACACTTCCAAAGCTCCTCCAGATAGATTAGAGAACAGAGGGCTCTGCGAGCACGGCGGCCTGCTGGGAGCCTTCTGTCTCCACAGCGTGAAAGGTCCTGTACTGTCAGGACTCAAGTCACTCACAGGTCACTGCCAAAGCCCGTTTCACTCGACAGCAGAAAGTGGAAGAATGCTACGAAAGACAGTACACTTGATTTTCAGTGTTGCCGCAATCTTGACTACATAACACGCGTTTTGTTTTTTGAGAAGCAATTTTTATTCACCGTGAAAGGGGATTTATATCAGTCAGTCCAAAACACATCGACAGTGCTCTGGTTTGGTTACAGAAATACAAAGAACATTTTCATGTTTATTAGTAATGCTAGTCAATGGGTTTGGAAAAGACATTTCTACTATAAACCCTTTGTTATTCAAGAGAAGTAGTAGTGGGCTTTCTAAGAAAAAGTATACCGCCAGTATTTAAAAACCACAACACAGAAGCATATCAACAACATTTGGAAAAAATGAATGCATCTGTCAAGAAAAGTATAAACAACAGACATATGCTACACCAAAAGTTGCCAGTTTAGATTTAGATTTACTCTGAAGTCAAGCCAAAGTTGCAAATGTCACTTGGTGTAAGAAAAGCAGTTTTACAAAAGCAGGGGAAAAAAGATAAGGCATAAATAAGCGACATTAATCTGCCACTTCTTTCCCAATGAATTGTTTAATCTATAAAATGTCATCTTTAAATGACTTGGTTTTGTCCGACCAACCCAAAGATATAAATTTTATAATGATAAAAACACAGAACAGCAGAGAATTATAACAACCGGATGCTTGAACCAATAAATGTTTAAACCACAATTAAAAACTATTTATCAAAATAGTTGCCAATTAATTTTTATATCATTTAAATAATCAATAGGTTGTAAGGACCCATGCTGAAGAACTGATGCATTGAAAAATACAGCAGTATCAGATATCCCTTGAAAACTTTCAGTTTAAAGTTAAAAGTGTCCCTGCAATGACCCCACGACTCGCATTCAAACCCCTGAGCTTCCTGAAAACTTTGCATCTTTTCACTGTGACTGTTCTACCACCTCAAACACCAGCCCTTTAAAAACAAGAACTGGGAAAGATGTAAAAATAAATAAATAGAGCGAGACCACAGACACAGAGAAAGCAGGAGTGGGAGGTACACAGAACTCCAGTAGTCATTTTAAAGGTGTGGGGAAAAAAGGAAACTCACAGTCAGCAGCAGTGAAGTTGGGTAAGGAGTCGTAACTCTTCTCACTGTTCATAATATCCTGGAGGTGCAAAAAAAGAAAGGAGAAAGGAGACAGGGAAAAGAAGAATTAAACTCATTTTTCCTCTCCCCCTTTCTATGTCCCCCGCCCGCCTCTGATTGATAACAGGATTAGCAGATCTGGGCGGCCGTGCTAATTTCTACTCCCCATTTTCATTAAGTGCTTAAGACGGATTATCAGAATATGACATAGCCTTCGGCAATTAAAGCTCAGTCAAGTTTAGTTGAGCATGCAGGAGGAAAGTCGCTAAAGCCTTTTTAAGTATGAGCGGAAAACTAAATGGTTCTTCTTTAATCATGTTTATAAGTCATAAGAAAGAACACTGGGCCTATTTGTCATATCTGTTCTGATTAAATGGAAAGTATGCTGAATGTGGAACAAACGACTGCAGCGACCAGCATCTGCACACACACTCTGTGTAAACACACAGGGGCGTGAATTGATGGAAATACATCTGAAGGCATTATGCAAAGAAATGACACACTAAATACATCTGTAATCAGCTTCAAGTGCAACACAACAGAGGCAAGTAACTAAATTACTTTCATTAAAACATCATAACTATTATATATGGTATGGATCACTTTTCAAAAGCAGCACTGTCAGCCGTGTGAACACATGGGCTCAGTCTTTGTAATCTGATTGGGAATGTCAGACGTCAAGGAGAAACCAGCTGGTCTCTGACTGTTTCTCTGTGAACCGGGCTGTGCCAGCCTCAAACACCGCACTGAGCTTTATCAGTGAGCCGTCATGCAGACCAAGGCCAAAGTGACCGCAGAACAAACAGCAGAGATTTTTTTCTGGGTGTGTTGGTCCTGGGATCAGGACCAATGTTAGGATTTGTCTCCCTGAGCTGGCTCGACATGACGCTTCACTAGACACTGACACCTAGTGCCTGACAGACGCCGAGTCTATCAACATAGAAAATACATTACTGCACAATATCTAATAGACTAACTGAATGTCGTATCTTATAATTGAATACACTCTAGCAAGGTGATGTATGCCATGTTACAACATATTTTTATATGCAAATGAAGTGTAATTTCAAGTGCATGCTTCACTCTTGCTAGTCACATATATACACACACACAGGTGTCTCCTCTATATCGAGTGACTATACAATAATTGTGCAGCTGCACAAAGAGATACCTTTTAATAGATCTATTCAGGTGTACCATATAATATGGTATGTTTTAATTATCCAAGTAACAAAGAACACATAACACATGACAGCAGGGAGTCATGATCCTTATTATAAGGGGTTCTTGGATTCCCTGTTTTGTCTGAAACAGCCATTTCTGCAGTGGTATCCAGGGATGCCAAAATTGAAGACATTTAAATTTAAATTAAGAGAGACTGGATGTTTCCAAACCAATTAGAGAATCTTTGCTGCTTCACAATAAGAATTCATGCTATGTGCCTTTTGAGTTTACCCAGCTCATTGTTCCGAAAGCGCAGATGAAAATGTGAAATCAGCGCGTTTTTGTTTTGGGTTTCAAAAGAAAGCAATGCTACTGAATCAGCCAGATTCTTCCCATACTGTGTGTACACAAAGATAAATGTTCAGGTGTGTGAGAAGCTACTTACTGAGATTATGATAACACAAAAGTGGCTGAAGCTTAGCCGTGCCACATCACACACCCATCTTCCCTATATTTGTTCTGCAATGCAGCAGAAGTTGCTTACCTCCATGATTCCTATGTAATATGAGAAAGGAGTGACTCGCAGCCCTTTGACCATGATGTCAGACAGGTGGTAGGGGTACAGCATCAGGTGGTCCCGGCTGTACTTCAGGAGCTCCTCATAATACTTGCGCTCATCCTTCCTCACATGGCGCACTGCTCATAAAAAATAAAAATAACACACAGCAGTCATGTCACAGCCAGGGGTGAGTGTCCAAGCAGTATACAATCTATACCAGATCAATCCAGGTTGAGAAAGGAGTATTGATTCTAAACAAGCTCCAGAAGGTCACGAGGGAAGTAATACAATTGATGACATAAATTGTATATTATTACACAACTACTTAGAGACTATTGCACGTTATATAACATATTACTTATCTGAATTTACTATCACTTTCTTGGTAATTGAAGACAAATGTGCTTAAACATTGTGTCGATATCACTCAATCTGCTTTACCTGTTCATACACAAACAAGTGTACCAAGAGGAGAATAAAGTATTACTGTGATTCCAGGAATGTACCTGTGATATATTATGCTGCAAGGTGACCTTACAATATACACTAAGCTGCCAGTTGTTAGATACACCTAGCTTTATCCTTCCAACTTGACGGTAGGAGTTATTGCGCAGCTGTTGTATTAGCATGTAAAGCATTCATTTTAGCTAAATATACCGGATAAACTGGAATCTGTACGTACATTTGGCCAGTCCAGAATCTCGAAGGTCTTGCAATAGGACTTGTTTACTCTTTGTCTATTAATCTCACACATAATCGTGACGTGTCCTACAGTACAAGGAGTGTATGTTTGGTGTGAGGGACTAACTTGCTCACCTAGGTTATTGCGGAATCGCAGCTGGTTGCGGATGCTGTACAGCAGCACATGCTTCTCATACTCACGCTGAGAGTTCCCCAAACCCTAAAGAGGTAACAACAAAGCACACAGGTGAGGACCATGGCTGGGTTAACCTAGTGAAATTAGCTACTTGGCCCCTTTTAACCCCACATTCCTCCCACTTTCTGAGCAATGTGTATAAACACAGATAATTTTGGTATTTTCAATCCATGCAGGAGATGGCTTCAGCCGGCAGCCCCTAACGGCTGCAGCAGCTGCCATATAATGCCACATATGCCACATAAAGTGTTTCTTTTTGCCACTGACAGGCTCAGACTGTTATCCCAGGTGTCTAACAACATCATAGAAAGGATCGCTATGAGTGACTCCTGGTCACACCCTTTGTTTTTAACAAGAAACAGAGTCTCGCTCAAGGACTATTCTTGCTCTGAAATCTCGTGCAAGGCTAGTTGTGCAGGAGGACGACAGTGGAAATGAGGGAAAGGAGTTTGTCGTGTACGTAGAGAAGCTGCAAACAAGACTTTATTTCCTAAGGTTACCCCAACACAACAAACTCTGACTCATGTTTCCACCGTCGTCAACTCACCTCTAGAGAGATTTCAGATCAAGAACTGTCCCAAAGACCATCAAGTCATCTGTTTCTACTGCATGGATTCCAAAATGCTTTGTGCCTACCAGTCATTTCAACCAAAATACATTAAAATAGGGCCCAGGTTTAAAAATACCAAAATTATCCTTTAGGGCTCTTAGTGTCACTTGATATTGTGCTTTAGAAGTCCATACTTCCAAAGGAATTTCTAAGGATGCACAGATCAAATAAACCGGATCGGTTTCTACAACAGTGACCTTATTCAATGGATCCCGTATCGGCCATGATGTGATGCATGCACCTTAAATTCAGTTTCTTTGTCAGTGTCACCATAACAGTCAGTCACTGTACATTCATTCAGTCACAGCAGGCCACAGACTCAGTTTATAGTGCCACTTCATCTCTGGCCTCTTGTATCCATGCAGTGAGAAATACAGATTTTAAATTTGAGGGAAAACAACACTGACACCTGATCAGTCTCAGGAGAGAAAAAATTGGAGACTTTGTGCATCCCTAAAATTGTCAATGGCACAAACCAGTTGACACAAAATAAGCCAGGAGGATTGGGGGCATTTGCCCACTTCTTCTGGTTTGTAACCCAGTTTTGGAGAGGATGCACAGGGATGCAGGCAGCTCAAACAGCAGCACAAAACTACTGTATCTACATCCACTGGCCTCAACATGCGACATGTTGGCGTAATGGCACAACGTATATTCAGGAGGAGGGATTTATGCAGACAATTACTAGCGACACATGCGAACATATATTTCGACATTGCAAGTCTTTTTTTCCCCCCACATTGTGCACAAAAGGTGTAAATGCAAAATCTGCAGGTGACATCCACGCGCTAACATCATGTGACGCCACATATCAAACAATCATGTGATGCCAGTGAAGTTAGAGGAGGCTTCAGTGGCTGTAACGGTAATGATGATCAGTTATGGCCCCGGTTGAATGCACAATCCTCTGCAGAGGAGGTTAGCGAGCCCTGCGCCCCTGTGACAGCTGCCTGAACGACACAGCACCGCGGTGACATTGACGGGTACACCCGCAGGACACGGCGGTGTCCCCCCTGTCCTGTGGACACGTTAAAACACAATACCTGTTTGACATTAGCTGGGAGCTTGTTCCATGGGTAATTCTGCCTGATGTGAAATTCCACGTCCGTGTTCATCGCAAGCTAGCTAGCTGGCTAAAAGCAGAATCCCTCGAGACGGTGAGAAACGGGCTCTCGGGAAAGTCCACGGTGACTTTACCCCCCCCGACACCCAGCAACCGAGAGAGGCGACCCCCGATTTGGAGTTGACGTTTTATCCGGTGATTATTTTCCTTTACAATAAACGGCCACTTCCTTGTTGTATTTTCGAACAAGCCGTTCGTCACGCTCGTGGCTACATTCGTCACTTCCTGTCAAGGCGTGCGCTGTGGCTGTGAATGGAGCTTCGCGAGCGCGAGCGAGGGGACAAATCAGAAGCGATGGGTGACACACCGGATCAATGTCATGTAAAATAGTGTTTCACTTTAAAACATTCATACATAAAACAAACACGGGTATTCATAGGCTCCTGGGCGAGGTGTCGGGTGGTGATGAGATCATGGGCAGATTCACCTGCTGGAGGGCCCCAGAGCCAAAACGAGCTGCTGGGCCCCTACAACAGGACAGGTCTGATTCTATATTTTTATTATAGGCCTACTATATTATCTTATTATCAACAAACCTAGACTATAAGCCAACAATGTGTCCATCTCTCAGGACTTTCTGATTACATATTTCTGTGGCTCTCAGCATTAAGCCCATTCATTCCTGAAGAGGTAAATGGCAGACAGACAGGAGATCTCTACAGAGGGTCGTCAAAACCTCTCAAAATAATCATCGGTTGCCCTCTGCCCTCCCTGGAAGACATCTCCACCTCCTGGGTCTCAGCAGAGAAAATAACAATCCCTCCCATCAAGCGAGCATCAAGAGTCGGACAAACAGACTTAAGAACAGTTTCTTCTCCTGGGCCATCAGAACTCTAAATGCCACAAACTCTTAGAACACTTGAACAGTTCTGCTGAGCATTGTTAAGATAAACACAACCCAGCAGAGCACCTTCTTTTTAATTATTTTAACTTATTTATTACATTCCAGTGTAATATCCTTCGTGCAGTAAAGCACCATGCACTTTGTTGTTTGTTTTAACTGTTTGTTTTCTGTTGTTTGCACTGATAAGGAGTAGCATTCTTAATTTCATCATATATTTTTCTACAATGACAATAAAGGCTTTCTATTCTATTCATTTCTATTCTAAATCTATAGGATCAATTTAACCCCCTCTCCCACCCCATTTCTCCTGCACTACCTAATGTGTACAAATGATTGAGGTCCAAAAACTGGATTTTGAACACTCTTTAAGACATCAAACGAGAACGCACCGTAAGGCCATTGTCATTTATGTTGTTTAGCTTAGTCATGCATTTTCCATTGGTATGCAAGAATATGGCATACTTGTATTCTGTTTTTGAGCCCGTTGGCATTTCCCATTAATGTAAAAACTAATATGGAAATTATGATTCAAACATTTGTGGTAAGTTCAAGAGCAGATTTATCTTTAATTTCTTCACTGACAAGATATCATTCAAATATAAAAGCATCAAGAAATAAATTAAGTGTACAAAAGTATAAAAACATACAGAATATATCAGTCTTGACATCCTGATTTCATATCAGTTAACTCCACTCGGTGTACTGGTCCCAAGGCTGAGGAGCTCTCAGATAAATGCTGCTAAGTTGCTGTAAAACACAGTGGGGTTGTCTGCCACTTTAGAATAACATTAAATAGGTAATGAGAATGGTGCCTGATCATGCTCCTAACTAATACCATATTTATCATGTATTCTTACCATCATTAATCCATATGTTAGCAATAAAACTATAGCTCTATATGGAAATATATACCTTTGAAGAAATGTTATTGCAGAATTTGAGTAATTTTTGTTACACAATATCAAAAGCCGACATATACTATTAAAATTTCTTCAAGACAGAAATGTGTTTTAATTTTCATTTGCCATTTCAAATTGCTCACAATAAATCATATTTTAAAAATAGTGCAAAATCAAGATGTACCGCTGAACACTTTCATGTACTGAGCTCTGTCAGTGGATTTAAATAAAATTCCCCAAAGCCATCATTATTTTTCTGCAGTGGGAATACCACTGGATCAAGAAAGTGGTTTTAAGCCAGTAAGATAAAGTGAAAGTGGAAAATTCTAATCTTCATCTTGCACCTCAACATGAATTATTTAAAAAAGTGGGGGGGGGGGTTGATTTTCACCTTCACCCCTGAAGGAGGTAGTGTACACCATGACCTATGAGCATGAAGCTGTCACTTGGTTAATGGTAACAGAGTCTAGTCTTTCACTATGTGACAAAGTCCACCAAAGCTGCATGTGCTCACATGTCATGACGTCTGACTTGCTGACAGCTCACCTTCTTGCAGCTATGTCATTCAATCTGTCCAGATGTAACTCCAGTACCTTGTCATGTACTGCTAAACAAACATGACAACATTTCATCTCACTGCCACGGGAGCTGCAAGGATTAGGACAGGGGCTGAAGATAAGATAAAGCCCCCTTGTGAGACAACTTACAGATACTAACTGTGAGGAAAAGGAGACTTAAATACCTCAGAACCACATCTCTCTCTGGAAACTAGTGGACACATAAGGTCATGACATAAAAGGAGAATATATTTAATTTCTCTTTTAATCTTGCCCATCAGTGACAGAAAACATTTGTGTCTATAATTTAGAAAACTCCACTTTATAGTGGAAGCAGGTTTTAATTATAAAAGAAACAAAAAGGACGAGGGCATGTTGATGCTCTACAACAAAGACAAATTAAACTTAATTTTAGAAAACTTGAAACATATTGATTTACACTGAAAACAAGTAGTATACAAGATTACAAGTTGTAATCTTTTAGATTTTCATGAAATCAAATCAAGTTTCTGATACCATCTATTGTGAATATTTAAAAACAATAGCCGTTTATTGTGTTCACATTCTGTTATTACTCTCTATGGTGTTTTTTATTGCTAGTGGCGGAGTCCGCCATCCCCACCATGGATTCAAATATGCACAAGGAATTCACAGGAAACGATGAAGGTTATCCCACATTACTGTTCGTCATTTTATTTTGCTGATATCAGCCTCACTGTTTACTGTTCACTAACACCTTATCAGTGTTGTATTAAGTTACTGCTAATGCAAACTGAACAATTCCTCCAGCTACTACTTCACACCAAAAGTGTTGAACTGGCAAAACCACTTATCTTGGGGACCCCTTAATGGGTTCCGAACCCCAGTTTGGGAATAAATTTCAAATTCAAATTCAAATTAGCTTTATTGGCATGAATGTATAGCAACAATATTGCCAAAGCTATAAATAAAGTACATAAGGACAATTAATTTCATACATTTCATTAGATAAGAAAATAAAATAAAAAAGAATATAACTCTATGTCAGCGAAAGAGGTTTTTACAATGTAGTATTCCATTTTAATGGGGTAGTATTTTTGAATGGAGCTTGCTCCTCAGTCCCTCTTTTCACACTGTTTCATCCCCGGCCCTCTGCGCTGCCCTGTCCCTTCCTGTGGTTCCCCAGACCTAGCTCTCCACCAGATGCCCTCAAACTTTCCGTCCTTTTCCATCACCTGACTGCCACACCTGGGGCGAGTTCAATCTTAAAACGTTTTGCACCGGTTTGCAACATAGCACCTCGGTCTGCCTGTCTGCTGGCCTGTACCTGCCAGTAAGATAAGTTTATGCTTTAATAAATTAAATTGTTCCAGTCTGCCTATTCTGTCCACATTTGGGTACAATCCCAATTGCCTGAGCAGACCCACCCTGACAAGTATTGTAACAATTATCCCTAAATTATCCCTAAAATCTATGGATTATCCAACTAGATTTCATTAAGCCAAAATTGCCACTGTGACCGCAATATGTACTGTAAATCTCCACTAAATCTTTGATTAAGGGTATTAGATGCTATATGACATGTGACACAGACATTGCTACAAGTTAACTGACACCTGGAACAGGTGAGTAGTAACAGTAGTCATTTTCAGTCCAATTCTTACAGCTGTTTCTTCTGATCAAGCTAGCCCATCAGCACTGCACTATATTTACCTTCATCCTGGGTTATACAACAGGAGGAGGAGGACTTTAACAGCACAGGAAGATGGACAAGGGTTAGTAGCTCGGGGACACTTTGATTAAACACTAGCCTGGGTGGGCTCAATGGCTGAGTCATGTCCGTGTGATGACTCTCCCTCCCCTGGCTATTGTAAACACTCTCTCTACTGGACTCTAGCAGGGCTGTTAAGCTGGCAACTGGGTACCAAACAGCTCTGTGTCACATGAGAGGCCTGGCTTGAGTCACAGTGGCCCGGGATACTATTCTTAGCTGCAGGAATGTACACAGTGGCCTCATGGCGAGCTCCACAGTGCCTAACTGGAGAGCCTCGTCGTTTCTGTGTGTCATGCTCCTTTTTTCTCTCCCTGACCACGCTTCCCTCTTTCTCTCTGGAAAATGTTTTGGTTCTCTTTTCACTGGAAGTGATATTTGTTTCTGAACAGATCGACCAGATATTTTGGATATTATTGATTTTCTGAGGGCAGGAGGTAAGGTTTCACTCGGTCACAGATGTTGTTGATGAACTGGCAACAGGTTCATCAGTCAGACATTTCTCTCAAACTCATCAGTTTAATACACATTGGATGAATAATAATGCTTCAGTCCTACTACTTTTATTGTCTAACAGCAACATTGTTCAGTTTTCTCAGCAACGGCCTGCTTCTATATCATCTTCTAATTAATTTTGATCCAAAATGCTCTGTTTCAAGTTTAAGGAAATCAGACCCTACTAATACAATCCAGCTGTGCCACATTTACAATCTTGTGTAGATAAATATTTATAAATCAGCTTTGGCATTAGGTTACAGTATTACGAGTTAGAATGTATCTCTCTACATGTAATGTGGCGCAAATAAGCATGCAAAGCCACTTGCTGATGACTAACTAAAAAGTATCCCAAATGACTGAATATCGTTATACATGAGTGTGACTCCAGTTTTAATTACTGATGCAATTTATCATAAGGAGCTCCTGGTCTCCACCAGTAGGTCTTGTTTAAGACCTGAGGGAAAACCGTTAGTCATGAAATGTCACTCACAGGCATTTCATAGTATACAATAAGGATCAGAGGTCCAAATATATCAGACAGGCTGGGCCACGTAGGTGGGGAGTAAATCAGTAGCTGTTGCGGGGGTGATTAGAAGACTTAATGTTGCTGATAGTCCGATGAATTTCCCGCTCTTTAAACAGCAGGATCATCACAAACCCTACAGCCAGGAAGAGACAGACTGAGACTATCAGAGAGGAGGAATATAGTGAAGGAAAAACAGAACATATAGAAAATAGCAACAAAGATAATGAGGGAGAGAGAGGTCCAGAGAGAGAAATTCAGGGGGATGGAGAGACAAACACAGATGGTCTGTTCTGTTGACACAGTTCTGTTAATGTTAGCAGTGATTGGCAGCTTGATAAGTGAGATGAGGCCTAATGCTACATGGATGCATCAAGATAATTTAGAAGGGGGTAAAAATAGAAATCTGTGAGTCAGTAATGGTCAGAACAGCTGCTCCGCTGGAGTTTTAAGAGTTTGAGAGTGGGCTAATAAATGAAAGGGCTTGTTATCAGATGGATACACATGGTAAGTCTGAAGGCAAAGGTGAAATTTACATAAAATGTCAAATGAAAGAAAGACAAAGTGAAACTGTGGCAGCCTGTACTATCAAGAATTCCACAGTGCATGCTGTTGTAGAGATACATTTTTCTGAAAGCTTACAGATTAAATTAATCCATTTCTGTTATGCATGCAGTCAAGTTATACACAGTTTAAAATAGCTAATCATACCTGTATGGATGAAACGCCAGCTTTTGCCTTGAAAATGTGTGATGCAGCAGAAACTTAGGGTGTGTCACTCCAGTTTTATAAGCAAGGTAGCGTTTTGGTAGATTTGCCATTTGGTGGGTTATTGGTTGATTATTAGATTACTTTTGTAGAGGCATCAGTTTGATATGTTAGGAAATACACGGTGACCTCCTAGAGTCTCTGTTTGCCAGGCAAACTCATGGTGAGACTCCAGAAAGTCACTTTGCCCAACCAAGAGAAAGTCCAGCGCAGACCTTCCTGCAAAACCACAACCTGTTATTCTTAAACTTGTTTTTGTACTGATGAGATTGTGTGTCATTTAGTGAGCTTTACAAGTGCAGGTATGCTGCTTTATTAGCATTGGACAGAGCCAGGCTAGCGGTTTCCCCCCTGTTTTCACTCTATATGTTAAGCTAAGCTAACTCTCTCCTGGCTGTATCCTCATATTTAACATGCAGATGTGAGAGTGGTCTGGATCTTCCACTCTCTCTGCAAGAAAGTTAATAAACCATATTTCCAAAAATGTAAAACTATTCCTTTAACGGTAGATCTACGGTAGCTCAATTTCAACAATATGCCTCCACTTTAGGTGATCATGCACATCCAAGTCTAATTTCGCAACATGTGGTTATCACCATATTTTAATAGAGAGGGTTAATGTCAGTGTAATGTCATCAGTATCAATGTTTTTGTTAACCATGTCTTTCCAGTGGACAATAGAAATACAACACTATGATCATGGAGAATCTCTTTTCTCTTTCCAGAGAATGGCCTGCAGACCACGGGAAGTCTTCTCTTTGAAAGACTCAGAGCTTCCCACCCACCTACTTGCCCAGCTCAACATCCTCCGGCAGGAGCGCATCCTGACCGATGTCCTGCTCTGCACGGAGCACCAGGAGATTCCCTGTCACAGGAACGTCCTTGTGTCCAGCAGCCCATACTTCCGCGCCATGTTCTGCAGCAACTTTCTGGAGAGCAGTCAGGCCCGAGTGAATCTGAAGGGAATCTCTTCAAATGTCCTCAGTGGCATCGTGGAGTATGTCTACACAGGCTGCATCACAATCACCATGGAGATTGTGCTCCCCCTCATGCAGGCAGCGTCAATGCTTCACTATGGAGGTCTCTTTGAGGCATGTTCCATGTTCCTGCAGGAGCAGCTGAGTCCAGAAAACTGTCTGAGCATGATACGACTCTCTGAGATCCTTCACTGTGAGAGTTTGAGGGAGAGAGCAAAGGAGATGGCTGTGAGGTGTTTCTCTGATGTAGCTGCTACAGAGGACTTCTGTGAGTTGTCTCTCCCTGAGCTCATGTGTTACCTAGAAGACGACCGACTTTGTGCTGAGGAGGAGCAAGTCTTTGAGACCCTTCTGGCATGGATCCACCACGACCCGTTCTCACGACGCGGTGCAATCCATGATCTCTTCAAGAAAGTCCGTCTACGCTACATCCATCCAACTTACCTCTTCCAGTTTATTGCCAATGACCCACTGGTGCAGTCCTCCACCCTCTGTACTGAGATAATCGAGTCAGTCCGCCGCCTCATGCTTACAGTCAGCACCAAGTGTAGCCGAGAGCTCAAGCCGCTTTGGACCACACCACGGCGTTACACCTGCAGAGAAACACTGGTGGTGGTCGGAGGGCGCAAAAACAATGAACAGACCTCACGAGAGGCTCTACTCTATGATGAAAGGACTCATCGTTGGCAGTGGTTGGCCAAGCTCCCTCTGCGCCTCTATAAAGCAGCGTATGTGTGTATTCATAGCATCCTCTATGTGCTTGGCGGACTCAGCCTCTGCATGACATCAGGTGACAGCTCAGTTAGCGCCACAGTTTACACACTCTCCCTAAAGACCAACCAGTGGCGGACTGCTGAGCCCATGTTGGAGCCACGATATGCCCACCAAAGTGTGTCCTATCTGCACTTTATTTTCGTGTTAGGAGGTATTGGGGTAGACAAGAGAATTTCTCAGTCAGTAGAGAGATATAACAGTATGTTTAATCAATGGGAGGCCATGGCACCAATGCCCACAGCAGTGCTGCATCCAGCTGTCGCCGCCAGCGATCAGAGGATCTACGTTTTTGGAGGGGAGGATGCCATGCAGAATCCAGTCCGGCTGATTCAGGTAAAGAATAATTCTCATTTTAGCAGTATTGAATCAACACTGAAGTCCAATTCCAATATTGTTGCTTAAAGAGAATTCATTGTCAGTATCTGCAGATAGAAAATTAAAAGCAAAGGTCTTCAGACACACTAGGATGTCACACAAGCAGGCAGCCAACTACAGTCTTTGATGCTGCAGTAAACAGGTTGGCTGTCTGCTGATGTCTGTGGTGTTTCAACAGGTGTATCACATCTCTCGCAACTTGTGGACGAGGCTGGAGACAAGGACGGTGAAAAACGTTTGTGCTCCTGCTGCTGTCATTGAAGACAAGATCTACATTATAGGAGGTGAGCTCAAAACATGGTGGCCAAATAAGTAGTTTTCCCCAGCTGTTACATAATTGTACATTACATATGTAGTCGTTAACGTGTTTACTGCATTTTAACTGATTGTTAAATCATGTAGGACGTTATTAAGGATAAGGCTGGATAATACTTTCCACTTCTTCACTTTCAGCCCAAAGCCCATTGTTTCCTATTGAAGATGTAAATCTTTAAAAAAGAAACAACTCACAAATATATAGTTTATTTTTCTGAAAAGGCTAAGTAATTTCATAAAACAGCTGGGCACTGTAGTTTTAAGCAAATGTTACTCAAACAGGAGGAAACAGTGCGTTTGTTTGGGTCTATTTTCAGCTGCAGATTAATGCACGTTTGGTGCTGTACTGAGTATTTCTAGCAGCACAACATAGCAGCATGTGGGAGCAACTCAAAATAAACTACAGCGTTCATTGCAATGAATGTTTATGTCTCCCAGTGCAACAGTGAGGCTCAGTGATGTGTTTTAATAGTTTTCAGACAACAATGGAGCTCTGTGGCACAGAGGGAAAGCTAATTGGCTGGAGAAACAGATAATACTTGTCAATTCCTTCTTGGTTTTGGTGAGAATAAGAAAAATGTCAAATATCACCAGACTTATTCTTCAAATTTAGCTCAATCATAATCTAAATTTCCAGGATACACCAGGCGATTGATCGCCTATGACACCAAAGTCAACAAATTCGTCAAGTGTGAGAACCTAAAGGAGCGACGGATGCATCACAGCGCCACAGTGATCAACAATAAACTCTATGTCACCGGTGGACGCATCCTCAACGGCCACGATGTCATCGAGGACTCAGACTGCTTCGAGTGTTACGACCCGAAGACAGATGTTTGGACGTCGAAAGGTTCTTTGCCGTACAAATTATTTGACCACGGCTCCCTTCCTTTAGTGTGCGTTTCCAACAGACCCAACCCACCATGACCCACCAACCAACCAGCCACTTGGGTAAATGCTTTGCTATGTGCTCATCACCTTCCCTTCGCCATGATTTATATTAACTACAAAATTGGGAAACCATTTCAAAATGACTGCATTCCTTCACGTTGTTCAGTCTGTGCCACAACTTAACGGCATGTTAGGCCAGGCTGACTTTCATCTGAATCAAAGGAGGAGCTGACGTGCAGAGGTGTCATTTCTTAGGCACCTCGGGTGGAACTGAACTGAGAACCCAAGAGATGACGAGAGGCAGACACTTACACCACAAGAACAAGCAGGTGTTCAGACACATATGTAATCCAAAAAGCTCTTTCCACAGATGGCTGCACTCAGTTGATGGTAACTAAAAGTGTTAATGCTTTAATTTTCCAGCCATTTATACACAGCATATCACTGCCTGGCAGCTGCAGTTGACTTCCCTGTAACAATTAAATACATAAGGAATTACATGTCTGGCTGCTTGTTAACTCTATGAGGTCTGCTTGTCTTGAACAACTCAAAATGACTGATAAAGCTAAGCTACTAAAAGCTACTAAATTTGCACTTTATAGAAAATACATTCCTCATTGACCCATGTGCTTCTATCAGAGTGCAATTGCTGAACAATTGTGACAGAACATGGACAAGCTCCCCCCTGCAAAAATCAGTAGTCCATCACGTTTGCTGTTGATGAGAAGCACAATTTCACTTAAATGAAATTATCTGGGCCAACTTTATTCCAGTTTAGCTGGCTTGAGTCATGACCTTGACAATTCTATCTGTCACCCCAACAAAGCATGTTCTGTATTCTGTTTCATGAATGTTTTCGCTTGCAGTGTGTGTATGTAACATGAAGTAAAACAAAAAGACATGATGTTTTGGAGAGGCGAAGCACCGTAAACAGAAAAGATTTGAGTAGTTCAGTGGTGGTTTACTTTTAATTTCAACATGTACAATTGCTTGATAAAGAAACCGGCTTCGCAGGCAGCTATACTGATGTAAGGACCCTATTATCACCCCATTGGATCATCCATGTTATGTATCCCTGTAGTGACTCTACCTACGGTATTTAAGATCGCATCAGCTGTATGATGCATAATGTGTTGCTGCAGTTGCACAATTGACTTTCTCTAGCATTTTTTCCCCTAAAATGTTTTTATTTCCTTCTGTACAATATTTTGGATATTGATTTCCCTGTTTGTGACTTGGTTTATAAAGGAATACTGTTATTTATGTGTACATATGTGGTGACGCCCCATAGAAAATCCAATTTCTTATTTATTGCTTTGAATTTCTCCGCACACAAGAACAAATAATACCATCTGTTTTGGACTGCAGCACATGCATTGTCATTGTTATACTAGACTGCATTTTGTTGAACTTGATGCAGATTTAAATGGTTCTCCCTTTGTCTGCCAACTGGCTGAGTCATGTTCCCTTCATACACAAGGGAACATTGTTGACACAGACACAGATGCATGTTCGCTGGCTATCAGGTGACAGGTCATTAGGTACCATTGCAACGTCCATTCAAATACTGCATTATATTTCATGAAAGTTAAAACAATTTATCTGGCATGAAATTAATACATTACTTTATGTTACAGTATGACGACCTCTTATCATAAAGAGGCTCTCACTGTATGGTATGGCCTACTTGTATCCAGCTCTCCGCTGAAGTTGACCTTAGGGGAAGAGATGCAGGATCAGATTTCACTCTTACAATTTAATCCCTGCCCATTAGTGGGGAAACATTTAAACTTGCCCAGGAGCAGTGACCAAAGGGGAATTTCATCACACTCCACTTTAGCAACCCTAAACTCATTGAGTTGGATAGCTCCTTGTTAGTCTGGTCACTCGGAATGCCTCACAGTAACCCTGCGTGTGTGTGTGTGTGTGTGTGTGTGTATTCAGTACCTGATACCTAACCACAGTATTATAGACTCTTACTTACCCAGCAGATTGTCTAAGCTTAAACTTAAAAACCATACAGTTTTAACTTATCAACAAAGACTCTCATGAATCATGAATAATTTGCCATTAGCTGAGTCAGATGTCATATGCTTGACTCGTTTAGCCAGAGCAGCATTTCAGAACAACACCCTGTGAAACTTTTTTATTGAGCTGCTGCTAAATACATAGCCTATTCAGACTGTTTATTGACTGTGTTTACTTTGCTGTCTTTCCGTAGAAACCAGTGTGTGAGGGTCATCCTTGAGGGAGGCTGTGGCCTGGCAGGTTATTTTCAGTGTCTGTTACTAACCCATCAAGGGATAGCATTTCATTGCTAGCCCATTCTGTGTGAGTGTGTGTGTGTACATATAAACATACAGCAATTGTTGGAAGAAGAACCATTTGCATGTATTGGAGCCACCAGTATAAACCTTATTCTACATAAACCTTGAAAAGGAGGATTTATTTTCTTGTTTAAGAAGAAACTTCAACCTGCTACCAAGTAGTTTTAAATACCAAGGGGTTTCCCTGTTGTGTCACGGAAGATGGCCCATTGCCAGTCTGTAACTTTACCCCCGCTGTGTTAATGTGATGGATAGGGGGATTGAGAAGGCCTACACCTACACAGCCAGAGGTGGAGTAGAAACACAACAGTAGAAACACAAGAGATCAGCTTCCCCCCCCAGGTACTACTAAAAACAGGTACATCACCTTTTTCAAATGCAGCATATCTTTTATTTGAAAATGAAGCGCAAGTTACAACTGAAGGTACTCTTAAAATTCAAATTCTTTAAGCTACAAAGCTAGATGAAATATACATTAGCGTTTTAATGAAAATAAGCAACAATTTTTTTGAACATTGTGCATGGATTCTTTATATTAACTCAATTTTACATTTACAAAAATAAAAGGAACCATGAAATAACATTTTAATGATTTGATGAAGTTAGCAGGCTTACTTGCAAGTAAAGGTCTCCAGGGAGTACAAGTACAATTTGATGAATGAATTTCTAATATAACTATTGCAGCTGGTTCAATTGCAAAGACAGTGTTTGCAGTACAACACTGTTGTACTACTAAATCAGCTTAATGGGACGCATCAATTCTGAATATGAAAGTGACAGAACCCAAAATGCCTGCACCACACACCTTCCACCACCCGATGTCCTCAAGAACACAGGGTGATGTGAAGTGCAACAGAAAGATTTCCTACATTGTTCCGCTATCGCCCTCTGCTGTCTAATATCACCTTACACTTGTGTGTTCTGTATTACTGCACCTGTGAAACAAAATTTAACACCAGGCTCTTAAATTCTGTAAGAGATACTTGAGTCAAACGCAAGAATCATGATGATTTTATTATAATTTCTTTGATAAAAACAAACCAATCACTGTACAGCATGCATACATTCCTTACAGAAGTCTAAAATCAAACTGGTCAGGTGTACGGTTTCACTGGAACATGGCATCGTTTTTCCTCTTTTTTTTTTTTTTTTTTTTTAAACAGGCTGGTTAGGCTTTGTGTTCATTTGGTCACAACTGCCACAAAACACGCTACATGGATGTGTGTGGATGTGTGTGTGTGTGTGTGTGTGTGTGTGTGTGTGTGTGTGTGTGTGTGTGTGTGTGTGTGTGTGTGTAGGAGTGTTTTGAAAGGGAATACAAGTTCATAAAGCATATTAAATGACAGTTTAAAATTGCCTACATTCAACTCATTGGAGTGTTTAGTTTTTGCCATTATTCCATTCTTACAAACAACCTGCTGACATTCACACAAATTCATTCATGAGGAACCTTGGACCCCAAGAGGTGAAAAACAAAGACTTAAATTATTATTAATTAAGACAAAAACCCAACATAAACAATAAGTTGGTCCAATAAAAGTGTGATTTAGAAGAGAGTCTTAACATTGAGGAATTTATAAACTACACAATAGAAATAAAATCTTATTACATTGACACAAACATAATAACAGTAATAAAAGGTTTCAAAGAATAATTTCAAATAAAGAAACTCCAGAGGCAGAAATCTTGGTAAAATTATACTCCTACTTAGTTGAGTTTTTTTATATTAAATTTGGAACAATTAAAATATACAGCATTTACACATTCAAAACCCAACGTTTCTTTGCTTCTAAAGGCCCAGCTTGGAACAGGAAGGGCGAGGAAACCAAACCTTGGATCACCCTAAAATGTCCATTGAGTTTAATCACACATATGTACAATAGGTCCATAACTACAAAAGGCATTCAAAGAAAGAAAGTTACATTTTGGCACCAGGCACAGAATTGAATATACATTAAAACTAATAGCAAAAACCCACCCAGAAAAATAATTGACTATTCTCACCCCTCAACGTGTCGTCCCTACAGCATGAGAGAATAGTAAATATGCATTTTATCTGGCTAAAAAAAATGAATGATGTAACATTTGGCATAATTGTTGCTGGAAGAATAAGAGAGGGGGGTGGGGAGTGGCAAAGATCTACTCCAACAGACCTGACAGCAAGATCTAGAGTGCATTTCTGTCAAAAGACAATCTGTTGTTCTTCCTGAGTGCTAGAAGTAAACAGGAACTGGAAAACGTATTCATAGCTAAGATTAGGGATGGGCCTTTATACTATTTACACGTGCAATGTTTGGCTTTCGGTATCATCTAATCTCTTACCTGGTTCACAATAGCAACATCAGCAGTTTAATTTATCCACCCACCGTGTCCTGAATTATCACTGACTTACAGAAACATGGCTCTCCTTTGTTATCTGGCAGCTACTGTCGAGTCCTGACCTGTCATGACGAATAATAGCATGCCAACTTTTCCTGAGACAGGGTAAAGTATAATAACCTTTACTAACTTTGGGATGGGATAGACTGGCTTCATCATCACAGTAAACCAGTCCGTGTGAAAATTAGAATAAGAGGGGCTTTTGTCTTTGTTTTTTATAAATTGAACGCAGACGCTCTGGGAGAGGTGTGAACAGAAGTGCATAAGGCAATCCTCCTTTCACACCTCATTGATGGTGCGCTCAGAGGGCCTGAAGTTGACCGAGTTAGACGATGACATGTAGAAAGACTGGGTTTTGCGATTGAGTCGGGCACGCTTGGTGGCCACGCATAAGCTGCGCTTGCTGGAGGAGATGATCTCTGTGATGAACTTTTTGCAGTCTACGCAGATCTCCATGGTAACCCAGTCCTCAGTAAGCTCCTTGGGCAGCTCTGGCTCATCCTGTGACCGCCCATCTTTGCTGCCACTACTGCTGTGCTTTGAGAACCTGTTGACAGGAGGAAATAATGAACTACTAACCTGATAATGCATGACATGGGTACCATATTTTCTCAGTTTATAAAAAGAAATTAGTTCTACAGTAACGTACTTGTAAACACTTCTGCGTAGGCTGTGCCGGTTATGTCCAGACCCAAATGGGTGCTTTTCTGGTTCAGCAGGGGCAGATGTTCCACTTGCCTCTTCTTTAGCAACAGCACTGGGGCCCAAAGAATAGATGGGCATGGTGGAGTAGGGCTTCGATGGCAACCGCATCTGAGGTTAAATAGATGTAAAAATTGGTATCAACTTAAAAATTTTTTAAAACTGCTCATACAGTGCAGTTTATGGAGCACCTGTTGGTGTTCATGGAGAAGCAAACAGGTGTCAAGAGTGTCAACAGATTCTAAAGTGAGTGTTCAAAACTGTTAAATGTAAGTCAACAGCTTCCTACCTTTTTAGAGCACTGGGAACATACAGGCCTGGAGAACATAAAAATGAACTGTTAAAGAAGCAGTTGGTAACAATTAAACAATGCAAAACCTTCCATGTCTCGCTCTACTGCTCTTACCCCTCCCACCAAACCCATAACTAGGAACCTGTTGCCCTGCGAAACTTCATTCCACGTTGGGCTCACTCTCCATGGCGAGAGTCTCGCCAAGACCCTGGTCCCTTGCTTTGACTCGTCTTCTCAAAAGACACCCCAGGCTTCAGAGGTAGCTGTGACAAAGTCTGACAGTGGGATGAGAGGCTACATCACTGACACCCCCCCCCCAAAAAAAATTATTCCTCACTGTTTGTCATCCTGCCTCTTTGCCACTCGAAGATACGAGCACCGTGGGACCGAACAAAATGAGCCAGAAGCTCATTGTGGAGCCGGGATTAATAAAAGGCATCTCTTATCTTATTATCTTTCGCATGTACTACTGTCAGGATACAGTGACAGTTTCAGCAAATATGCCAAAAGGTTATTTTTAAAAAATAATGCTCCTGCCGCAGCCAAAAAAGGCTTTAGACAACTTCATTTACCCCCACATATGCAGCAGTCCTCCCCAATAATTGTAAACCATTTGATGTGTAAAGCTATGGAGTTTACCTTTAAAGTCAGTTCTAGTAATAGTGGTTTACCTTTTGCAGAACTGGCAGGTGTAGGACCAGGTAAAGAGAGAGAACCTCTTGGTTCGACATGCAAAGCAAAGCTGGAGAGGAAAGGTAAGGTGAGGAAGGTATAATCTGTTGCATTTAAATGATTGAGGAAAACGATTACTGGGGTGACAAAAACTCTACACATGGAGTCTACCTTTCCTTTCTTTAGGGCGGTGTAGATGTCTTTGTACTGCTGAAACTTCTCCAGCTCAGCCTTGACCAGAACCTGTCTGATGTGCATCACCTCCTCCACTGTCAGAGCAAGACACTCTGCTGGGTAACAGAACTCCTCCTGAAAGGGGAAAAACAAAACAAAACACATAAGGTCAACAGACTACCCTCACATACATAGATTAGGAAATGGATAACCCAAAAAAAGTGCAACAGCAACAAGTTATGGCTTCTGATGCCATTGAGACAAACACCATGTCACTAAATGTGGCTAAATGCACAATTTAAGCAATACAGTGACACCCACTGCACACCACAGAACAAGCACGCGATGAGGTGGTGAAGGCGAAAACACCAGTCTTTGCTCTGTGAACAACAAATAATGATTCCACTGACATGAACAATGAGCAGAAATACAGAGCATGCTGGTGATGTGACATATCAGTCATGTTGGTGGGTCCACAGCGTTATCGGTTAACCTTATTCTACGTTATTCTATTTACTTAAGTCAGCCATCTCAACATTTAATTGTTTTTTTGCATGTTATGTGTTCGCTTATTTTAACATTACTCAATTGTAACTACGCTGTGACTGTTTTCCATATAAATGGATATTCCACACAACCAATTTGCAAGTGGACCCCCATCATGGTGCAAGCTGTGTTCACAAGGAGATGTGTGACATAGCTGGCAGACTGTTAAAACACTTTAACCTCCACAAAAGTGAAAATGCCTCAAGGAACGTCTCCACCAATCATTTACTCTCAGCGTCCTTCAGTTGGCCTTTATTAGAAAATTTGAGTTTTATCCTTCCGAGTTATTTTCAACATGCCTCAGATCTCCCATTCACACAAATGGTCATGACGCGAGGTCCCCATTCCTCGAAAAATACGTCTACTGAATTTTACAGCTTTCCGACACAGTTCCCCACACAGTGTTATGTGCCTTTGATGCTATGCAGGAACAGTGACATACCGTGCCCTGAGCGCCACTGGCAGCTTCCACCTGACCAGCAGACAGAGGGGACACGACATTGAAATAGAAGCAGGATCTCATATTCCAACAGGCTAATCACATACAGAAAGCTTCATCAAATTTACATGAATCTATTGGAGGATGTCGAGAGTACCAGTTGCATCATTAATCACAGCCAGGGCTTGACATTAACACCGCCAAAATGCGGATGGATTTCAGACGTTGCGGGTAACAGTCACTCCCACTAGCCACTTTGGCTTGTTGAAAAATTGTAGTTTTGTCAACATGCATCTGAAATAAATTGCAATGTGAAAAACTACAACTCCCATGAAATATAGTGTTTGCTCATTGGTCCATTCGTGAAGCCTACTGTCTTGCGCGCTACTGAACGACGGCACTGTAAGCAAGAAGACGCTGTGGAGATTGAACTAGCCGATTGTCGGTAGCACCAAAGCTGTTTTGGCCCGCCGTTAATTATCCACTTTACCAGCTGCAGCCATGACAAAGCAAGCTTTTTTAAATAGCGGGTAAATCCACACAACAGGCGCATCTCACTCTCACCTCTCTCGCGAGGGTGACATCCAGACTTTTGTCCAACGAGAATCTAAAAGTTGAATATGTCACAGTCCCTCAGACCGTCAGCCTCCCACCTGCTTTTAACCTGATGGTATGATCTCAAAAATAATTTGTTCTTCTTTGCACTTTGTTTCTAATGCAGATCATTTTCCTACTCTGTATTACAGAATTTAGTGCTGTTATAAATAGATACTTAAACTGTTTCTAATGCAAGCCACGCTTTTCATGCGTTTATCTTAATAGACATGTAAAAAAGGAGCTTTTCACAGAACCTCAGAGCTAATGATAATGATAGTAAGTTTTAGCATGTCTTAGTCAACCAACTAATCATATATAATCAAATTAAACGTAATTTCCCAACAACAAAAATGTGGCTAGTGAAAATGCTGTGTGGCTAGTAACTTTGGAAAACCACTAGCCATATTGGCTAGTGAGCGAAAAAGTTAATGTCACGCCCTGTTCACAGCCAACAGCAACATTCATACATTACTTCACTCTCTCCATACATGATCTCAAAATATTAATTAACTGTTATTTTGTCTCACATCTTGCATGAAATTTAACTTCATTAATAAACAGCAGAACTTCAAAACAGGAAGTCCAGTGATAGAAAAATCATCTGACAGCATCAAAAGGAGGAGTTGACTGTGAGGGCAGCCTTCTTCATCTCATGGTTTCATTCTTTCTGCTCCATCACAGACACAGCTGGTGTCTACTGATGGTGCTGACCTCCATCTTACACATCCCTGCATCTCTCTTAATCGCTCTCAGTTTTTCTACTATTCCAGCATAGAAAAAAAAATTATGAAACTCAATTTTAAAACAGACTGGTGGTGATGCATAGACAGAAGGTTGACTAAGTACCTTGGCGCTGGGTTCCTCCATCAGCTGCAGCATTATATAAAATGGGAAATAACTGCAAGTAAGTCTTTGGGATAAGGCAGCAGAGCAGTGTGAACATTTCGTGAGCTATAACATTAAGATGAGATATAACATGAGTCTGACCAGAAATGGAGGGGAACTGCGACAAAGGAAAGGCAAAGCTTGTTTGAGCATGTGCCTTAATGAAAAAAAAAAAAAAAAAAAAATGAAAAGACACATGGCCTTGAAAGAAATTACTGATTTTATCATGAAAACAGGTGATGAGAAGATGAGAAATGGGCACTAATTTTGAGAATAATGTGGAAGTGTAAAACGTAAAATGTAAAACTATCCACGGGAGAGCTGTGTTCTCCAGAGTTTTAAGCTTATTTCTCCTGATCTGATGACTTTCAAGTGGTTGAAAGTCAGGCCCCTGGTTTGGCGCCAGAGGTCTGCCACTAAAATAGCAAGTGGTGAGAATATACCAATTCCATCTAAAGCTGCTCTATACAGCAGCCTGTCCTGTGGTTTCAATTACATCCGTCAATCTCACTAGAATCATACGACCAGCACAGAGTTACTCAGAGAACCAGTGACCTCATGGTAAACAAGTGAGCAGTCACAGGACGGGAGTAAATTCAACAGATATATATTGTATATCCAGTGTTGTTGGTAGATTCATTCACATTGTAACGTCCGTGTATGAGCTGAAATTTGTATGTATGCCTATACTTTACTCTTAGCAGATTTTCCTCTTCATATAGTCATATTGTATCACTATGCAGGCTTTTTTTTATTTACATTTAAAGATCTTGATAATGGTGACATTTAAGGAGAATAATCTTAGTTACACCAACAAAGAACATGACATACAACCTTAGTTTAAACATCTAACCATGTAAGTGTATTTGTAATTAGCATGGTAAAATCTGTTATGTCTAATGCAATGTTTATAAAGCCCAGAGGCATTTTAAAGATCTGCCATCAGCCTTCATTCATTTATACAGCCCTTGATTAATAATCCAGTAGAACTAGCTTCTATCATTTACGCACCAAAGACTTGGAGCTCTGTCTGGATGGAGGCGCAAAGGGGCGGACACTAGTGGGGGCCTCCTTCTCGATGGAGTGCCGCCTCTGCGGAGACTGACGCTTGTCTGGCTGTGGGGTGGCAGAGACAGGCAGGAACTGTGGAGGAGCTGGAGACACGGGCCAAAAAAAACAAATTTATTGATGAAAATACTGCTAAAGAGTGAACATTATGAAGATTTGACAACATAACTTTTAGTGTGAACAACTTAGATATTCTTGTAGGGGTTAAAAAAGATGAATTTAATATATTACAGTATGTTCCAGGTGAGCTCATAGCCTTCTTTCCTATGACAGACTCTGGTGATGTGTCCTCCATCAAAGACGTGGACATACTGGAGCTGCTCCGTGTGGGCTCCTCCTGTCAGTCAAAGCACAAATTGAGTCACATGATACTAATAGCTTTAAATGACTTTTTACTTAAATTTCAAGGCTAAATAAAATCCAGTCCAATGTCCTAACGAAATATTAACAAATTGGTCATCTTCGAAGAGAATTTCAACACTTTGAAGAGCCTCAGGTAAATCAGTTTATGCAGCCCTCAATTTAAATGTTTGGAGAATTTGACTTATAATTTTGTGGCCGATTCGTCTCTTTAGACATAAAAACACAAATTACTCAGTTATTGCAGTAATTTTCATTCATTTTGTAAAGTTAACTAGCTGTGCAAGGACAATAGACGAATAAAAATATTTATATAAAAAAAATGATAGATAGATAGATAGATATAGACTTTCTTCTGGTGAAAACATAGGGTTGCAATATCAACATTTTTCAAGCAGCTGAATCGGAATAGGATTAGGGAAGTGATCATTTTATAAGCCAATAAGAGGCGGATATCTTACATCAGACTCGGAGCTGTCAAGCTCAGCCAACGTGGGCGCTCTGAGCAGTCTCTTCCTCTGACTAAGGGGCTGCAGTCCACTTTGATTGGGTCCTGTGGTGCCACTGGCCAGAGACTGCGTGCTGAGAGCCAACTTCCTGAGAGCATCAGGAGTGTCTGCGGGTGAAAGACATGATTTTGGTTACGAACAGTGTCGTATTACAAGTGAACCATAAATTATCACGCTATCTCTTAACAGCTGGCCATCATGCCTCCTGTTTAAACTTTGGGTGTCTTTGTATTGTTACCATGTGATACCAAAGAGTCCGAATACGCAAACCAGATGGTGTTCAAGATAAGCCCAGACAATATACTTATTACAGATTTTTCTCCTCTATCATTTCATCTAAATGAAGGGCACTGTACTGACAATTATTAAAGGTATTTTGTGACAAAAGGCCAAAAAAACCCACAAAAAAAAGAGACACCCAGGAGACATTACTTCATGAGTGCTTTACCTGAGCTGCGGAACAAGTCTTGAGGAGTGCTGATGCTTTTGCCTGCACCTGTAGAGGAATTAAGGGAACATGACCTTCAACAGGACAATACACATGAGTATTTCAACAACAGACTGGTACCACAGGGAGGACAAAAAGCATCTATCACAACAGGTGTGAATTACAGGGATACTGTGTAGTTGTAGGATATACTCTGCCACATCGCACAGAGGGAGAGGTAAGTGAAAGGAAGTGCCAGGGAAGCAGAGAAAGACAATGAGTGCAGCCACAGTGCAAAAGGTTATTCTCATACAACCATCCAGATTATGGCCATCCTGTGAAACTGTAGTGCTCCATTCAGACCATCATCTGCCATTCAATTTATAGGCTGCTGACACCAGTGTTATGCAATTCTTCATATTCCACAGTGAGAGGGGATTAGGGTGACAAACAGGGCAGATTGGCTGCAGAGGCGAAGTGATGATCTGTAATCTCACCCTACTGGCTCTGGCTCTGGCTCAATGGCTCTCTCTCACTACCTTGACCACAGACAGTTCTCCTGTGAGTGAGTACTATATCCAGGGCACTGTTATCCATGCCTAAAGTAGAGCTGTAGGTTTTAATTCTACCTACTAACAAAGACCTTGCAAAACAACCAAGGTAACCATTTCACACAGTCTGAGGCTGCACTGCGTCCTCGGGTACAGAAAGTGTCTGTATCACAACAGCCAGTAAGTGACAATAGTGTGTACCAGAGATGGGGACTCGAGGTTGAGACTCGGACTTGAGTACGACTTAAGTGGCACACACAGTGACTTCAGACTCGACTTCAGACTCGTCCTCGAGGTGCGGGACACAGGAACAATGTTTATTTTTAGGAAACGTCTGATGAGCTTGCCGTTATTCCCCTCCCTGTGTCATCTATAACTTACCTACGTAAAACATAGGCCTGCTACGTATCTGCTGCGCATGGCCACACGTGAGAGGACAACAAACAGCGGCAGCTGCTGTGCCATTCATCATAAACTGTGGCTTTAAAACTCCATACAACAAGGCCCAAACAGAGCGCTGAATGCAAAATAGGTTAGCAACCTGAGGTTAGTAAACATGTTTAGCTCAGCATTGGCCATCTAACGTTAGTTTGCTTCTTGATTTAGCTACGGCCTACGGGAGGTTACCTCCGACTGTCGTACGTTATGAAACGATGGATGAGCGTTTTTTGCTTCCCAAACTTGTGGTGGTCGATTAACCTAATCATTTACGTCCCGCTGGCTGCCATCACGTTAATTATTAACGTTGGCTGCAAACAGGTTACAGGTTTTATTGTTGATCATGCAATGTTACAGTTTTATTTAGTCATAACGTTACACTGGCTTGGGAGTCTGGGGGTTGACTTACAGTTGTTAATGAGCTGTCATTAATTGCATTGCACATTACATGGTTGTGCTCTGTAAGTAAAAAACAGGTTACAGTTACACTATTCCTTATAGCTATGTAGTCTTATAAGCAGCCTGGCTTTAACGCAACAGGTGGTACAACATTATAACCAAGAGGGACTTGACGTGGAAGACTTGTGAGCATCTCTGGCATGTACACACATGCTTGTACAACATGAGCATGAAATTAAAAAATTGTGAAATGTGTTTAAATCAGGTGCTAACTCTAAAAACAGCCTGGAATGAAACACAAGGTACAACAATAGGAACACAATAGGTGGCGTAAAACTTTACCTGATGAGTCAAAACTGTACGACATGCTAAGAGGTCGCATGACTGACATATCCCCATGTTTGGGGAGAAAAGAGAAATGGAAGCAAATAGGAGAAAAGGAAACCCATGAGAGTTAAAATGGATGAAGTCAAATCAGTTTATAAAACACATTCTGAAAATCTAACATTATAAAACTTTTTTTTTGTTTGTTTGTTTTAAGAGAGAACCTGTATAACCTCCCATCCGTGTGACTATGCAAAAATTACTGCATGTTACCCTCCCAAATCCCCTAACAAAAGGAGTCTTGTGCAAACTGCATTGAAGCACGGTATGGTATAGACTTAGTCTGACAAAATCTTTGCTGGTTTTATCAGATTAAAGCCTTATATGGTTTGTAACATGATATCTAATCAGGACGGCTGTATACCTAAAAGATTATCTACTTCCAGTGCAGAAAAGTAACAATAAAGAGCAACATTAACTATACATACTGGAATTATATGAGGAGGAATGTCAATTACGTTTTAACCAAAGAACTTATCAGTTCAAGAGAACGTTTGTCAGTAACCACAACAGTTACTTTAGTAGTCTGTATGTCTAGAAAGCACATGAAGGCTCACAGCTGGAGTCAAAGTGATCCTTGTTTAAACACTGACACTTCTGATTAAGTGAACAGACAAATGTAGTATTAGGGCTGTTAGAGTAATCATGATGGATTTGGTTAAGAATGATTAACTCACGTTTAATGGTTTTTATTTTGTAATTTGAATAAATAAATGATGTGAGTTACGTCCATGAGAGTCAGCTGCTTACCAAGGCGGCTTCTGCGGATCATGTCCGGTGAGACTGGCCTGAGCTTCCGTTCAGCTTTGATGTCCTCCAGCAGGCGCTCGTGGAGGCTCCGGGGACGTGGTGGGTGGGGTTTCAGTTTACGGGCTGCGACCTGTCATGACAAAAAACACAAGTGAGCCATCCTCTGCCACCACTATGGAGACCAAAATGAGATTTTTCATCTCACACCACCAGAAAGGGTGCATGTTTTGTAATTGCATCAAGACATCTAGCTTTTCTGTTCGTCATCACATGGTGGTAATTGTTAACAAAGTGATGAACTTGCATGTGCCTTTATATTCCCCCATCATTCACACCCTGTCATTTGGCATTACTGTGAATGCCAGTGTACCAACAACTGTACCAAAATTTCATTTGCACCAAGTGCTACTTGACTTTTCATAACTGGGTTGAATGTGAGCAGTAATTATCGACTCAGTCATTCTCTAAATGCTGCCAAACTGAAATTTCACACTGTTGAAAACACATGAGAACTGAACACTATTGTGCAACTATGGGGGACGTATTTTCTGACAGATTACTGGCATCGAGTTGTGTACTACTCACAGGGTTGAGAGGTGGTCGTGACCTGATGAATTCAAGAATGATCTCATGTGCACTCTTCTTTAACTTTGGTGGGATGTCTCCATTCACCTGCAATGATATCGTTACATTTGATGTGGATCATGACCGCGTGAAGCTACTATGAAACAGCCATGATAAATATTTTAAAGACGAAGATACGCATCTAATTAAAATGTAGGAAACAAGTGTTAGCTGTAAAGTAAAACAATCCTGTCATTGTAATATTTGGGTCTTGTTTAATCCAAACAGAGAAAATTGCTAAACACAAATATATGCTTATGGCAGACCTGTGCAGGCTAGTAAAATCCTTACCATGACTTTTCTCAGCTTGTAGCGTTTGGAGCGAATGTCATCCATCAGCATTTCATATGGTGTGAGCTGGTATTCGATGGGCAGTGGGTTGTACTGACGCTCCTGAACCTTCTTCAACTTAACACCATCCCGAAGATCTCGCATCACCTGCACCCAAAACCGTGCCTGGTAGGGAACCAAAAAATAAACAAATTAACGCAATGACTGCTGCAGTTGTGATCAGAAAACATGCACACAGAAGTTATGCGATTACCAACACATGGTCACAGAATTAAATATAGTGGGGCATTGTGTGGTAAGTAAATACTCTTCTTACCCAATCAGCATTTTGCAGCTCATCCAGGTCTTTAACGGGGTCCCCCCGAGTCTCACCTTCCATTTTCCGAAGGTTCTAGCCAAGAAAAAGGAGGTAAAAGGGGAAACAAAAATACACGGAATGTCATATAGGCGCAGCACTGCATTCACAGCAGTGAAAATTAGGTTGAGGTCACTGGCAAACGGCCCATAGTTAACCAGACTGCTATGACAATAACTAACCAACGGATGTTAATATCCGTCTCCTCCTATACAGACAGTGTACCAGAGCGGAAAGAAGCCAACAGTTCAACTAATGGCTGCTATTAATTTCTGCCTGCTCTTGTGACTAGTTTAAACGTCAAACTGGGTAAAGTTGAGGATGCCTTCCTTGTTGACATATTGAATATGCGCATCCTTTTTTACTTTGTTTTGTGCAAAGATAGAGTTAATGACCAGACTGGATGGAGGACACTTCATTCATCATATACAGTACACATGCAAACACTATACTCGTAAATAAAATACATTTGAGAGGGTTAAGTTTTTTTTGGTTTTTGATTTTCTTAAAAACCTGATCTACAATATCGCTTAGATCAAAGAAAAAAAAGCCTAAAAGACATCTCTGCTGACAGCTGCAGCCTCTTTCCATCTTATCTCCACATCTATTAACCCACACCCTTGTTTACTGCTGAGACACATTCCTCCTTCCTACTATTTTTTTCTGCTGATCTTTCTCTTCCAATTTGAAAAAATGAATTTCTGCTGCCAATTCATCTTGCACCTTTTGTTACCCATGACTCCTCCCATTTTGTTAAACCATGACAACATTTAACTCGTCACAGGCTTGACACCTTACAACAAATTATGGTTTTAATTCATTTGTAGTCTGGCAGAAAAGGCGAGGGGAATCCAACGAGAAGGAGCTGACATACTTGCAGAGAAGGAAAAACAGTGAGAGAAAAAGGAAGAAAGACTTATTGACCAACATCCTAATTGTTAAGCATGTGTGATACTGTGTATCGTTACTCATTATCCAGTAACATTCGTTGCTGAAGGAGTGCAAAGTGGCCCCTATAGCCTGGCAGTCCCCTCCTTTAAGCTACTTAACTTTCTGTAATAAGGTTAAACTTGATTCTATAACCATATATTACATAAGATTGTTTGCATGAAACAGGCCTTCAGCTGAAGTCGCTGTCAGCTGCTTTCCCATGCGTGTGTACATACTGTACAATAAAATAAGCTATGGAATAAGTCATGCAGCTACATCTCTAAATTTCAAACTCAATCAGGGAACTGAAAAGGTGTACTATTAATAGTCAAAGAATTTAATTTGATGTGCATCTTGAATGCTTGAGTAGGGAATTACGGTCTAGAGTAACGGGATGTTTCCTATCATAAAGAGTGTGTAATTTCAACCCATGTTTTGTATTTTGTGCCAATAATTGCTAAAACACATTACAGTAATAACATTCTTTTCTGAAATGAGACTACACACTGATCTGTAATAACTGGGTCTGCTCAAGCTGTTGTATGACATGGTGCATTCCTTTAAGGTTTTTTCATGCTAAAAATTTTCAATTACTGATTTTAACTTTTTAAAAAGTTGGGAGTGAGTAAGTACAGAGTGAGAATTGCAGCACATCTTGGTTGCACAGCTGGTTAATGGTCTAAAACATTTTGTCTCCAAGAAGCACAAGGTCTACAGGAATCCCTCACTAATCATCTTAGTTACTCCAGTACCAATACTCCATGTACAGAAATAAATCTGCCAATAATCTAGTATACCGACAAGAGAAACAGGATGCTGGATCACCATGTCCGCGCAGAGTCATGCCAAGAAATGTTGAGTTCTCAACTGAAGAGAGGGTCAGACAGGGACACCGACAAGTCTCAGTCCCTCTGGGCCATCACCACTTTGTGGGCTGTTTCATTGCTTTGAGCAGTTTCTTGGCACCACTCTGGTATTTTTTCCTTTCGCAGCAGTAAAGAGCCTGTTGGCCTGACAGATCCTATTTCAACCAACCAGACCGAGCCACACAAAACTATTCCAGCCATGATTTGTGTCAGGTAACGGATATTCAGCTTACAATTACTAAAAGTTACTGTAAGTTACACATTAATTCTGAAATAGGTTTAGGTGACTCACTTTATTTGCAAGTGTAGTATCAATTGTTAAGTGGGGGTACAGCATTTTTCCCCACTTGACTGTGACTTATCCTCACTAGATTTATCAAGAACATGCAGATGTCACATGGTAGATTTTCTTACCTCCTTGGCACTCTTAATCTTCTCCAGAAAGGTGCATAGTTCCCTGGTCTCGGCATAGAGTGCGCGACACACAGCCTGGTAATGGTTGGGGGCATCTGATGGGCTGGGCAGGTGGGAAGAACACAGCTGTAGAGAGGAAGAAATGAGTTTCTATATAGAGGTGCCTGTGGAATAGTCATTAATTAAACATGGCCAACATAAAGTGTGTTCGCACATGCACACGTATCTCAAAAAAACAACAACATTTTTTTAAAGATCATAATAAAGAAATCATGTATTCAGAAGCAACAATATAAGAAAAAAAAGGCAGAAATAAACAAACAATCCCAATCCTATGGTAAGCATTCCAACACAGTTGTCTTAGGCTGCCGTTTTCTGACAAATTTCTAATCCAATAACTTTAGGTGTAGTATTAGACACTTCATTAGTTAGACCAAATTTTCCGGAAATACAAACCATTTGGTGTCCATGTACAAAAACACAGCAGCATTCTACTTCCATCTGTTGAAATCACTGGCAATTTATTTTTTAGCCTAACCCAAACCATGTACTAACTGGTCTACAGTGCGTGCTTCAAGCTACTGCAAACGTCCCGATAACTTGCTCACAAGGACTATGCTAACATGCTGGTGTTACTTAAGTATACCCATGTTCACCATCTTAATTGAGTGTGTTAGCCTGCTCACATTTGCTAATTAGCAACAAGCACAAAGTACATGTGAGGCTGAGGCAGATGGGAATTTCAATAGTTTTGAGGTATTTGGTTAAAGTATTGGTCAGATCAAAATTTAGCGAATATCTACTTATGCGCCACTAGCTGTCCCTTCCTTGTGTGCACTGAAAAAAAAAAAATCCAGTGTTTGTTCACAGCCCCAGGCTCTGTAAATGGGAAACAAAGGGGTTTGGACCGAGCCAGACAACACTATTCTAGCCGTTCCAGCCATGATTTGTGTGTCAGGTAATGTTAAATTACCTGCAAGGTAATGTTAGCTTCACTGCAGCAACTTTAGCAACAGTTTGCTAAACCACAACTTTGCTAACATTAGTTACATTACTTGCTGTGTCGTCATTCGCTCTTATATAGCATGGTATTTGTCATTGTATGTCCAGAATTACATACCACACATTTAATGTCTGTGTACAATTCCATGACAATCCATCCAATAGTTTGAGACTGTCACTAAAAATATCTGCCTCACGGTGGTACTACAGAAAATGTTTCTGTGGGGACCATGACTGACAGAATTTCATGTCAGTCCAACAGTTCCTCATATTTCAGTCTGCACCAAAGAAGTGGTCCAACAGGCTGACATTGCCATCCATAGTAGTGCTACTAGTGTTGCTAAAAACATGAAACTGCTTAAACCAAAAGCATCAACAGCATAAACCTCCCTCTCCAGCTCTGACCGTTTTGGTATTTGACCGATTGTAACGATAATAAAGGCTGCCTGCATGTAGTGGATGAGCTGTCAAATAATTTCTAGTGACACAGTAGAGGAAACCGGAACAATGACATATTTTCATTTTCTCCTGATGGGCTTGGCTAGCCAAGGAATGCGTGACAAAGTAGAAAGTGTCTTCTTCCTCACTACAGGGAAATTCAAAGGTATGTCACCTCCATAGTGAGTATTTACTTCAATGCTTAAAATAGTCCTGTGTCTATGGCTTCCACTGTTTTTGCTAAAAAACAAACAAACAATTATCTGTATTAAGCACAAAACATCCTCTCCTGCAAAAGATGAAGGAAAACTTTAGGTTAACTATGTAATTTTGAGAAATTAAACAGTATTTAGTAATGTCACAGTTTTCACATTTGGTGTTAAATTGATGGCATCTTTTGTGTGAAACCATCTGAATGATAATTGTCATTAAAATTGTTTACTTCTATCTAAACTTAAAGATTGACAGCTTTGGTAAGAGGGCAGCTCATGTAGCCACTCCTTTGTTCACTCCATTTCACCAAAACAATGAGGAAACCCATACAGCACATTCATCCTCCAACTATTCCTGTTCTTGATGCTTCACTAGTCCTGTCATCCTTTGTCAGCTTCACGTCTCGCCGAATCCTCAATGACCCAACCTACCTCTGCCTGACAGGACAGCTGAGTACAAGTAAAGGAAGGTGGTCAGTCAAAAATGTGCATTTATCTAATCTAGCTGTGTCATACCAACATGTTGCTGTTTACACTCAAAAGGAGGACTGTTCTGAGCCAAACTACACACGCACTGGGCAGCAAACAGGCCTTACATTTATTTGTGTTCAACACCGGGTTCATTATATGGAAGGAACAGGCTGTGAGTGTTTCTAAGCCTATTCCCCAAATACCAGTGTGTTTATACAGCTATAATTACCAGTCTCATATTCAGAAGCTACTTGGGGAATTTACAGCGTGACGGCCCTCATCAGGGGAATTTGTTTGGAGCTGGAGCGATGATGGTGTGTGAATGTGCTGTTCTGTTAATAGAACTGATGTGAAAATGAGGTAAAAAGGAATAAATGTGCCAACATTGAGGCAGTTTAACACCTATTAGATTAAGGGGGAAAATTTTAAAGCAAAAGAACAATCTGCACTTTTAATACGCTTATGATAACGTCAGTAATTTGCTGCCTCATTTTTATTTGTCATGGATCTGATCAGGATCAGCCCGATCCCCCAAATCATGACTGATCAAAAACACTACAATAAATTAAGTAAATTATTAATTATCCTCACAAGTGTGAGAATTCTACTGTTCAAGAATTCATGAGATCCCCCCACCATGATGATGTCCCGATAGCAAATGCTGTTGCCCGAGCTGGTGGTGGTAGTAGTAGAGATGGGCTCCTCTTCCTCCTCTTCTTCCTCACACTCATCCTCCTCCTCTGTGGCTTCATAGCCTTCGTCAGGGCAGGGGTCACTCTCAATTTTTTCGGTGTTGGTCATCATGTCGATCAGGTGCTCCAGCGGCGGGCTGAGTTCACGCTCCTCGTTTTCCTTAAGGCCATAGTCCAAAGCTTTGTAGATCATGACACCCAGTGAGTCGATAACCTGCGGGACAATGGACACATGGGATGTTGCAGATTACTGTGTGCTGGGAAATAAACTACAGAACAGTGTAGGATTGGGTCTAGTTTTTGCTTTATTGTATACGGTTCATGTATCAACAAATAAACACAAGAAGTTAAGACTGGCATTCACTGCCTTCCACAATCAGATCTTTTACTTTTAAACTATATGGGAAAGACAAAAAATAAATAAATAAAATTAAAAATAAATATGAACATCATTAAAGCTATTGTCACAGTCATATCTGCTCAGTGCTATTTTTGCTTTTTCTGTTTGGTATGATGAACACATTAACTGATGTTCAGCTTGACAATTAAGTATGTATATTTCAAACGTGAGGGACATTTCTATTTAAGCTAGGGCAGTTACACCCCCCCCCCCCTCCTCCTCCTCCATTCACATTTGCCATTATTTGGCCAACATTATGTTCTCTCCAGCTGACTGACAGTACATTTCATATGTTTTCTCTGCCCCTGCTGGTCTATCTATATCTTCATCTATGACAAATCCAGTTCAGCTGAGCAGACAAGACGACAGTTCACGTCCTCAAACCAAATGTGAAACGAGGCCACAGTGTTCCTCCAAACAGCGTGATTATTAACATAATCTGGGGATGATTTTATTTCATCACTGCTTCCCCTCATTAACAAGCAGTGTATGACCTCTCTTTTTATTATTTTTCTGCAGCCTGTTCCAACTTATCCTAATGTCTCACATCACCACCGGGCTTCAACGACACAAGGTTGTTCTTTCACTGTGGCATGTCCAGTTGGCTCAGCTGTGTCACGTTTGCTCCTGACAACTTAATCTGACCATTACTCTCAGCTCATCTTACTTCCAAACACGAATTGATTTAAGAATTTTACACGGGACAGTAGACCTGAAACAACCCCTTTTATTTAGAGCTCACTGAGGAAGTAGACATTCTGGCAATAAAGCACTACTTCTGGATAGCACCTTTTATATACGATTTAAAAAAAGAGGAGTGTCTGCTCACTTCTTTGTCAATAAGTACATATTGCTCGTCAGGGCCTTTGTTTGTACACTTTAATTCCTGGCTAATTTCTTTGAAGACACTTATCACAAACTTAAACTGACATTACGACTCATTTCAGTTCTTGAACTATAATGAATCTTCAACTCCTTTTTGGACTTTTAGCACAACTAATACTTTAACTTCCTCAGTATTCAAGCTTAAATTAGCACCTCATTTGGTGCAGACACTTAAAAACAACACAAAAACCAACTATGTTCACTCCATGTTTCTTTCAATTGCATATTTTCAGAAGCACGCACGCATACATTCTCAGTATTTTTTATTAAACCTTTTGTGGATTGAGCCATGTAGTCAGTAGACATACCTGGAAGTGTTAAGTGACACATCACGAGAACTAAATTTTGTTTTGCCTGTGACTCCAACATTAGTCATGTAATAGTCAGCATCTGCCAGTGTACTTTCCTACATATAGCACTATAGCACCACAGTGCGCGCTCACTCTGCAAGAAAATATACTGTGGCTTGAATCTCTTTCTAGTTTCTAGTGGTGTGTTCTTTGGTGCCCTTCATTGTCCCCCCCCCCCCATATCCAATAAGCATGTCATGCCAGTGTACAACAGCTGTGGCTACAAGGTTTGCACAGGATTTGGATATTGTTCATAGAAACTGCAGGGTGCCATCTATTTGTTTGTGTGCAGCTCAGTGATTAGCCAACACGCAATGGTGTACTAAGTTTCTGTGTTTGCAATGTGGAACAGTTTGCAGAGCACAACAGAGCATCCCCGCAAAACAGTGCGATGGTTTGCAACAAACAAAAGGATTGACTCAGAATTAGGTTTATACATTACTGCTGAACAGTAAAAAGAAAAAAAGGCATCTTTAAAGGTGCTTGCACACTGCTCAGACTGCGCCCCACGAACACCAACATTCTAAAGTTGAATCATGTTAAAGACTACAGTCTGTTTTCCATCCATTAATAAGTATATTAAACATAGGCCAGCAACTCACAGCTATTTTTAAAGGTAATAACATGATTCACCAAGAGCTGCATACTGTGCGTCATTACTGTACTGCATGTTCTTATCTAGAAAGGAATGAAACAACATTGTTGAAAAAGGGAGGTGTCCAAATTAAACAGATCTATGGGAGGACAGGCATGGCTTGCTAAGCATGGGTGAGGTGCAAGGGAACAGCACCTGGCCGTGGTGTCTGGGAGTGTAAGGGAAGGGTGTTGACTGAGCACTTGGGCTCACTGACTTTAGAGGGCGAGGTGAAAAAAAAAAAATCATTACGGACAAATAAACCGACATGTCATGTAAGAGTCTGAGTGACGCCCTCACGTTTGGACTAAGCTCACTAAGAGGTTTCCCTATAGACTGAAGTTTGACGCCAATTCTTTGACAATGACATTTCATGAGGTAAAATAAAACCCAACCACCATGTTTTCAGTTTTGTGACAATGTTTAATTTCCAGATAATTCATAGGGTTTTCAATCTCTTACATTGTTTTCACTAAAAAGTGTGGACCTAGTCTATTTTAAGAGTTAAATTTGTATCACATCTGTATATGTGATCATTGACAAACACAAAGTCTCACTCTCTTTTTGCTGCATGAAAAAGTTTAGACACAGTTCTACAACTCCTGACTTACAGGAGACATTCAATGTCTTAATAATAGGGCTTGCTGAACTGGCCTGAGTGTGCTGTTGTCTGTGTATGTTGTTACTGTGTGTTGCTTTCTGATAAAGTGCTGTGAAAACGAATTTCCCCTTTTGATCCTTTTCTTTCCAGGAGAAAGTGGTGTTGTACTGTCATCATTTATCAACTGTGTGCGCGCAGCTGATCATCCTGTTCCAAGGCTAAAACAAATATCCTATTCCTTAGTGTCTTATTATGTAACCTTATAATCCATGTGTAGGCCAACATGTGCTGCAGTGGCCAGAGATCCTAGGAATGGCGGAGTGACAGACAGCACAGAGGGTGTCATTCATTGGCCACAGTGATCCACGGGTTTACATTGGAACAAGTTTAGTAAAAACAACAAAAATCACATGTGGAACTTGTATCCATTTCAAATTTAGCAGTGGCATCAGGCATCTGTAATTGAAGACATTCTATATGTTGGTAAGGCACAGGTAGCTTTAGCCAATTGTTAGTTTAAATCCAGTTTTCCTGCAAACACAAAATGGCTTGTCACAATGACCTCCCCAGTGGTTCAACAGTAGCTAGCACAGAAAGGCTTACTGTTCAAGATATCATTAATTAAAGCAATCATCTGGTTTATTTTATCCAAGGTTTGGGCGTTTTAGAGCATAATTAACAGCTAGGATTCAATTTGCCAAATATAGGGTCCAGACATACAAGGCTAGAGCAAAATACAGGTCAAGGCTGGATAACTCCATCATGTCATTCTACCAACATGACAGTGCTGCAACAGTTTTATGATGTTGAAATACTTTACCAAAGAGTGACATTAAGTCCGCCATGGGTTTATGGATTGATGGATGGAGGAAGAGGCAAATATCAATAGCCAGCACAGAGGCTGTCTCAAGTACAGCTACATTTTCTAACTACGCATCACAATTTCATTTGAAGACTTGTGACTCAGATGAATGAGGCAAGGAGGCAAAGCAGAGGGAGGAAGCAAGAGGAACAAATTTGCGGTTAAACAGTTAGGAAACAGAAAATCCACCACTGGGTTTCAGGCAGGGGCAGAACCGCTGGTTAGCAAGCCGCTAATTGAAACCAGGCTCCACCCAGGATAGATGGAAGCCTGCCACGCTGGATGAAACACATGTTCCCATTGCTGTGGTCTAAGCAAACCACAGATAACGCAAGAAACCACCCACATTTTCAGATGCTTCTTGGGGAATGCAGCAGAATGAGTCAACTGGGTGTCAAAGAAAATAATAATAGTTTCACAGAGAATAAATTAGGCTTTAGTGCCTTTAGTGAGACAGGCTTCTATCACAACAAATATCAGTGTATGACAAACAAATTCCCCACAGAATGCACTCCATCGTCCATCAGAAGCAACTTTTCTCACGCTCAACAAACGAATGATACAGCTCTTGTATGACATCATGGCCTGGGAGTGCTTCAGTCTTATGTTGTCCAACAATGAGTGGTTTTATACCAGAGAAACTCCTTATCTCATAAGGACCAGTGTCAGAAGCATCATCTTGAGAATCAATGACGAATACGAAGAGAATTTTCTACTCGTGAATAACCCTCGTCTCCTTAAAGAACGCTGCGTTTCATATCAATTCTCGAGCATCATTGCCAGAGCTAGTTCCCAATAACCACAGCAAGCACAAAAAAAAAAAAAAAAAGCTAATAAATTATATATCAGTGGATGAATAAAATGCATAAAATCGTAAAAAGTGAATATGGCAAGTAAATACTTATGCCTCCAAAAATGACCTTGTTAAACCTTGTTGTGCCCACTCAAAAAAAATTAAGAGTAGTTTTTCCCCCCACTTACCGAGTTAAATATGGGTCAAGCTGTGCACTCTGCAAACACTAGCCTTTTGATGACCAAAAAAAAAATAGAGACACATAATTAAAACAAAACATCTGCTTGGGCTCCCTTCAGGCCAAACAGCTCCGATAGGAAAGCAAGCACTAATGTTTTACTTAGTGTACAGCTTTCTTTACCAGAACTTGTTTGGAAAAAGAGCTTACTTCTTTATGTGGCCATCCCTGGTTAGACACAGGTTAAATAAATGAAGCAAAATTGCACTTTTTTCCTATGCACTGCATGTTTTACATGGAACTATTGCAATTTTCCATCACGGAGCCTCTCAGAAATAAAAAAGCTCTGATGAGCTGCAAGTTTAAGTCATATGGGGCAAACTGCAAGGACAAATAATCCTAAAAACCAAGACGAGGTTCAAAAATAGAGACATGTAGTTCTATAAGCTGTCTCGACAAGCAGTGCAAGGGGAGCAACCGTGACGGGGAAAGCATCAGTGAGTCAACCCACATGCAGATGGGCAAAGAATGAGATGTTTGTGTTAAAGAGCACCATTAACACTCGCACAAACACACAAGAAAGGGGGGGGGGGGGGCAGATTTATGTGTTGTTGTGTTAGCCTCCAGATGAGTTCACAATACATACAACTCCTAGTTTTCCAGTAATGAATAATCAATTCAATTAATCAGCTGTCAAGAGGACTTCTGATGAACTCTAACACTCTGACCTGAATTACCACAGGAAGCCTTTTTCTAACCCTGCTTTTTAAATAGTAATGACATTATTTAATGGAAAGCAAAAGTCTTTTCTTGCTGACTGCACTCCTGCCTTTGCAGTTGCAGCCCAAGGCATTGGAAAGTTCACAAAGCAGTCAGCTAAGCAAATTCCCGCATTTGCTGCAGTAGTAGAGCAAAGCCATCATAACACAGACAGTTACATAACCAGAGTTAAATCTAGGAGGTCTCCCACTGCAGGAAGGGATGCTCAGCCTTCTGAAGTCTGAAGCATCATTATCGGAGTTCATAGTAGGACAAGACACAATGCTGCTCTTTAATATCTCCTGTAGTGTTTGCATTCATCCATTAATTGGAAACGGTTGAGGATTAAGAAAACGTCCCTCTGGATCAAAACAGCCATTGTCATGTGTCATCATTGCAAGCTATCCGGATGAAATAGGCATAAATACTGATACTGTATTTGCAGGCAAGATAGAGACAACTGTTTAAAACATGCATCTCCAGATAAAATTCAAAAAATTGTCTGCCTCCCACAGACTGCAGTTATTGCATGTGTCAGTTTATTTCACTACAACTACTATCCATCATCTTTCTACTGAGTTTGACCTATAATATTGTCAGAAACCCTTAGTGCCTGTAACAGCCACACAAAACTGAGATCAGCAGCGTCTATGACGAAGAATGAAGAAAAACAAGCTCTTCACAAACTAATTCCACACACCAACAACCCACACGACTTTCTAGCAGCTACTTGACAATGTCTGACAAAATATGTGATTACGTCATAAACTTGACAGACTGAAGAGTAAACGCAATTCATCTCTCCAGACCACAGAAGAAACTGATTTCTTCTGTGGTGGATATAAATAGAATATCCTGACTGAAATAGCTCAGACTACTCCATAAACTGCTTTCCTGTGGCTTTGCACTTGCTGTGAATATCCCTGTATAGGCAGAAATTTAACCTCTGGGGCTCTAATATGAGCCATATGGGTGCTTTTAAGTGAGGCGGTCAGCGTCACAAAGATCAATTGATTGATTAGGATAAAAGCCGGATGTAAAAGTTAGGTCACTGGTAAACGTTACTCCAGGGCAGTGGTAGAGGAAGAACTCATATCTGAAAGTAACAATACCACAGTGCAGACACACTTTGTTACAAGTAAATGTCCTGCATTCAAAATTTAAATAACTGAAAGTTGTGAACACTTGTCGTAATTCGGGAGAAATGTGACCCGTGAGGGGACAAAAAAAAAACAAATAAAAAAACGAGAGAGTTTTCTGTGAAAATTGTGAGGGTTAGCCAGTAGGAGCTAACCTCAGTGGCTCTGTTTACTTCTCTATGACAGCGTGCTGCGTGTGACGCCCTGTTATTCTTCTGCGCATGCGGGTCACTTCGCGGACAATTCACACTGAACTTTGAGAGTCCTCCATTCTCAAATATGGTCACTTCTGGTTCCAAACAAACAAGATGGCGACAGACAAAATACTAAGCTATACCCAGCCCCTGCACGCCGAACACACACTTCCACAACACACAGAAGCCTTACATGCAGACACATGCAGCCCCTGTACAACCAGCTGCAGCGTGGAAGCCAGTACTGTACACTGTTTAGATGCAAAAATATGCATTACTGAATCTGAGCCAAACAGCTCTAACCTCCAAACATCTGGAAAGAGATGAGTGCGAATGATGATCCAATTTGAATCTGGAATTTAACTTTTAAAAGCCAAGAATAAACAGGTCTGTGAACGAACAACACTTCAAACTTGAGGTATGACAGGTCCATATTATTTAGAGACCGACAAAATAAGACTAACGGCCATATGCTGACTCACTCACTGACAACTAAACCCGAACTATTAGGATCCATTTCCTAATCCAAGGCATCATCTCATGCTTGACTCTAGCAATCTTGGCCCTAAATTGAGCTACACAGACCCGAGCAGACAGGCAAACTGGAGAACCTATAATAGGATACTACAACTAATCTCACCTTAATCTTTAACTGAGGACAAACTGGGTTAAGCTTGTCCTACAACAGAAGGTACAGGTTTCGCACAAATTTTTCTTCTGAGAGATATTTACTACCAACCATGAATATAACAGAGCACCACGAGAGAGAAGCAAACTCATGACCAGCTTGAATGTAAAGTAAGAAAATCAGGTTCTTGTTTGACAGTATCAATGGTTCTCCTAACAGGTTCTATGGTGTAAGTGAGGGAAAGTGGGTCAACCCAACACAAGCTAGTGATTATATCCGAAAGACTCGAGTTTAGAGAGGAAGGGTATGAGAGAGTGGGAGACTGGCTAGTTGGCTGACTCACTTACACAAGGGATGTGTAGACAGACAGACTACGGTCAAAATGTGACCAACTGTGAAGGAGTGCCATGTATAATCAATTAAAAGCGCAATACGTTGTTTGTGAGTTGTTGTGCACACTAAATCAATGTTCCCAAATGATCTCAATATAATTAGGTAAGGTCAAGGAGAAGCACCAGGGCAAGTTTATAATTCCAGTTAATGCTAACAGCCTCTCAGAACGTACCTACCTACCATTAAACAGGTTGAAACAAGACAAATACTCTTCAGTTATGCAGCTGCTCTGCTTTGAGCTGAATGCTACTTTAGCATGCTAACATGTTCGCAATGCTAACGTGCTGATGTTAAACCACTTATAATTTAGAGTGTTAGCATGCTAACGTTTGGTAATTTTTCAGCTAAATGACAAATTCAAATTTTGGCTTGATGGTGGCGTTAGATGACAAGTTAGGGAATTATCAAAGTGATTACAAATACTGTAAAACTTCAGTTACAAGCCTGGGCTTTACTTATGACACACACACACACACACACCTGTGTTTTAATTCTTTTCACACAAAGCTGCTGCTCAGCAAAGAGGCAATACTGTCAAATTGTTTATTTAAACTAGCAGAGTATTATTTGTATAAAAATTGGGCTATCGAATAATCTATCAATTATAAATTATTAATGTTAATGTTGTTTTGATCTTTTGATTGGTGGACACTAGGACTAAAGGAATATAAATAATTGAGGAATGGACACAACTTTTATGACCACTTCACTTGACCCAGTGGGCTTAAAACATCCAAAGAACTTCTATAAAAACCAGACCTGCCGACTAATTAAGAACTGCGTTTGTCGTAACATGTAGCCACACCCGGCCAGTAAAAGTGGACTGAAATTGGGGCTCAGCTAATCAGTGGACTTTCAAAAGTGGACTTTAATGTCTGCGCAAAATGTCATGGCAGTAAATCCATTAGTTGTAAAGATATTTCAGTCAGGATCAAAATGGTAGATCGAGCGGCTGACAGAGCCATTGTTTGTTTATTTTGGGTGTGTGGCTAAAAACAAGCCACTGACTCAGAGCTCACACAAGTGGCAAGCTATTATGTCTGTGCTTAAGCTATCAATCAATGAGACTATAAAAATAAACACATTTTTTAAAACAAGGTGTGTCCTCATGGTTTAGCCACCCGGTCGAGTCTGTGAGATTGTCATGCTGATGCATTCATAACCTTTGTGAAAGATGTTGTGCATTTTCAAGGAACCAATGAGGCAAACACGCCCTGTTTATTTGTAGTAACGTGGTATAAGTGAAGCCCAGAGCTAAAACATGGGATTTAATCCAAGTTGACCGTCAGCTGACGCAGAGGAATTCAATGTCCAAGTAAACCATGCATGCCTGTAATCACATGAACAAGACAAACATGGAGGATGATCTGGGTGTTCTGAGTTGACAGGGGGACTCTAAATAGTCTGTGTACACATAATTAAGCTTTGAGAAAGACTTCTCCTCCCAGTATCACACAATGTACCTTGCTAGGCCAAACAGACACTGGCCACATGTCTTCAAGTGGTTTCGGCGATGATGTTTGAGTGTATAATAGTATTGAAAGTAATGCATTTATGAACAAAAGGAGGGGGGAAAACAACAAAAGTAGTGCTCTCTTAAGTGCTCTTCTGCATTAAAGTGCAGCATACACAATAGCTGCAGAAGAAAAAAAAAGAAAACAAAAAAAGTGCCATTTGTACAGAGCTCACTCCCACACTCATATTTGGTGCATCACAGGTCAAGGCTCAATCTCTGGAACAAACAATTGGAAGGATGTCGTTCATGTTATATTTGGATGAGTAAAACCCCTTTTTTTTTTTTTTTTATGTATACAACTTTCTGTGCAGGTGCTGACTGCAGCGATCATGTTCCTTTTTAGCAAGAAGTGAGTTTATTCTGTGGGTGTATGTCTACACACATGAAAAATCCAAGAAAGTCCATCCTGTTTCCGTCTGTACCTGCTGAGCTGTGCCATATTTACATTTTGGCTGTGCCGATGACAGACTAGGATATTTCTACCGGTTCCTGAAGAGGAGAGAGGGAAAAATCACCCCTTCACACATGAAGGCCACCACTTTTCACCAGCATTAATAATCAAATAACATTCATTTAAATGTCCTCTTGCATTGACTTAATATAGACCAAATGTTTTTCTCAAAGTAAATATCAACAACATTGCAACACAGTGTTGTGGTGCAATTGCTCAAACAGCGTCAGTGGTGGGCAAGCCATGAAAACACATTCTGAAATAGTTGTGTGTGTTTATATAATGAGGGAACTAAATAATGCATGACAGAGACATCCAATGACTGAATAACACAAACATTCAAGAAAACCTGCATACGCTATCCTGAGTATAATAACACCGCTACCAGCTCTACCTGTACTTGGTGCAAAAAGGAAACTAGTTTTCTGAACCTTAACTTGGAGGAAATTGTGACTTGAAACTCACCTCTAATGACGTTGGGGGCGATCCGTATTTATCTGTAATGACAGAACAGAAAGAGTAATTCACACGCATAAACACTGGATAGTTATTAAATTGTGCAAGTGGTAATTTGTAATAGACACTCAAGCAGGGCAAACTTGAGTCATTGAGTCAATTATTTGTGTGTCTGTATTGTTTAGTTATGCAAGACATATTTAAAGCAAACACCTCACACAGTGTTACAGAACATAAAATATTAAACTTGAGAATGAAGAAGAGATCAAGAGAGCCACCAGGGACTGGTTAAAGTAATAAGCCTGTTCATACTTGCGAGAAAGACGTCCAACCATTGCCCAATATTCATTTACACTAAAACCCCTCTCAAATGGAAAGTCACATTAAAGAGACCTAAACTTTGACGGTGACGTGACGATCTATATAACCCATTAGTCTTTACAGTACACTATAGACCTTTTACCACCACAACACACCACAGGAACTTAAGCGGACGGGAAAACCCTGAACTTTCTCTTTCCCTTATTGGACAATAGATAAAAACATGTAAGCTTTAACGATCTTATCTCTTGTTTTTCCGACGCTAGCTTTTCCAACACACCTATACCTTCAGATATTCATGTCAGAGCTCAAATGTCTCTTTCCACACTCTAAAATATTTTACAGTCCCTAATTGAACAACGGTACATTTGTTACATACAGAGTTCACTTTCACTTCAACAGCTTGTCTCTTACAAATTGGAGTAACGTCAGGGGCGAAAGTACAAATACAGCCATAAATCTGCAGACTTTAACACAAGTCCAGAGTGTAAAATTAACTTGTTGCATATAAATGAGACCCTTCGGCTGGATGTGCCATATCAGAATTTAAACCGAAACGGCGTTAGCATTCAATAACAATTCAATTGAGGAAGCGATTGAGTCATCCAATTAACTGGGGCTACTTGAAGTGACACAGCTGCATACCATGACATTTTCCTATACAGACAGATGTTCACAAAATCCATTCATTCACAGAGAATACTTGTTCCATAGCGTAGCTCAATTCTGCACAGGTCACTATGAACTACAGCCAACAGACAGGAGAAAAATATAAACAGTCATCCACCAACGTTCGTCTGAGAAACACTAGGTCCTCTGTTCATCCCAGCCAAGGAGATGGCTTGGCCTCGGCAAGTAAGTCACAGAGGGCATATTTGGAACGGTGTGCAGCGTCACCCAGACCATCCTAGTCACAGAAATATCAACCTCTGTACTGCTGAAAGGGTTTCACAGAGAGATATTCTACCAGATCACATTTTTAAATGACTTCTTTTACCCATCACTGGCTTCCGATCTAATAAATAAATACAGAAGAGACGTTACATCCTCATTTGAACCCATTCACTAACACAAATAAACAGATCAACTGTATGAATAAGACTCCAGTTAAAAATGCTGCACTAAATCAACAAAAGGAAAAGAAAATTCCTCTGTACTGTAGGTATGCCAATCTTGGGGTAAACAAGTGTCTCATCTTGATGCGGCATTCAGGCCTTTTCTCTCAGCAACATGAAGTGGGAGTAAATATATTCTCCCCCATGCGAATTGATCTGACGGAAGCAGGAACAGCGTGCATCAATTGAGCCTAAAATAACACTCAACTCCTGTTTGCCATGCACACAGACAAAAATAAACACTTTCCTTGTGTGATGAGAGTCCTTGCTGGCTGACCACAGTGGCAGTGTATGACTCCAAACAACATTTTGGTAAAAGCAGACAGAAAGGAAGAGTGACGCTGGCCAGAGAGCTCTGTATTTGCCAAAATTGAATTTGCCAAATCATGGCATATTGTCAGGCACTCATGCAGGCCATACGTAGGTTGCTTAAGCATCGGACCCTCTGCTGGGGTAACCTCTTAAACAAGCGGCTGAGCTACCGAAAGCTTAATGAGTCTCACATCTCTCTCATCACCAGGCCTAATAGGAATCAGGACAGGGCCAAGCTGTCCCAAAATACATCAGCCACCAGCCAGAGGAGCAGCAGAGGACTCTCCCTATAATCTCCAAACTCATCTGCAATCAGACTGTGCATCTAATCATCACGTTTGTTCTATTCCTGGCAGTGCCATGATTCTCACGGGCTGACTGACTTATACTGAGAGTGTAATTTCCACACACAGCAAACATTACTGGTCGGTTGAATATGCTGATGAAGGAGAGCTGGACCGGGCGGTTAGGTCAGGCTAATAAGTTCACAGGAGGCAGGACCAAACCTCGGTGCCTGAGGCTTCGCCAACAGCCACCCCACCCCTCACACATTAATGTAGTGCAGTTAAAAGGGTGCAAGGCTTTGAGACATGCTGCACCTGAACTGGCGCACTGGAACAAAGTTTGCTGGAAGCCCCTTCAAATTGAGAATGTGCTTTAGAAAATACATTACAGGGTCTCAGATGTGTTGGTTTTCAGGGTTGACGTCTAATCTGGAGCCATTTTTCCACCACTGGTCCTTGAGAGCCAGGAGTAGTGGTAGTTTTTCTAGAAGTTGATTGCTTTCAATTTGCCTTCCAGGTGTAAATCTACACATTACTATATTAAAATAGCCATGTCAAGTCATTTGGAGTGGATATAATCCATTAACTGCCTAGATGCCCAGATGGGTAACCTGTTGTCAGGTACATTAGGGTTAGATAAGTCTGAAAGTGATTATTTCTTTCATTGACAAATTATGTTCTGGCTATAAACTGTCAGAATATAGCAGAAAACCCAAGGTAGCTTCATATCACATGTTTTATGTCCAACAAACAGTCCCAAACTCAAGTTACCATCATAAAAATTCACATTTGAGAAGTTGTCATTTTTGCTTATGAGAATGATCAAAATTGTTGCCAATTAATTTTCTGTTAAATGACTGATCAATGACTCATTATCAGCGCTGAGGTAAACAGGCATGGTGGAAGACAAACCTGCAGGAAAGTTGACCACAGTCAGCTGATTGGGTCTACTTCAGCTCCCATCCTTTTTAACAAAACTACTGTATATCAAAACGTGTTTCCATTGCGTTTAAAATCTCCCTCGGGTGCATGCAGCCCACACATTAATCTTCCTTTACCTCAATGTCACAACATACATAATGGAGGCTGTTGGCGGCAACGTGAGTCATCTGTGCCCTGGCCGTTAGCCAGTTAATCACCGTTTACTGTAGCTAACTGACCGCTGCAGGAGCATTATAATTTTTTTTTTTTTTTTAAAACACTAACCCAAAGCAGCCATACTGAAGCAACCCTGCAGACACACCCTTGTGAATGAAGCAATAACATGAAGCATGTTTATAAAATATCACATTCTGCTGCGAGAACAAACCCCTGTCTGTTAATAAATATAAATACAGCGCGCTTGGTGTGTTTCATTCCCAGCAGCCATGCGGATCTATGATGCATTATTAACAAACGCATCGGGTGTCTGTAAACAAATTCACCACATGGCTGAAGGCAGACAGCCACAACAATATGGCCTCTGTGTGAGGATGCTCCGATGGTTTGGCCTGCCAGTGATGTGAAGGAAAATGATTCATCGTTGGCAGTTGAGATATCTTTGTCGTTTTCGCTGCGCAGGTACTCAAACCAGACACGTGTTTGAGTATAACCTTAAATCGCGACACCTGGCAGGTCTCGGTTCGTTTACCTGTGCCGTCTTCAAAGTGCAGTTTGATAGTCCCGTCTCTCCCGATCCTCACATCCCCGGGTCCCTCAATCCTCCTCGGATAGTCGACCGCTGAAGCTCCGGCAGATTTGGAGCTTTTCCTCCGCTGCCTCTGTGCTAATGTCCGACAACACTGGTAACACACTGCCCACGCCTGCTCCTCGTTTATCGGCTGGCTGTACAGTTTCAGGATTTCTTCCAAGGAGACCTCAACGGCCCCGTCGCCGCTGTCCATGTTCACGTCCGCGGCGTTCAAATCGGCTGCGAATTCCCGGAGAGCGGTCGGCGAAGGCAACATCCCGTCGTCAGTCCCCGGTCGCTTGGCCATCCTCACATCATTGTAACCACATAACGTGAAAAGAGAAGAAACAAACGGGGATTGTGTTAATATTTTACGCAGCAACACAGAATCAGCCGTTAACCTCTCGATCAGCAGTTATATCTCCTGTATGAACGAAGAGCAACGGTTGAGCGACAGATAGCTGACGGCACGTTCCGCGTGGTCTCAGTGCCCGTCGTTTCAATCAACTTCAGCTGCAAGCGGAAATCATCATCGCCATCAGGTGTGTAGGCCATGGCTGAACCTGAAGACTAATTACGTGTTTGACAGATTTCTTATGGACCGATGATAGAGTATTTTAAATATGTTTTACTGTTTTAATTTCTTGTGTTTTACTCTTCTTGTCTTTCATTTATTATGTACCCCTGACATGGATAGTTTTTGTGTATATAGCCCACTGTTAATGTATATGTTCTCTAAAATAACATAAAAATAAAATAAAATAAAGTCCATGGTTGAATCCCAATTTCCACACTATGGACTCACATCCATAAGGCCTTAGGCCACAAGGGCTTAGGGCCAGTGGTGTTGGACTGAGGGGGGTAAGGGACTAAGTATACAAGGTCCTCATGTAAGGAGGCCCACAAAGATACTCCAACGAATAGCCTTAGATGCGGGGAGGGGCCCATAGAGAATGTTTATGTGCTAGGCCCCTGCTAAGGGCTGTCCCACTGTCAAATGTCAAGTGCACTATGTGTCTCTAGCAGACCTTTTGAGGCCTTCATGCACACTTCCCATAAGTCTCTACAGACTTTGCTTGAGGTATAGGGGTAATTTACATTGTGGACTGGGGACGCTGGGGACATGTCCCCACCACATTTTGAAATGGCTGATTTAGTCCCCATCACTTTTTGAAAGCATTTTTTAAACATGTTCTGAAAAATACCTTGCACCAAGAAATGTTAACTAACAAATGAAAATTCTTTGAGAAAAGGTTTATTTGCACAATAAGAAAACATGCAATGCAATATAGTTTTCCCTCATATAAAAACAGACATTTCCACCGTAAATTGGAGCAGAACATGTCTCCAGAATGCAGGAAATTACGAGTTTAATACTCTGGGAGGACCCCCAGACTCCCCGCACATATATTTCCACATCAAATATTTAATCTAAATAGTGCTAAAAATCTTCTTGTCTTGTTCTCGTGCATCATTCCCTCATGACTTAAATGTTTCATCACGCCCCTAATCTGAGCCTTTATATCCCCACCTTTGGCCTGAGGGAATAGTGCATAGTGGTGTGACGTGACACACGGTTACCAGGGGAAGCCCAGATGCCTTAAAAAAAAAAAAGATAAACGAACATGGCAGGAGCAACTACTGATTTACAGAAATGTGAAGAAAGTAAATATAGTCCCAAACCCATAACAGTAGGTAACATGTTTTGGCATCATCAAGACAAGGTGATGTGTTGAACTCTACCATTTTGGGCCACCGAAGCCTCTCGCACTGAAGCACTTACCAGGTGACCTCAACTAAGTCTGTGTTCCTTGGGGGCTAAAATTTACATTATAATTCCATTTTATGCTGCATTTTATTTCTTTTCCACTACTTTTATTTGACAGTAGTTACTTGATTTCTGAATTTCTTTTGCATAAATAGTAGCACAATTCCCTTATATAGTCCAAGGTATTATAATGTACATACTTTTTAAAATGTCATTTCTCTAATTTCCATAAATTTCCTTTTTATTTTCCTTCTTTATCTCTTTTTCTTACCTCTTGGTCTGTATCTTGTGCTGGAGGACTAATTCTCATTTTACTGAACTTTGCAGTTAAGATTTTAAACTGTACTAAACATAAAGTTGTGTTATAAAAACAAGTATAATAATTAATGATTAATCTACCAAACAGAATATAGCCTTTTAAAAGTAGTTACTTTTAGCAGTAGTTAAAAACAAGCTCACTTTCATCCATCAACACTATATGCTGCGTACATGGTAATCAGTAAACATAATCAATTAATACAGTAAATATAATAATATAAGGGGCCGTTTTGGATTAAAAGGGGACTCATTTTATTTTTGATACTTTAACTGTTAATGTTTAATTTTGTAAATGCAGAAATTGTTCTTGTGATTGAGGACATTTGTACTGCAATATTACTACATTTATTAAACACAATTAAAAGATCTTTATATCTCTTTCACCACTGGCTATTATTAATATCAAGTTCTTCTAATCAATTTGGAAAGTTCAGTTTCCTATACTCATCTAGCTCTACACATTTTCTTTACCAGAGGTCCATCTTCTGCTGACTGTGACGTAGCTCTAGTCTGATTATCAAGATGTTTTATACCAGTGTACTGAACAAAAATTGTCTTTAACTATTTATCTTATCATGTTACATTAGGCCCTATCAGTCAGTTTGCAGACTGCTGTCTGCTCTCGAATGTACCTGAGTCCCAAATGATCAATATTCCAGTTAAACTTCAGAAAGGTGACTGTTTTTATTTCACTGGGGGAAAAAATATCTATTTTTTGTTATGTTCTCAATCTAATATGTGTACATATTTTCTGTAAGTATTTTGGACTAACCTACAATAAATAAATACATACAAACCAAAAAATAATACAAAAATAAAAAAAATAAATGTTGGTTTTGTAGTAGGCCCAGTAGTAGTGATAGCAAACATAATATTACTGTAATCAACTCATGTGATTGTGGTCTTGGTAAAGGACAATGAGAGAACTGTATATCTGAAAGTATTTAACAAGGTATATAATTACATCCATGAATAAAAAGAAAATAACACAAAGCATTGGTCTATTGAGGCTAATTCATTCTGCCAAAGCTGACGAGAATGACAGCACACATCACTTCATTCAGGTTTTCACAACTCAATAAGGTGACACCAATTTTAATTCAGAGAAGAAAAATGTGGTAGAGCCTGTGTGTTAAAATGTTTTTCATCGCAAAAGTTGGCCTTTACACATTTCACCATCATCACCCCTGTGAATCATCAAAAACTCTTGACAACAGTTATCACATGCAGAAACTGAACTGAACATCTTCTCTTAAATCAATGGTTTCCTTTAAGTGGTTGCTGTCAAATCCTCATGAGGTCTTCAATTAGTAAGAGCACAGCTGGTCAACAACGCCATCTGCTGACCACAAATCTCACTTTGATGTACTTCATAGTGCAGTTTTTCTATTTTCATGTGTGCCAAAGAGGCAAAATGCTTTATTCCAGACAGCTTGCTTTTGATCATGTTCAGCTGGAGACAGAGTCGATGCCGAATTGATTTATACATGCAGAGCAGTGTAAGCCACACAAATGACACATCATAATCAAGTGTAACATCATATATAACAAAAGAAGATTTAAGATTGGAGAACACATAACACTTAACAAAGTTTAATAAAAACTAACTCTCAAAGGGAAAACAGGAGCAGTTCAGATCAAGATGAATTGTAGGCACATGCGGGTGTATTTGTTTCTTTATCTTGCAAAAGGCTGGAAAAGACAGTCTTCAGCCTTCAAGCGTCAAACCTCCGAATCTCAGTTCCTAAACAGCACTTCAGGGTCTTCTAAATGAAAATCATTTACAGCATTGACTGAGGTTAAACAGTATCGTCATTGGTTCCCACACTACTGTTTTTCATTCACAACAAAAGGAATATACTTGCACAAAGAACTGAAGCAAATTCTTTAAGAAGGCCCCACACAGATAACATTTGATGTGCAGATAGTGATTATCATGTGCATATGGGGCGGTCTGTTCTTGTTTTGTTTTTTTAAATTGGCTTAGCATGGTGACACATTCCCTGACCGGCACCACAAGCATGGGAGAAAAGCATGGTGGAGAGCGTGCACACCGTTTGTGACCCACTCTCTGCTTCACACATGCATTTGCAATGGCACAACAAAGATGCAGCATCCCAAGATCTTTGGATGGAGACATATGCAGGTGCTTATGTTGTAAAATCACTGAGATTGACAGCCAAGATCTTGCAAAGTCACTAGCAAACATCATCCACACACTCTCTGTAAATCACCGTCCCAACTTCCAGTGAACCGCCCACAGCTCCGGCCATCTTCCTCTTCACAGAGTCACGGTTTGTCTTCATCTTTCGTCACACACGTTCCCAGGTTCAGCGTCTCCACTGTTGTTGATATTGACAGGCTGCCCATCCTTAGACAAAGCACTGGCGTCCTTTGATGCCTTCCTTTTGGAGTCACGGGTGGTTTGCTGCAAAAAAGATGTAAGATTTTGAATGTCACGTCATTTAAATGTCACCACACTGGACAGAGAGCGAGTGGGCAAAGAAGTCCAACCTGGATCTGAGTCACTGAAGCTCTGCCTATAAGTGGAAGGTTAAACAAATAAAATACAACAGTGTATGTTTCCGAGTCGCTGAAAATATCAGCCAAGGTAAGGAGTAATTTGCTTTTTGAATGGTTAAATGAGTTTTATAAAGAACAAAAAACATTTACAACTCAGTCCTCAACAGATCCCAATCTGAATTTAAAACATGCAGAATAAAAGTGTCCATACAGTTATATCTGTATGTCTCTTTCTGTGTCAATTTTATTAAAGCCTTTTAATGTATTAAAGGATTTGGAGCAGATAACAGTGTCTGCACTCAGTTTCTTTTGTGCAGTTAGTACTCAAGATAAAAGATAAGGCAAACTGATTGTTGGAAGAAAATGTTATGGCCTATATGTGTTGTTGTTCCAGAATACTTTTTATTCTCAGTGTTCACTGTTTGTACTTACAGCTGCAGAAATTTGGACAAAATTGTCTTTGGAAAAGACACTCAAATATTGATACATAGGAAAATTGTTAGGTTGCATACTGTGTAACTATCTGTAAGTAAAACTAATTCCTATTTTCATTATTGATTATCTTGTTTTTCTTTAACAAAAGTGGTAATAGTGAAAACTGCCAATTATATATTATACTTCTTGTTCCTTGTTTTATCCAATCATCAATCGGCCCTAATACAAACACATTCATTTTAGTTTACTAATTGACTGAGAAGTGACAGCCCACGCTGGGCTGCAACTAATACTTTTTTTTCCATTATTGATCAATCTAGTGTTAATGTTTCACCTAATCATTTAATCAATAAAATGTCCATCACAAGATCAAAAACCTCAGAGTGACTTGTTTGAATTTCCCCACTTACAGTCCAAAACACAAATATATCCAGTTTTTATATACAGTCTATGGTTCTCAGTCATATATGATGATGAGGAGCAGCAAATCCTCACATTTCATCAAAACAGTTAATTTTCTGTTAATCAATTCAATTCGTGTTCAGCTCTACTCCTCTTTATATAGAGTAACTTATTATCCATCCACATAATATGTAATACATATAATATATTCCAGCATTCTTTGCCCTGCCTTGCTCCCTTGCGCTACTTGTACCCCATCCTAAAAAGTGCACAGTGGCCCTGACATGCTGTAGCTACTATTCAGTTGTTGTCCAGCTCCAGCCTGTGAACAACATTGTTGCTTATTTTTGTCTGTCTTTAAATCTTTCTGAAACATCTGCCTCTAAATGTATAAATAACTAACTATCAGTGTTATAACTACTACTACTAAAACTATCAGTGTTTAGTATTGTTATCTTTAACTATTGTTTAATCTGCTGCCTGATTTTGATTTGTTTTATGTGCAACTCTTCATGCTGCCATCTTGGCCAGATTTTTCTTGGAATAGAGATTTCTAACTTCAGTGGGACTTACCTGCTCAAATAAAGGTTAAATAAACTGAACAAAAATGCTTGCTGCATCAGTATAAATATACTGAAAGCTACCGACAAGCGGGGTCTTTACAAAGGTGATACCAATTCTGCAGAGCAACCTGGCAGACTGATTTCCAAGGGCTGCACATGTAATGCAAGAGGACAGGCGCAGTTATGTCATGCTGTTGGTTCTCACAAACCTGCAAGTCACCATGTGTGCAAAGACAGAGGCTGTTGGTGTTCATATTTAACAGTCACACATGCCAATGCCTGCTACTAGCGACACCTACATCACTGAGGGAGCGTCTGGGTCTCCTCTGGTGGTTGGAGCCAGTGGATGTGAGGGCCTGCTTCCCACACTGGGTGCCTGTGTTCACCATCCTCTTCTCCCTCAGACTGGCCTCCAGAGCTTTACCTTTGGACAACAATTTAGGGCTCTGGTTATCACTTCAAACCAAACACAGTCGCCTTCCTTCAACATAAAGGCAATAACAGAGATGGTACAAAACTGCTGGCAAGCTGGAAGTAGCGTTTTGAGTGATTTCCTTGGCTTTACTTGTGAACCCTATTAGTAGTGTTTTATCCTTTTTGTGACCAAAACACCTTGTATTTTGAATGTAATGTGGCCCATGGTGCATGCAATGCAAACACGACAGAGGCTCTTACTGTTTGCTACTGTTAAAGAGGTCTCTACGTCCGTATTGGTAAGCCACGTCGATTCCGTTTCCCTGGTCCAGCTCTCATGGTACCTCGGCTCGATGATCGCGTCGGCCCGACTCCCTCCGCAACCCATCGAGAAAAGCATCCACGGCAGGTGCAGCTGACACGGGCTAAACACGGCTCGGTTTGTCGCACGACGACCGCGGCATCTTCGCCGGATCTCTACTGCAGGTCTATCCGTGTTTCCCTTCCCATCATCAGTGGGAGCTACTGCTGCTGCTGCTGGGCGACGTTGCTCTCCACAGACAGCAACTGTCCAACATTAACACACTAGCTATCTGCGTCATCCAGAGGGGATGGAGGGGGATGGAGGGGGAGGTAAAACTGCATCCAGTCTGACCGCTGATTGGCAGTGAGGGAAATCGTCTCCAGCTACTGTCACCATCATCATCATCATCATTATGCAAATATGCACTTATGGGCAATTATAATCATGGAAACACTGTAGTCCCCCTATTTAGCATTTATAAACCCATTTATTAATTTTTTTTTTGCTTATTAATGAAGGGCGACTTTGTTGCAAAATATTCTATATTTAGCTGACGCTTTTATCCAAAGCGACATACAATTGCTATTTATGTTAGAGGTCGCCTCTGGAGCAACTAGGGGTTAAGTGTCTTGCACAGGGACACATTAGTGTATGTGTCACAGTGGGGAATTGAACACAGGTCTCTCACACCAAAGGCATGTGTCTTAGCCACTACGCCATCCTCATCATCTTTGCTCTTTGTTCTTTTTAGAAATGATTTCTGGACTCCTAAAAATGGAGTAAAATCAAAAGAATCAAAAGAGGTTAGTTTAAATAACACAAAAACTCCAACCACTCATTATGTACCCTTTAAATAGCGAAATAGTGGCTTTATTAATTATTTCAGATCAGTTAGAAGGCATTACTAAAAAGTAGCCTAATGGGATGCCAGGTTGTGAAGGTATTTATCTATCTTGGTAGTAATGTATTTATAAATGTTAGTAGGCCTACAAAGGTAATACATTAATGGAGGGTGATGAGTTTTCCCTTTCTAATAAGCCACCATATCTGCTGTTTTAAAATGTTAATATTGAAAATAGATAATAAAGTTAATGTATACAGTATAGCACTTATCAAAATCAGTGATTACACATTGCTTTACCACCGTCAAACATAACATGATAAATATCAAGTTAACAGTGAAAATGTAAGACAAATCAAAAGAACTACAGTCGTGCTCACCATTATTTGACAAACGTTTCTTGTAGCCATCTATAAGCTTCTTGCACTTCTTCAGAAGGATTGTGGTTTCTCCAGGTACTCTTTGGCAAAGATTAGTCGTTCCTTTTTGTCTTTTCCTCAGCAATGGTGTCTTCCTTGGCCTTCGCCCTGTTTGGTTTAGTGTGCGGCGTATGGTACTTGTTGAAACCATGACCCCAGACTGTTCCAGGTTGGCCTTCAGGTCTTTGGATATTTGACGTGGTGTTTTGTCCACCATTCGCACCAACCTTCGCAGACTTCTCTCAACAATTTTTCTCTTCCCCCCTACGTCCAGGGAGGTTCTTGACAGTTCCATGCTTGGCAAACTTTTTAATAACATTACACACTGTTGAAACAGGGATACCAAGGTCTTTGGAGATGGCCTTATACCTTTTGGAGGTCTTGTGTTTGCTAATTATTGCACTTCTGATGTCCTCAGACAACGCCATTGTGACAAAGGAACAGGGGATAACAGATGGCTTTTTAAAACACAGAAGTCATCATTCATTGGCTAACTCATGTCACATGGGCACAGACAATTTATCACAGTTGATTCTCATTTGTGATTTACCACAGGTGAGTCACAATGTGTTTCCATACTGATTTACAGCAAACAGTGCCAATACCAGTGACACAGCAAGCTTTAAGATTTTTTTTTTCCCTCCCATTGTTTATTGTTATTTATCATTTGACCTTTTGTATCAATCACAAGTTCTCTATAGAACAGAATTGTTTCCCTTGATTCATTTTTTTTTTCATAAAGTCATGCCAATAATGGTGAGCAGGACTGTAAATGAAAAGACCAATATACTTATATACATATATATACACACACACATGCACAACACACGCTGTCTGTTTTTCAGATGCAATTCAAAAGATGCTGATTTTAAAAGTTGGAGTTCAGCACATCATCAAGGGGTTTTACAATAATCCATCAAATCTGCGGTTGTAAATATCAAGAGATGGATTTTGGTTCAGATGTTCAGCAAACCTTTCCCAGAGGGGGTCCATTCTTGGTCCATTGGAGCAGCCTTCCTGAATAATCAAAGAGCTGAAAAGGAACACAGCAAGTGACCAGCCAAAGATACTTTTCATGACTTGACTATCCCAATAGTCAATTAATGTCTTATAAGTGATCAATTATAAATCATTTATGAAGGGAGTTTATTAGAAAGGGATACCCAAAAATGTATTTATTAAGTATCTAGTGGAGAAATATCAAGAATTACAAAATATGAAAAGAAAATTATTTCTCTCTAAAACTGTAGTCCTGATTTGAATGGCGTCCAATAGAATTGATTTTCTAGTCTTCTTTTACTAACAGGCTTTTATCTTTATACACCTTACATGAGACTGACAGTGAGCCAAAGTCCAGTATGTTTCACATAGAGTATTTATTTTTAACATTTATTTTAAATATGTGGTTCAATCTTCAGATATACTGACAATACAGTATTTGCACATAGACATAATTACTTTTCTCAAACACAGAAATTATAGGAGCTTACAATCAGCAAACATATTGCTTCTTTATATGTAAAATGACCTGTCTCTGTATTTCATAGGATTATAGCTTGAGTAGGGGAAACGATGATCAACATCTACTTGTGAACAGACAATCCTTACATGGAGCTAAAAACACATCACTTTCAAAAACCGAACAAACAAAAACACATTCACTGATTTTAGAGGCTTTAAATAAATAATATATTTAACATATATTTATCTTCCTCGCCATTTCCCCCACTTGTGTACCGTTTTTGTTGCTTTAAACAAAGTAGGGTGACAGGGAAAAAAAAAACAATAAAAATGTAGTATTTTACATGTCCTTTGATGCCATGAGGGAATGTCAGCCATTTTGGTGGGAATAAATATGGAAAGCTATTCACTTTTACAGCATGGTACGAAGAGGAAGTGACAACAAAGAAGTGGGCCCACATTTGTCAACTATGTTAGAACAGAAGTTCCACAACTTATTCAATATTAACCCAGGTATGTACCAGGCACATAAGAAAAAGAGGTCCAGAACATAAAAAGTCTGGGGGGGGGAAACAGGCAGAACAGGGTAGCAGTGGAAATAAATTAGTGTGAATATGTCACATCAGCCTAGACTTTGAACTCCAGCAGGTTGCAATCGATCTTGTAGTAAACATAGGGGTAGTACTCCTGCTGGCTCAAGTTCAGCCCTGGGATGTCCATAGCGGCCTACAGGCACAACAGAGATACAGCAAGACAAAATAATTACACACACATCATTCTTGTTTGTCTCCATATGTCAGTATTTTTCTTTTATTACAGTTAGTTCCCTTGAAAGTTTAATGATACAAATGTTTTGTTTGTTTTCTTTCACTAGAAACGTAATTTGTCTTCATGGCTACTGAGGTGATACCAGTCAGGCCATACAGGAGGGAGGATGCGGTGCAGCAAATGAGGAATGGATTTACAAGGCTATAAGGCTGTTCCTTTTGTTCAAAATGTATACAGTGGTGATAAAATGATTTAAGAGCTTGCCAGAGCCTCCTTGCTTCTCCTTGCTTCTGGACCTAAAGCAGTGCAATGTTCCCCTAGCATGATGAATGATTTCTGGGCTTCTGTAGGACTGCACTCAATACCTTTTTTATTGTCCCCAATGTGGTCCGCAGCCAGGTGGCATCAGTCAGTAATATGTAAAGACATCAGTCACATCCAGTTAAGAAGATGTACGTTTAACAGGCCTAACAGAAATAAAAGGGTGATTTTCCCCCCCATCCTGAAGCGATAATCAGGACATGCCGGGATAGACTCAGTCTTCCTAAATACCTGGTTCTTATAAATGAGCTGGATTGATCTTGAGAGTGAACTGGACTTCCTCCAATAATTTCACTCACTGCTGCGACTGTCAAAGGGTGTGTGGAGGAGACTCACATCAATGATCGCAGCGCTGCTGTCCAGGTGTTTGTACAGGTCGTACAGCACCTCCCTCAGCTTCTTCATGTTCTTTTTGTTGGGCTGCAGCAGCATGGCCTGGAAGTTCACTGGCAGCCCATATCTATAAGAAACACAACGAGCATGTCAGGCCATCCTTTAGAACATTAAACAAATCTTCCATTAAATGGATGAATGCACAAATGAATGGAAGCCCTAAACTTGCTGTTACCAAAGTGTGTCTGTGCCAGTCTAGATAGATTAACTTCACAGAGTTTGGTTCATCCCGGGTCTTTACTTGCTTACCTCAATACAGACTCCACAAACACACGCAGGGCTTTTATGTGGATCCATGCGATGAAGGCTTCGCTGAAATTCACTTTCAGCCATCGTACCAAAGGCCCCTGGGTAGATGGAAATAGCATTTTAATAGTTTCTAATAAAGATAACATACCTGTAAACTCACTGAAATGAAGCACTCCCATTTTGGATGTTTTTTTTTATTAAATATTCCTTATGAATTATCAGTAAGCATAATGTAAGATTTATATAAATGATCATTGGTTCCATTATCTTACATAAGCTGCAGGACTGTGTATGCTCATATTAAACACTGACTAAGAAATAAAAATTCGTCTGCAGCCAAACATTTATAAAAGGGTAGTACTCTTTCCCCTGTTACAGACTGAGCTCCGTTAAATTCTTCCTTTCCTACTTAGTCACTAGCACAGTTTGTGAAGAAAACAGCAGCCATACAAACTGTTTCTTCTTGTCAGTGGACAAACGTGTCATCTCTTCTTTGTCTGCTTTCATCTCCTCCTCATTATACTGGAAATCACGCACTGTAAACCTAGGTCAGGACACACAGCAGAGAGCACACAATAAGTTGTCAGTAAACACACACACTGTGCCCTCTTGATAATGAGCCATGTACATACAAACACACAGACATATATCCATAAACACATTCTGATGTGCAAATTTTATAGGGACTGTCGAGTGTTTATTTTAGAGCATAACAAGCCAGTTCCTGTATTTAAAAATATGTAGCCCACTTCAATCATTGGGTATCATTACTATTATTTGTCTGTGGTTGATTTCCAGGAATAAATAAGGATACATAAACACCATTCATGGAAAACACAAAAAGGAAACATAATCTGCAATTATTACTAATTACTAAAAACAAAGGCCAAAACAAGTGGAACTCAGTCCACTTCAAATTTTACTCTTATATACGTTACACATTGTTAACAGCTAATTTTTTATGATAACACCGAAATGGAATAATTTACTTGTTTTCTCTGGCCTTGTGCTTGAAGTCATCTATAGCCTTCCTGAAGAGAGTGACGCTGAACAGGCCGCTGTCGTGGTCTTCAAACAGCAGCCTGGAGGGGAGGACACAACATCGTGATACACACCGTGTGTTGGAAACATGTTAGCAGGCTTTCACATACAAAACGACATCCTTGTGTTATGTACTTTAACTTAAGTCCATTTTTGAATGCAGGACTTTTACTTGTAACAGAGTATTTCTACACTGTGGTATTCCTACTTTTACTTAAGTAAAAGATCAGAATACTTCTTCCACCCCTGACAAATAGCATCATGTATTTGTCTTTGCTAAATATGTGGTGCTACAGCCTTCCAGGTAAGGGCTGGTTACATCGGTAAAATGTTGTATGTTTAATAGTATAATGCAATATTGATACATGTTTTGATACAGAAAAAGAAAGAAAGAAAGAAAGAAATCCTTTATAGAAAAAACAATCACAAGGGAAAGTCTGATGCTGGTTAATTCAGTGATTTTTTAAATCGCGGAAAAATCACAGGTCAAAACTTAATGTTGCTAACATCTTTTATATCTAACATTGAACAAAATAGCAATGTCATCTCACACCATATATAATGGGTTCAAATGTTTGGAGTCACTTAGAAAATTCCTTGTTTTCAAAAGAAACACAGTTTTTTTTTCCCATTAATACAACTGATAAATAACATCAAATTGATCATCAACCATCAACACTGTGCTCCAAAGGCACACTGTGTTTGCTATTCCAAGTTTCTCATTTTAAACGTGGTGTGGTAAACGACTCAAATCATCTGCCCATTATAACAAAACGTCATCTGTGCAATTCCTATTCCTATATTAATATGTGTCAGTTGCTTTTCACAGTTTAACCATAAATGTTTTCATATTTGAATTAGTCAACACTAAACCAACTGTAGACAACATAAGAAAGCAAGGCAAGTGTTTGGGTTTGAGACAGTTTTCAAGAAAACAAGATTTTAAAATTGTGACATGAATGAACACAAACTACCATCCATACAAAAACAATGGTTACGACACTAGGCTTCAGAGTAAAAATGTTGTACGTTAAATGCCATCTTCCTGTGGTGGATCATTCACAAATTGAGCAAAATCAATGAATCATCTGGCTATCCTTACTTAGTGGAGCGTGGCACGACCATTTCTGACAGGGTTTCATATGTCTTCTGCCAGTCAGCATAGCTTGTCCTGATGAGGGTAGAAAGATAACAGCAATGTATTTTACATATCAAAAATACCAATGCTGATGTTTTCAGTGCATTACAGAATGACCATTTCCACGACCAAAATGTATTCAGTTATAATGCCGCTGGGACACTGAAACTCTGACGTGAAATTCTTTTCACAGTTTGTGTGTGACAAGTGACAAGTACCCCATGTAACTCACGCTGTCCCCTTTGAAATGTACTTGGAAACAACATGGATGAAAAAAAGAACATTTCTGCAAAATAAAGTTTTCAGACAGTTCTTTAGCTGTAATCAGGAGGGAATCTCCATGATATCTGCCATGGACAGAATGGCATTCCTACCTCACCACATACTGAATACATAGATAATGATGTAGAGTACTTACTTTGGGACTACCACCAACATTGTAATCAAGTACTCCGAGTCCAGTACAAAGTCCTCTTTCTTCACTATATCAGCCAAACTTCTGGTCAACAAGCTCCCCCTAAAGGAAGACACATGCAGTTCAGGCAAGTTCAGGCAACTTGAGTCCAAAATATACGATGGTTAGTGCACAAATTTAACCAAATTATTTTAAATATTTCCCCATCTTCCTTAAAGATGCACACAAAAAATGTTGTACATCTAAATTTTATTACAAAGGACTAGTTCTTGAAGTTACAGCAGGAGCTCAGGGAGAGGGTGCTATCAAAAATGTATATTATTAAAGGGGTATTAAAAGCATATTATTCAAGGGGTTGAGGTTCACTACATCATTCTGTTGTACAAGAAAATAACCAGAGATAAAATACAAGCTAATTGGATGTGATCAAGCTAAAAGTGCTACAGTATCTGCCTTTAGACAATACTTCTGTAACCAAATAACAGACAACATACAGAGTTTTCATTATTATTATTATTATTATTATTATTATTATTATTACTCACGCATTCTTCCTCTCCAAGTTCTGCAGGTTTCCCTTCAGGTTGTTGTAGGCTGAAGCTCGGGCCTTCAGGTCATTGTCTATCTGAGTCGCTTGCTAGAAACCAAGTAGGAGAGAATGAATACTACTAACTATATGAATATATAATTGTTTTTATTCCCATTTATGTTTTTGTGTTACTGGCTATGTTTATTCTCTGTAGCTGTTTAGTCTGTTGCACAAGGTCTCGCTTGCAAAAGTGATTTTAATGTCAATGATATTGCCTGATTAAAATTATATTTGCAAAAGCAGGACAATAATCAAACACTATGTGTACATGTGAGCAGATTGTCCAACATACCTTGGAGATGATCTCGGAGATGTTTTTCAGCGACTGTTTGATTGGATACTTGGCCATGTCCCACTGAAATCTGGTGATGTAGGTGACCAGGTCAACTGTAGATAGTTAAAATATAACAGATTAAAGACATCAGCAAAAATCACCTCCATTTCTGTTGTGTTCTATAGGATAGAATAGATTGTCATTGTGTGTACAAAACAATTCAAATCTGTTTGGCAGCCCTTTGGCAGTGTGCAGCATAAACACAAACTAGATAAATAAATAAAACAAAATATAAGCAAATATAAATACACAATTTATACAAAACGATATAAATGACTGTATATCTGAATACACAGTAACCCATCGTGTCTTTCTTCACACTGGCAACCACTGAAGACACTGAAAGTGCCCAGGCATCAGTCTGATGATTATGTTAACAGTGATTACCTCCGTTAGCAAGCAGGTTCTCCTGGACTTTGTCTCGGCTGTCCTCCAGAACATCAGACATGTACTGAGCGACCTTTTTCACCACACTGAGCCACGACACGGGGTGAGGAGAGGCGTCAAGAGACAAGCACAAGGGGTCCGAAATAAACACAAGAGAAACAATAAATGACAAGGAGAGTCAGAATTGTATTGAAATGTGACATGTGTTTGTCACAAAACTGAGCTCACGAGTCTCCTACTGCCCAACAAATGCAGAAGGCATTTTTCAAATGCTTTCAACTAAGTAAAAACATGTAGAGGTAGGTGTTGGTAATTGCAAAATGTACCTTTCCACAAAAGTGTCTAGTTTAGCCAGTTCATCCGACAGACCCACTAAGACATCCAGTGTTCCGACCTGTTGGAGACAAAACACACAAAATGTTAACTACTACGACCACTTGTGGGTGGATTCGCTATGGTGGAGAACACAGGTGACTGTTTAACCTTGAGATCAGGGATGTTGAACTTGTTGTTATCAGAGAGGTTGTTGGTGCGCGTGGTGGCCACCATCAGCTTGTCCCACGTCTGCTGGCACGTCTTCTCCCCCGGAGCAGAAATCAACCAGAATTCTGTCATGGCTGCTGGTAAGAGGTTTGTGCAGCGGGCCTTCGATGTGAGGAGGTCACTGAGGGTGGAGTAAGAGAAAGAGCATTATTAGAACTCTGCTGTGACTTGTTCCAGGGTGGCTGCTCTGTGGCTGACTCTGGCAAGTAAAGAGAGAGTTTTCTCTTTAGAGAAGATATATTATTAGGGGTGGGTGATGATGATATGACAGTGAGACAAAATCAAAAATGTGTCAGCCATCACAAACATTGTTGTACCATGGTAGCTATTCTTTAAACATCTCTGGCTGTATTAAGCCATTGTGCCATTCACTGAACAGGACTGCTTTATGCTAATTTTGTATTTTTGCATCAGTATCATGAAGTGCTTTGTTTCCCCACTGATTTTCTGTGAATTCTACTGTATCACAATATAATAATATATATGTATAACAGAATAAAATAAAATGAGATGTGGTATGATTTAGGATGTTATCCAGATTTCCCACTCCTTCATGGTGCTCTAAATATAACTTAGAGAACTCAAAATGATGGGAAATTTATATATGTTCCTCAGCAATTTTTCCATGCTACTAAATACTTCCACTCCTACTACACCTTATCTGCTCATATTTGCTAGTTACTTTGGATGCTAAGATTTTTAAGCTAAACAACAAACAACTTGTAAAGATGATGCCTTGGTATAGATTAAACTCCTACAGTGGCTCCTCCTCAAACTGCTACAACTTTATAATGCTGCTTACATGTTAATGCATCAATAATAATAATCCAATAATATATTAAATATGATCCCATAAAACGCTGCATAATTTACTTAAGACATTACGGTTTAATGTGCTGATAAGACTTTATCACAATTTACAACTACATATAGTTGAGTAAAACTTTGAATGCATGACTTTTAGTATTTGGATTTTTCAAATTATGATATTACTACAAAAGTAAAGAGAATTTTTCCACCAGTGCATAAAATATAGATTAGTTGTATTATAGATAGTTGTAAGTACCCTTATAAAATGAATCAGTCTGTTTCTCTTTAGACTTCTATATTGCTTCTGATTCATGAACTTCCTCACATTTCTCCATGGTTGTGACTGCACACACACACACACACACACACACACACACACACACACACACACACACACACACACAGGTCGATTACATCAGTAAAGCACAGGAGAGACAGACAGGTCTCCATGTCTGCTGATTTACTGTCATATGATCAGTTTCTGTGCTGCAGAAAACGTGCTAAATACTGGTCCAAACTCCACGGGCATCACGTGACTAAGAGCTCCTGCGCTTTAGGTTTGCTTTGTTAATCATTCTCTAATATAAATCACTGACAGACAGTGATTTATACCTGGTTCGTACATGGTTAAATTCAGTGTTAGCTTGCTGCTGACATGAGCTTGTTTTGCATTGCAGTCTCACGCTGTCACGACGTCAGTAATCGGTGTATTTTCGTACTTACCGACGTGTTTAATGGCTTCAGTATTTGCTCCGCGCGGTTTAATTCAGATAAATAGTCGCAGTTTCCCATACATATCGCAGATAAAAGCAGGGTTTCACGTCAATAGTCCTTCAGCCGTCAACAGAGCATCTTACTCACAGTCAGCTGATCAGGCCAGTAGTTGTGCGTCTGCGCAATGGCTGCGTGCTATGCTGCCTTCACGTGACCGACATGTCCTCGTGTTGTTCAGACTCCGCAGGTTGAGTCAGCCATGAGCGATAGTGAGCCTGCTAGCTTAAAGTAATGTTAATAGACTATGTGTAAGTGAAGTGGGAAAAGTTTAAAATAGCTAAATGTAAGAGATAAAAGGTAACATTGCTAAAGGTTAAGGGTAAAATGTTGAAACTGGTAGCTAAAAGTAATTAATAAATGGTTTAAAACGTTCAGCCAGTGGTAGCAGTACGAATGCAAAGTTAGTTTTTGCTGTAACATTAGCTGTTTTATTTTAGAAAGATAGTGATATTAACAGCTGGGTGGAGAAGAGGAAATTCATTTTATGAGGTCTAATTGGTTAGATTAATATTGTCTAGATGTGTTTTACCTCCTGTTATTATTATTACTTACTTGCCCTAAACTCAGTATTATTCTCCCACATTCCTGGAAATTATGATAACTCTCAATATCGACCTCTTCTGGTAAACTGTAACAACTACATTACAACGTTTAACTGCCTAAGGTTGCAGTGTATAGGTGCCTATAAACTATCAATTTCATTAGAGTGGACTGATCAGCTAATTGCATTCATGCAACAACACCTGTCCATGATAACAAACATACAAATAAACCATATTACCATCTGATCTAACTGTCCCTAGAGTTAAAGTATAAAGCAAGAGAGTTTGCGTCCGCCTGTACCTTTTTAGTGTCATCATTAGGGTTGGAGCTACTTTAACTATTACACAAAAGTCTGGCCAATGCTGGATTTTATAGGCTGATACCAGTATCAATATTTGAGAGTTTTAATCTGTTATATGTCACAGTAAGAAATTCACAGGTGTAAATAATCAAATTAATGATGGTTGAATTCCATTTAGCTGCTTCCATTTCAAGGTCCTGGTTTTGTTCGCAGGTTCACTGTCACATTATCATGACTTACTGGAACACTTGATTTGAACAGAGCCATCATTAATCTTGTTAGTAACACCTGTGCTTTTCCAAATGTGTACTGGCCTATTGTGAACAACATATGCATGTACTTTGCAGGACATTTTACAATTGAAAATAGTGGGTATTAACAGTCAGTACTTCCTGGGTGACAAACTATGTAATTAGGACAAAATATTTTGGGCATTTCTTTATGGATATTTCTTGTTACTTCTCAGCTGTCATATATATTGGCAGATATATCTGCCCGGCCACTCATCCCTTACACTAACATAAGTTGTATTACTTAACTCATCGTAGTTTGGAAATGTTTCTATTTTGGATTTGTGGGAATGCAGGGGGTATTGAAAGTTGTTTATCTTTTACTTCTAGTTGCAAATTTCATTTGCTTCCTGAGGACACTGAAGGCATTTAACTGAACTCAGTGGGTCTGAAGCACAAAATCTAATTTACTAATGTTACTCATGGACCCTGATGTGAACCTTGAATGGCATACTTTACTTTATACTTTGTATTTGTTACATCATGAATATAAAAATGTGAAGTTATTTAAGAAAACAGAATTATATACCCATTTAGAATAATTATCAAAGCTTTTTCACCAGTCTTGATTAATTGTGCAGCCATAACCCAAAACTCTCTTATCTGTTAACTAAAACAGGAACAAATGAACAGAACTTGTTTTTACTGTCATCTTTCTATTATTTATGGCTCTGCACTTTATCTTGTATCAAATATTTCACATAATTAATTTACAATATACACTGACTTAACTGTCCCAGTAGTCCCAAATAGATTAAAAGTTAGTTATAAGTAGAAGTAAAGCTTATTTCTCAGAAGTGAGAAGTGTATGGCCCAGTATGATTATCTATGCCTGTAGTACGTACCTCCAGGCCATTAGCATGACTGTACAGTGTGAATCCATAAATTCAGTCAGTTGGTCTCTACTAAAGAAGCTCAGCCAGCTGAGAGCCCGCAAACTAAATTGTTGTTTAGAATCCCATGTTTTCTAGGCTATGTTGTGGTCTTGTGAACACAGTGTCCTTTGGAGTGACTGTCACAGACTAAAGATAAGAGCTATAGGACAGCCAGACAGCTAGACAGACAGATGGAGCCATGCCGTGTGTTACCCCAGAGCCACGGAAACACAAGTCATACGACTAAGGTGGCTGCGGGCTGAGTTCTTATGCTCTTTCAGTGTTGTACTGAACTCCTGACCACCATGCCATCTTCCCATCATACTGAATTACATAAAACATTCACTTATTGCAGCTGAAATAGGACTAGAAGTGAGTGGGACAAAGGCTTAAAGACTAATCAACAAAATATTCAATAAGCTCCTGAATCCTAATAATCCCCTAGATTCCATGTGACACAAATATCCAACACTTAGACTGAGGCACATTTTGTATGTTTTGTCTTTGTTGTGCCATTGTTTTGATTGAGTCTCAATATTTTCATGAAAACACTGTTCAGTATTCACCACTATTATGCTTAAAATGTATGCTTGTATATCTGAAAGTGGACTGTATGAAATTATTTTGTCTCCTATATATAAATCATATCTCAGTTGTCAGATGTTGTACATACCATATGTAAGTACATACCATAGTGCAAAAATGTGCTGTTGCAAAAGTCCTGCACTCAAATTTTTAGAAAATGAGCATTAAAAGGCTTTAAAATATACTTAAACAGTAAAAGTACTCGCAAAATGCCCCATTTCATAATAATATATATCACTGGATCATAATTACTGATGCAATAATGTGTATGCATCATCATTGTTGCAGCTGGTAAAGGTTGGACTCATAATCACTCTGTTGTATCTATATCTAAATATTCTATTGCTGGGAAGTGTAATATCATAATCATAATAGTACATTATAATGCATTAGTTGATTGATATTTTGTATTAATAATCTGAATCTGCATAGCAGCTATTGACTAATGTTGTCAAATAGATATAGCCTAGTGGAGTAAAAAGTACAATAATGGCTTCCAAAATGTAGTGGAGTAGAAATATGAAGCAGCATAAAATAACCTCAAAATGGTAGGTTACTTGAGAAGAGTACTTGAGTAAATGTCAGAATCAAAAAGAGCTTTATTGCCAAGTAGTATTTTACATGTAGGAGGAATTTGCTAGACATAAACATACAGTTGACATAAATAGGTTTTAAAATATATATATATATATATATATATATATGGAATAAATAGATGCAAGTTATAAAATAATTAGCCTCCTATAACTTGTAATAATTAGAATTTTAATAATAATTAATAATAATTATAACTATGTGTAAAAGAAAAACAAAACATTGTGGCAGTTATTTACATGTGTTTTACTTACCGGATTTGTGTTGTCCAAACATATTACAGGGTGAGAGGATTTGTACAAATATATAAATATAAAATTGACAAAATACAACAACAACAAAAAAGAATAATGAATGTGTGCAATATGGAGGTGTTCAGTGATAATGTACTACACTACAGGTTTATTTGCATTGTCCCATGTAAACAAGAGCCGTTGGCTTAGTTGACTGAACCAAGTGGCCATCTACGGAAAGTTTATGGTTATGTAACTTCACAAAGATACCGCGGCCCGTGTGACAATCGGAAATGCATATTTGGTATGTTCTCAAAAATGCCGAGAGCTGATTGGTGGAACTGAACATCAGGCTCCGCCCACGGAACGTTGATTACCTTTTCCTCTTCCCCTACTCGGCCTCAGTAGAGCTCCGCCCGTCAACCGAAAGAGAAGACGCAGCCAGACCGACGCGCTTCCCCCCGCTAAACATATGGCGAGAACAGCCCTCTTTCTTTCTTATATCGTTGTGCCCACTACTCTTTAAAAATTCCGCCGAAAAAGAGAAGACGATTTTCCAAAACATTCTGGCCGTTACCTCACGTAAGTAAAGCGAAACACTTCGGTTGAGTTGCTTGGATTCAGCAGGCGGACGTAACATGGCGGGCTGGTCTTTCTGCCTTCTTCTTGCCGCACACGACAAACCGATTCATTTCACTGTGTTTTTGACGTACATTAACGTTAAATTTAAAGGTGCTGGTAAATTACGAAGCTATTTTGTCTCCTCGTTCCAGTGTTTATTCATGTGTTGTATCCGTGTTTAGGATTGTTTGGGGGGTTATTAACAAAATACAGTGCTAACATAAGCTTCTTCCTTCGACGTCAGCTCAACATGGGCAGCTCTCTCGCTGCCAGGAGTGTCAGCAGCGCGTTTCCTGGCGATGTGCGTTTCCTATGTTTTACGTTTTAAATATAACACTTAAATACATTTGTATGGTATAGGATTTCATTTTTTGTTTTAGTGACGTATTACGTCAATAAAAACGTTATCTCATTTGTCAACTATTGTACAGTATTCGCACTGTCACTGTTTTTATTTAGACAGTTATCGTACAGTGTGGACTAACGTTAACTTTGTATTTAAAAACAGGCAGCTGAGATGATGATATTTGTCAGAAATAAAATACTGGGTGTTTATTGGGTTAAAAAAAACAAGTCACGTAAAGTGGCGCGAGAGTTGCTTAACATAACAATTGTTACTGAAATGTTGACCACAGTGACAACAAAAGTGAAGCCATAGATGCAATCAAAATGACTGACCAGTCTAGCCAAAACCACTGTGTATTTCTTGAGATAAACATATGGTTCATGTCCTCCTTCTACAGCGTCTTTACTGTGTATTCATGTCTAATATGTCTGTCCCTCAGGGCTCCCCTGTCTCTGCACAGGTGTATGAGTGCTACCCAGAGGGCCTAGGGGCGGCTCTTTACCGGGAGCACTTTGACTTCAACGCTGAGCCACCTTGGGATCCTAGCTGATAGCGGGACAGGTCCATCTCCTGACTTGTCCATGTGAGTAACTCAGTCTTACTTGTACACAGGAAGACATGCTCGCTTACACACACACACCTGTAGCAAAGTCCAGGATCATTGTGTTCTGGGAAGACTTTGGCCTGCAAACCAGGGTGTGTGTAAACAAGTTTGAAGTGTGTGTGTCTGGGGGAGGGGGGGGTTGTTAAAGTTTTTATTTATTTATTATTTTAGGTTCATAGAATGTCATTATTTTTAAATAAAAGTTCGATGTGGACACAGTTATTATACAAGAAATAATGTGAAATTTTTAAACTCTGAGATCCTGAAGGCAAACATTTAACATCACAACAAGCCCTTTTCGTTTTTCCAGCTATTTAACCAGGCAAATGAAATGCACATCTGCCTATGTGCATTTCCATTGTTTAAACAGCTACATAAATATAAATGTAGTCTCATACATATCCTAATATCTGTTTACTGAACCCAAGACTAAGCTTGAAATGTTTGCCTTCAGAACACAATGATCCTGGACTTTGCTTGTTGTTGCTTGTATTTTTATTTTTTTTCTCTCTCTCCCTCCTTTTCCAGTTTGTTGCATACCGGCAGGACCCATTGGCTCAGTCGTGACCCCTTGACTTGTTTATCTGTTCTTTATGATTGTCGGCTTAGCGGAATACGGTTGAGATGAAAGGACTCGCTGACAAACCCAGCTATATCATTGAACTCCTGGAGGGAGGAGTGACCCTAGAAGATGTCATTGACGGACACATCTGCGAGCAGGCTCTGGTTAGTTCTGCTTTCAGGCCTTTTAATAGCTTAATGTTGCAGCGGAAGAAATTCCCAAAATCCTTCAAATAACGTGTATTTAATTCATGACACTGTCATTAGCACACACCCATTTTTTGATGGCAATAAACTTCTTGGAAACATGATTTGATTTATATGTGCAATGTGATTTTAGTGGTTTGATCAGTTGCTTTGTGTATTCACCTGCTCTTGTGTTACCAGGTGGAGAAGAGCGCGTTTGTGGTGGGAGACCTCGGTGCCCTGATGCAACAGCATGTCTGCTGGCAGAGTGTAGTGCCACAGTTGCAGCCCTACTACCCAGTCAAGTGCAACAGCAGCCCAGCAGTCATTGAGGTGCTGGCCGCCTTGGGCCTGGGCTTTGTTTGTGCCAACAAGGTAGGCTTTAAACTTCAGACTCCAATTCGGGTAGCTTTGCATGTTTATTTTTTTATACCACACAGGGCTTCATCCTCTTATGAAAGCGCTTGACCTTTTGGGGCCATTATATTATGACCAATCAATTGATTACTAGTCAGCTGGTGATCCTTTCAAGTTATGCAACACACACGTAGCACCTTTTGATTGTTTTGATGGGGCTTTCAGACTTTGTTGCGTTAAGTTCTCTGACATGTGTGTCCTGTTTCCCCAGGCGGAAGTGAGCCTGGTGCTGGAATACGGCGTGCCACCAGAAAACATCATTCTGTCAGGTGTTTGCAAACAGCTGGCACACATCAAGCACGCTGCCAAGAACAACGTCCAGCATCTTGTGTGTGAAAATGAGGCCGAGTTATCCAAGATTTCCCGCCTACACCCTAATGCAAAGTAAGTGCTAAGAAGCAAGCCATTTTCCAGAGCTACGTTTAATCCTCATGCACTACTGTAAAACAGAAGGCTGTCAATGTAATTACTGGTTTAATAGTATTTTATTTCTGTCATGAAAATTTGAAAAGCATTTGTTAATGTCAAAAACGTATTGATCTTGTTTTCAGTGGCATGACATTCATGGTTTTGTCTCTTCTAGGTTGTTGCTGCAGTTGACCACCGAGGCCCATGCAGCTGAGACCAGCATGGCCTTCGGCTTCTCTCTGAAAAGCTGCCGGCACCTACTGGAAGCAGCCAAAGAGTTGGGAGTCCAGGTGGTGGGGGTTACCTTCCACATCCCCAGCTCCTGCCAAGACATGCAGCAGGCATACACACATGCACTGTCAGATGCCCGCTGTGTGTTTGACATGGGGGTGAGAACTGTCTGGAAAATATCTCTCATTATAAATTGATTAGTCAGTAGGAATTTAGTAGATTTAAGTCAGCTAGTTTTCCCCCTGTTTCCTCAATGCTTTATCTCTTGTACTTTCTTTTTCATTAAGGGTAGCAACTGACTGTTTTTTCTGTTCAGGTGGATCTGGGCTTTAACATGAACATCCTGGACATTGGTGGTGGATTTACTGGCTCAGAATTTCAGCTCAAACAGGTAAGGGTTAAACTCCTGTGATATGATTGGGGATGCTTTAATCAGACTTTAGAGCTGAAACGTGTCACCAGTTGGCCCATACCGGAAGTTATTATTGAATTTCATTTCTTCATATCTTTAGAAAGCCTGTCAAATCACAAACAATGTACGAACCAGAACCTAACTGAACAACACACAAATGGAAAATGCAGTACTTAATGAAATGCCAAATCTACACCTTCAACAGATTATTGAAGACATGACCAGTTTAATCAAGGGCATTTTAATTAATCTAGCTAGACATACGTTGACACACAACAGTGATGTAAGATGCCAGTACAAGTGCAACTCTAAATAAGGGCTGTGCAGTTGATCAAATTTTATTGTTACGATTTTGGCTTCCAACGATTAGGAAAACAAGACGATCGATAAAACAATTATTGTGCCACATTTCGTTTCACAACGATGCTCTCGTTATGTCTTGTGTTTAAGTCTAGTGCGCCCTTTTCCTCTACAGCTCTGGCTCCCGCCCCTCCATAACGCTCAAAATCCCTCTCATCCAGGTGTTCGCATGTTTAATTTAGCTTGAGCCAAGATGGCCAGGGGTCATAACTGCTAAAACTTGTTAACTGACATTATCTTAAACATAACATTTTACCCAGAATAGGCTAGCGGCTAGCAGACTTTTCCTCTATTCATAGCTTAACATATTTCAGCATGATGTAATGTGACAGGTTGTCGTCACCTCAAGAGTTCACCTGTCACCTGCTAAGCCCACACCCTGTGTCTCATTTGACCCCTAAGCAGTGAACCTGTGGAGGTTTGTCAACCTCTTGTGCTCTAAGCGGCTGTATAATTTTAATGATGTTGGATTACCATTCATTTTTTTTGTTTTTTTTTTTTTTTAAGTGAAGCATTAAATTTTTGCATGATGTTTCCTCTTTCTGTGAGTAATGGTGGTATCACTATAATTATGATCTTTGCCACAATTGAGCAGCGCTACTCTGAATGCTCCGCCATCTTTTGTAGCTCAAATATAGCATCAGTTGCCTTGCACTAACAGCATATGTAAACTAACAGATTTTAGCTTCAAAATTATTCCATGTCTAAAACTAAAGTAAATAAACACCTTCTAAATGCTTTGCTGTAACTTTTGTGTGTGCAGGTAGAGTCTGCAGTCAGGCCGCTGCTGGATGCTTATTTCAGCCCACTGTCTGGTGTGCAAGTGTTGGCCCAACCAGGCAGCTTCTATGTGGCCTCAGCGTTCAGCCTGGCTGTCAATGTGATCGGCAAGAAGGTCGTAACCCACCACTGGGACAGCCTAGCTCACAGTGAGTTACTTTGTCCTCTGTAGTCCAGTTAAATCTGACTGTCATACCACTGTCTCTGCACCCTGACTGTGAACATGTGCAGACAAAACATTCGGTCTTTTCTGAGACTGCATATAATTATGTTATCATATTTGTTGTTATCAGTTTTTTGTGTTTGTTTTTTTTAAACACGTGGCTGTTGCATAATCCTAACAAAACCACCAGAGGTCCTGTCCCACTCCCAATATCCCACTTTGTAGACAAGTATGTTCCACATTTCTGACATGTTCACCCACTGTGTTTACACAGGTGACAGTGAAGATACTGAGTTCCTGTACTACATGAATGAGGGTGTTTATGGCCCATTCAACCGCAAGCTGCTGGGAAAATCCATCGCTGCCCCGTCAGTGCACAAGGTTAGTAGGTCTTTAGTAAAAAGGTTAATGGCGACCCACAGCTGTTTGTTACCAAACTCCTTACCAGATCAGGACTGTTGGTGACAGTTGTTTACCTCACAATCAAAAAGCAAACTTTACATGTGTAGTAGAGATGTCCATTAACTGAGACAGAAGGTCTTGATCAGTTAGGGAAGAGCCCCCCCCCCTTATTATTATATTATTATTATTATTATTTTGACTGTTGCCTATTTTGATGGCACTATTTCCTCTCTCATTCAGCATGCGTTGTGTGCTGAGGAGGCAGTGTATCCCAGCAGCCTGTGGGGCCCGTCACTGGACCAGCTGGACCATGTGGTGGAGCGCTGCCTGTTGCCAGAGCTCAGTGTGGGAGACTGGCTTCACTTCTCCAACATGGGAGCGTGCGGCCTGGAGGAGTTGAGCTCCTCCCAGCTGCCTGTCTACTACACTGTCTCCACCTCTGACTGGTGAGTGTGGAGTGAGTTAACATGTGGAGGTTTTCTACTAATACAACTGTAGTAAGAATATAAAGCGTATAGAGAGAACTGATTCTAATGCTTGGTGTTGCCCACAGGTACGAAATGCAGGAGGCCGGTGTGGCACTGGACAGCGCCATGAAGAATTTCTCCATGGTCCAGTATGGTGCATAACTACCCTCTGCCCCTGTCCCATATGAAATTGCACAGATCATCCTTAGCCTCTGCTTTCACCATGTGAGAAGAGGGGTCGGTGAGGTGTTTGGGACAAGGGGCTACATTCCAGCCACCATGGAAAATGCAGTGTCCTATTATTACTTCCAGGACTTTCTTTTTTCTTTTTTTTTACCTCATAAAATTGGAAACGATTGGTTCAATACCTCAAAAGTCTAAAATTTTATCTGGAAGATAATCTCCTCATGTTCTCTCCTCCCTCTTACGGACAAAATGAAATCTGTCAGCTAAAAGAACTCTAGCCCAGGCTCAAATGACATTATGCAACAAAATGGACGACTCTTTGGAGATGGGACCACCCCAACATGTTTGGGGTGGTTTGTTTCCTAAATCAAATCCAGTTTACAAAATGTACAATTGATTGATTTTGAAATCATGTTCTCAATTGATTACCTGTTAAAAGTCATGTAAATCCTGTGTCTGTTCAACACAAATACATTTTTGTCTGTAGATGATTTTTTTAAGTGTTTAAAAGAATCAATGCCTCATGTGGATTCTGTACTACAGACCCCTCACTTTGCATAGTTTAAATGAAATTATGACAATGACGTAACCTCTTTCTTTATTGCAGCTCACCTCAATGCATTTTTATTTATTGGATTTAGATATTTTGGGGGCATGTTTAAAGCTCCATCTTTACGTGTGTTTTGCCCAGGTATTCTGCTGTGGCCCATCTAACAGTGTTTTCCTGAAAAGATATTGATGTGGTTTTTTTTAACGCTACATGGATTAAGTGTGCTGTGATTGCCATTTGTGACCTCCAGTGGTTTCCCTTTACTCGAAAGGCATGTAGGAACTGCTGTGGGAGATTCTCTGTACTCTGCGCTACAGAGAAGCTGCATACACTAATGCACTCCTCGCCTCTAATGGAGAGAGGTTAATCTGGTTTAAAATGCACAAAATCTTTTGTAGGTTAAAGAAATACTGTGATTAACAACACAGCCCTGGTTTTTTCAGATCTTTATATTAAGCTGATGATACACAGGGTAACTTTTTCAGTAATGTTGCTGGGCTATCTTGCTGGAGGCAAGTTCGACTAGGTTTTGAACGGATAGCGGCGGTGCGGGGTGGGCGGGTGGTGGGGGAAGGGGATTACGGTAGTAATCTTTACTCATTACCACTGACTGCAACGTTGCCCAGCACGATTGCTCTAAAAGTTGCTCCGTGTATCATCAGCTTTAGTGTCTTGCCAAGGGATCAGTCCTTGTTCTCCCAGGATCTGAAAATCCAGCAAATGAGCTATTTCTAAAGTGTGCTCAAACGTAAATGATCTGTATGTGGTGGATTTGGACTTGCATGTCTATATCTCTCATGTGAAAGACATGCTAGTTGTACACAGACCTCTCTGAGGCAGTGTGAGTGACAAATGACATGCCAGACTGTTCCTCATGCCTCTCTTGAGTCATGGGCGACATGATGCACAGTCTCTTGTACAGCTAAATGTCTCATGTCTTTACAAATATTAAAGGTGATCCAACTGCAGTTTTGAAAGAATCCTGCCCTCATGTTACAAATGACTAATGTATTAATTACTTGCTTGTCTAAGGCACTAATGGACCATAGCCTGTTTCTGACTGTAAATTGTGCTTGTCAAAGTAATGAAAGTGATTAATTTAATACATTTCTGGTTTCTGACTGTTTTGGTGGGTGTGTGGTCTTTGGAACAGTTCTACATTCCTACACATGTTCTTGATCAAATCTACATAATTCAAACGACATATGTTTCTGATCTGTGGACGCATGAGTCTTGGTTGTACATAAGTTAAATGTCCTGGAAACGGTCTGTAATCCACATTTTGGGGCTGCTAGGGTGGAACAATTTATCAAAATATCCAAATTACAGGAGCTGCAATTTTTTTTTTTTTTTTTTTTTTATATAAAGGTGAATGTGTCAACATCCCATTGTAAAAAAAAAAAATCACATTGTAATTTTTTTTATTTTTGTTGCCCGGTGAAAATTAAATGCAACAATTACCATTTCCACTAAAATTGCGATATCTGTCAAAACAGATTTTTTTTGTTTGTTTTTTTCTTCGTAACGGTTCATCGCTTTGATGACAAATTCAATAAATGCTAAACACTTCAAATACAGTCCAATTATTAAATAGCTCAGCAACTACAGTGTGTCCTCCACCCTCTTGCCCCTATAATTTACTCTATCATCCTGAAGCCCTTTTCAACCCAACTAATTAATAGTTACAGAAATTTAGAGGTGAAAATTCAGATTAGGTTGCCAGGTTGGCCTACTGGCTAGAGAGTAAAATGGACATTTGGTAATTTCCATTGCTGTAGTTTGTCCCTGAACGAGACGGATGTCACCTGCATTTGTACGCACGATAAGATCCTTGCCTACTATGAAATAGTACTGGTATTTATATATTACAAATGCCAGATATTGTAATAGATAGCAATGTTGCTCACTGAGCCTCAACATCATTAGAATATCACGGGAAAGAAGAATGTATACACATCCAATGTGATTTCCTCTGGAGAAATGTTTCAAAATGAATTACAGTCACTGAAACATATGCTTGGTGTTGCATGTGAGAGAGGAAACTTTTCTAAGAGGAGCCAAATAAGTGTTGCACAGTAAAGTATTGATATGACTAATAGATCAATGGAGCATTCACATGCTTTCATACGCCAATCATGTCAGCGTGGTCAAAGTGTGTTATGGAGTGTATATAGAAATATAAGAAATGGCCATGGTGCATTTGATAGTAATCACAATAGCAACATAGCAGACAACCTATTAATCTACCAGGAACAAAACACACATTCCTGCACACCCAAACATGACACTGCACAGCAGCACACAGTCTACATCACAGCCTGTTCGGTATGACCGGGCAAGCATGAATGAACTCTTAAGTGGTTGATTTTGATTGTTGGCTCACTAATTGGTTTAATTGAATAACCTTTGTATTTGTTTGACGAAGGAATCTCAAAGTGAGAAATCCTTCTCCCTTTCTTCTCTACTTTAGGTGTAGAGATGATGTTATCCAACTCAGTTGTCCTTGCCTCCTTTTCCCTTTGGGATGTGACTGCGCTGCCATGGCCAGATGCAGAATTATAGATGTTGACACTTTACTCTGTGTCTTACAGTGTTCCTCTGTTTGCCCAGAAAATGGAATCATCCTGGTTTGCATTGCCTGATCAGAGGGCACAATGGTCTATGTCATGTTGTTAGTCAAATTTTAAATTAGGTTGTTACTCTAACACCAAACTGCTTCAATGCCAAAGAATTTTGAAAAACATTTCCAAGTTAGGATTTGACAGATGAGTGGCAGATGTCAAATATGAGGGAATTGTAACGGACAATTACAGCATAAATTGGTGTGGATAAAGGGCTGTTTTAACGTATGGACATGTGGTACTGTGAAATAGCTAATAATATGACTCAGTCGTCAAAATAACGCAAAGAAATTGTAAGTGGGGTAACATCACATTGTCATTTTGATGAGTTGGCAACTTGTCTCCGAACAAACTGACCTTAGTTCGTAAAGGTTAATAAAAGGTTCGTAAAGGTAGGCCGTAATTCAGACAGGTGGACTGGGTTTTGCTCCACTGTGCGAGAGTGAGAATGGTTGCAAGTTGGTAGGTGGAAAGGCCAAACATAAGACTGTTAATCTTAAACGATTGAATTGTCGTTTACAAGTAGGAATCACTAAGCATTAAAATCTAAAATTAAGTTTCGCTATTGGTATAAATCATCATGCGGTGGTAGCTAGCATTTTGAAGGGTTTTTTTTGTAATCGGTAAACATATTAAAATGTCCCAAGACCTTATGCTATGCTAGCTTTAATACATCTAAACTATCAATTTCACTTCTTCTCCTCCTTCAAAATGGTGGTTCGATTTTATTGGCTAAAAAAAGTAGCATGATATGACATCACACTGCAAGCACCGCCCATTTAGCTCATTTTCTCGACAGCTCATTGGTTAGCCTGAGTCATGTAGCACGTGACTGCCAGTGGGGGTCGCAGTAGCCACGCCCCCTTACCTAGCTATCTGTTGGATTACACTAAAGTCCAATTAATCGGTCATTTACTACATGAAATTCAAAAACAGAATTATAAACTGTACCACCTGGATACTCGGGAACAATGGCTGAAAGTCGTGGAGAAAGAATATAAAGTTATTTAGTTTTTAGGCAGGGAAGTCTCCCATTGGTCAGTTTTTGCAGTATGCAAATGAGGACGGCTACGTCAGATCCTGAACTTGAGCGCCATTTTTTCCTCAATAGGGGAAGAAAGAGACAAAAGCTGGACCTAAAATAACTTACCTCTGGAGTGGGTTCGCAAACATCGCCTTTAATATTTCACTACGTTGTTCACACAGCGGCGAATGCAGACAGAGGATGCTGCTCTGATGACTTTCTGTGTGCAGCACCGGGAGCAGACGCAGCTGACCGACACACGCACAGTTGAGGGCCGGTGGTAGTGGAAAACGTTAGCCCTGTCGGAGGTGGCACAGCGACAACTATCGTTAACCTACACAGAAAATTGGACACGGTAAATATCTGCATGGATGCTGTGGGCATCCTGAAGTAGGAAGGAGCGGCGTGGTCGGCTCAGTGACCCGGCTTGTTGTTGTCAGCGTGTAACTAGGTGCTTTTAATAAATCCAGTGATGGCAGCAAACACTCGGCACTGTTAGCATGGATTAAATTGAGTGAAGGGTGATGTAAAACTAAATGCACACGTTTAATTCGCTAAAATACCAGCCTTACAGTGTGAGATACTCCAGGTGACATCTGCAGTTGCACAGTCCGTTTATGTGTGTTTTATGGGTATGCAGTAACATCCATGTGCAGTCATGCTGTTATTATTTTTTTCATTCTGTCAAGTCCAGAGGTGTCATCTTTATGCTGCTGTTTACTACTTCATTCATACTGCAGCTTTATGCAAGTTTTTTTTATTTTATTTTAAGGCGCGTTATGACTTTAACTTAACGCGTTATGATTTTAACTTAACAAAATAAGATGATAGGGTTGTTTAAATGTGTGCTGGCATGTTGGTACACATGCTGCACATATACTGACCACAGCTGATTGATTGCGTTTGCCTTCTTTTACACAGTCTCCCTTAACCAAACAGCTGTATTTGGGGGAGCAGTAAAAATTGGAAATTCTACTTACATAGTGGTTACTTTCTAGGATATGTTGTGACAGCACTGTGACGTACATTTGAACACACTAAATATATATAATAAATATTTAGTTCAGTGATATTTGTCATAGTTTTATATGTTAATGCTCCATAACATTAGAACTTGTTTTTTTATTACAAGGCTTGTGAGAAATAATGTATCAGCTTCCAGTTGGAAATATTGAGAAGATACGAAAGGCACGCAAGGCGGTGAAAAACATCCTAAGTGAGATTGGCCTGGAAGACTGCCAAAACCAGCTGAAGGTATGTTTTATTTTGTACAATAATTAGATGCCTTTTTAATTTATGAGTCTGACCTAAGACTATAAGTGTAATTAAGACTTAACAAAACAACAACAACAGCTTAATTTTCCTCCATACACTGTATAAAAAAAGTGGACGTGCCATCGCCCATTGGTTTGAGGTCTGTAGTTTTGATGCCTCCAGTTTGGCATTTTGACTGTGGCCATCTTGTTTTTTGGAACCAGAAGTGACCATATTTGGATAAATGGTTGGAGCTTGGGGGTGATAGGTAGTTTGTCAATCACCAGGTAGCCACACCCTACAGCTTAGTGCTGTATCATCTGTTTTCCAAATGGGACCATAACTCACTAAAATGAACATCATGAACTAGTGAGACCATCAACTCATTGGGAAAGTGTTCACTGAGTAATAAAACTACCTCTGCCATCTCGTGACTCTTCTTTTAACTGGATCATGCACTCTTTGCATCAAACAGCAGGTGCCATTCAAGCTCACAATTAAACAAAAACAGAAGGACTTTGAAAGACTGATGCATTTACGAGACTTAAAAACCGCCATATTTTTCTAGAACCTAGAACAGTTAAGACCTTTAAAAAAAATAAACTAAGCTAGGGCTGGACAATAAAACTAACAATTATCATGATCTAATTTTTTTCAATAACAATATAACAAATGTTCAATAAATGTTTGATGTAATTCACTTAAATCTTACATGAATTAGGGCTTTTTTTATTAAGATGTTTATTTTGTAGAGGAAATAGGACTGAAAAAAGTGTTTACTTAATTTTACTCATGCAAATTTGTTGACAAAGATTTTATCACACTTGTTTTGAATGTTCTACCTCAGATTTGTGAAGTGATCCACTGGTTGGCACCATGTGTTGACAAAAATCAGCCTTTAAACTCAAAAGAAATTATTTGATACCGTGATAATTATCAAATAATATGACACTTTTTATTGTGATAACATTTTTGGCCATTTCGTCCAGCCCTAATCTAAGCATAGTCTACAAACTGTTTTCTTTGTTGACATAACTCATGAGGAAGGTAAAATTTTAGCACACCGGTGACTTCAGTAGGATTTTCCAGTTCTGTTGGTTCTCTGTCCACTCCGACTACAGCAGTGGCCTCAAAGTGGAGCTGCAGGCTACCGTTACGAGCGCCTTGTTTTGTCTTGGCTGTTTTGGAGTCCTTCTCCTGGAAGAAATGACCCTGTTCTGCGTCACGGTCACTTTCCTCCATGTTTTTGTGTTGCCTTCATGAAAATTTTCTGCCTACATTCGTGCCATGCAGAAGAACGTAAAGCGTCGTCCAAATGAGTAAAAATATCATTGTAAATAAAGAGTGTGAATGAAACTACAGATGTTTTCCTATTGTCACACAATGTATATCGTCATATAGCACAGCCCTGGCCGAAATTGGAAGCCCATTAATTACAATTTGATATTGAAATCGTGGCATTGCTAATTTTTATGGTAGCTCACTTTTTTTTACTTTTTCACAGTAGCTCAAAAAATTACAAACCCAATGCTCATTCTGTTGCACATACACACACTCTTTGTGGTGATTTTATGTATATCATCAGTGTTTCTCCAGAAGTTTCCACTGTGTGCTCGTAGATCCAGTGCCAATAGTCCAACCATCACTATACTAAAAGTCTTTTACATTTTACACAGTAGTTTTTATTTTTTATATGCATATTACGCAAGTTGGGTATCGTTAGCTGATCACTGGTCACTCGACTTGCAATTAATACACATTAAAGGTGACGTCATCAGTCATGTTTCAACACAGTTGTGATTTGAAATGTCAATGCAATAAACGCTATGTTAGGTGCAGCAACAGTTTAAAATGATATAATTAAGATAAGATTTATTATACCCTGAGGGAAATTTGTCTTGAGCATCAGTGCCGCACAATGCTGCAGTAACACAATAACTACATGTGGACTTCACAATCACACACACAGGCTGTTTCGTACAATTCAGTTTATGGTGAACAGTGTTTGTCAATTTTGGGATAAAAACAATTTAAAATGTAATAAAATCTGATTTGAATGTGATAACTGTCACATTCAAATAATGCCTTTTTTTTTTTGGTTGTTATGGCAACAAGTAGGATTGGGCAATTTGAGCTCATGCATCCTGTCAAGAGACTTTCTGTGGTTTTGTGGTAATGTGGATAATGTTGCACATCAATGAGCAGGACTACTTCATCGCCATGTTGGATTTACAGGATTTTTTGGCCAGATATTTGAGTATTTCACCCCAACCTCCCCAGCAAATTTAGAGTTAGTAAACAGTTGGCCCATTGACCACAGCAGAGCTTAGTTTGGTTAGACAAATTAAATACCTCACTACTGAACTTGATATTCTTTATTTAGATTACTTGAAGGATGACACAGCTGACATACCTGTGTAAATTATTTCTGTTACACTGTGAGTACACGTTTTACACAGGTGATTAACTACATACAGTCTTCAGTCCATTTTGTGTGACTTTATCATTTTAAAAACAAAATAATGGGTAAAATCTTGTCAGTTGTCACTTTATTTGGTACATCCATCTTAAACTAATGCAGTGAATCCTCCTGTCAAAGATTTAATTGAAGCTGTTTTAGAGTGCCACTGATTCGTCTTAAAGGTAATTTTGGACTCTGTAGTTTGTGGTGCTGTTGAACAGGATTGCATTATCTATATAGAATTTTACACTCTGATATAAATGAGGTGGGTCATCTCAACAAAGACTGCAGCCGCCAAAATGACCACACAGTTGAATGCCTTGCAGTGATTTAAACTGTAGGTACTTCGAGACTTATATTTTACTGCTAATCCTTATTTACTAAAACAACTTTGAATGTAGGACTTTAAATGGACACGTTACATATTTTGGTTACTTTATACTTAAGATTTGTCTGTGTTTACTGTGCAGGATCTTAAAGAAAATGCAGAGAAAAAGTCAGATGAAGACGAGGTCTTTCAGGATACTGAGTGGGTTGATTTCACAGATGGATACAATGGCAGACTACAGAAAAAGGTAAATATGACAGTTGTGAACACATCAGAGATTATCTGCAAGGTTGAGTGTTAAATAATTAAAAATGTTACTGACCTGTTAGTTAAAACCACCTTCCATTGGTTAAGATTTGGAGGTTGATATGAATGCAATATACTTTTAACTTTGAAATAAACTGAAAACACTTTTTGTCCTTTTCTGTTCAGTGGCCTTATCGGTCTCGATCTCTGTGCTGTAACCTGTGCAAGTACTCCTCACAAAACATCTACAACTTCAGGAGCCACGTCTCTCGCTGCCATGGATATGTGCAGTCATTCTGTGCGCTGGCCCCCTGCTCTCAGTGCCTCTTCATTGGCCACCCTAAGGTTGTCAAGAAACACATGATGTTCTTCCATGCCAAACTCACCACCCAAGTACAGCCACCAAGGGAAGTGTCTTTACCTACCCATCGTGGAAATGAGAGGTATCAGTGTCGAAGATGTGGATTTCCGTCCTCTTCTATCTTTGCGATAAAGAAGCATATCATTCTGAAGCACCTGGACAGTTTGGCAGAACAGTATATCGGTTACAGATTAAACCTGCAAGGGTCTACATCCACAAAAGTCTACTGCTGCAAGGTGTGTAGAGTGAACACTGGAAACCTAGACCAAATGTTGCATCACATGCTGGTTGAGCCATCGCACTATTCAGTCAGCACACAAGTGCAAAGTATGATTTATGAGAACAAGAACTACACCATTAAATCGTCACCTAATCTGAATGGGGTGTTTGTGACATTCCCAAATATTGCCCCTAAACCACAGCAACCTCAGATGTTCAACAGCAAGTCCTTGGTTTTACCGAGTAATGGCCAGCCTGCTGGGACCGTGGTGACATTACAGCATTTACAGGGAACTACAAACACTGCTACTCTGATCTGTGCCCCTGGAACCAACCAAGCTTTTCTTCCCCCTCAAGCCTCAGCGCTAGTGCAGCTAGCCAGTGCCGAGGCTAAAGGTTTGCTCCAGCCTGGTGCCACGATAGCCCTCCGAAGTGCTTTGCCCCAAGGATCGTCTATGGTCCATCTTCCCACTGTGTCTAATGTGTCGCTGAAACAGACTCCAATGGCTCTAGCGCCTGCTTCTGCTCAACCACAACAGGCTCTGCAAGCGCAGCAAATTCTTCTTCCACCAGGACTGCAGGCCAACATCGCAACTGGACCTGGAACTGTATCTAAGCCTGCTGTGGTTACACAAAATGCGCCAACAAACCAAATCACCCTACAAGGCACCATGTTGACGTCACAGTCTCTGCTGAGTCACCTGATCCCGACAGGCAACAAGATGAATGGCATGCCCACGTACACTTTTGCTCCACTGCAAGTAGCAATGCCAGCCTCCCAGAGCACAAGTACCCCTCTCAAGACTGTAGATCAAACAAGTAATTCCTCACCACAAACTAAGAAATGGATTACCTGTCCCCTCTGCAATGAACTTTTCCCTTCCAATGTCTTTGACGTGCACACAGAGGTCGCCCACCAGACAAAGTCCACTACATCAAAGTCAGAAAGTGTGGCGGCACGAGCAGCATTCTTGAAAAAAATGCCTGACAAAACTGTCAAATGTCTAACGTGCAAAATTCTACTATCAGAAAAAAGCGTCTTCCAACACCTGCTGCATGGCCTGAATTGTTTGTACTGTTCAGCTTTGTTCTTTTCAATCAAACAGCTTGCTGAGCATGTAAAGCACCACAATCCCACAAGCAAGGCATACTGTGATTTCTTGAGGCAGAAGTACAGAGTCTACTCTAAAGGTGTTGGAGGAATCCTGTTCCCTTACTTTGATGTCCACACCACGGCACCAAAAGAGGTCCTAGGGGACACAGAGGTCAATCTTGCCTTGGTCACAAATTCACTCGACCTGATCTTCTTTAAGTTGCAGCCCAGCAGCCAGCCAGAAATCTGCCCAGCACCCGCGAAAATCAACAGTTCGTACTGTCCGTTCTGTGATGAAAAGTTTCAGAACGAATCCAAACACCTTCAGCACCTGAAACAGAAACACCTCGTTGCACCCACTATCCACGCGATCCTCAAGACGGAGGCTTTCAAGTGCATTTACTGCAATGGGGTGTACACGGGAAAGGTCACCCAGCAGGCGGTGATGCTCCACATTCAGCGATGCCGGTGTTCACCAAAACAACCACCGCCACCCAAACCTCCAGCACCACTGCAGCAGCAGCAGCAGCAGCAGCAGCAGCCGCCACCAAAACCAGTTCAGCAGCTCAGCCAGCCATCCGGACTCTACTTTCTCCAAATGCCACAAGGGCTGACTATGAAACAAACTTTAACTCCGGCTCGTGTGATTCAAGCTGCACCCGCTGCAGAGCCCCCACAAACTGCTGCAGAGCTGCAGTCAAAGAAGAGGCTGGAGGCTGCGTGGAGGGAGGTCATTGAAGCCAACCAGCGAGAGCGAGAGCAAAGGGCAGCCATGCGCAAGAAGCGAGAGCAGGAAAAGCTGCAACCCCCTCCAGAGCCTGTGATTCAGAACGACCCCATGGTGAAGCTGGCGCTGGAGCCTACCCCGGTCGAGCGCCGCTGCAACGAGGAGCGCAGAGACTTCATATCCAAATACTTCAACCTGAACCCATACGCGACCAAAGCCGAGACAGACGAGCTGTGTAAGAGGCTGGCCCTCACCAAAGCAGAGTTGGCGGCCCACTTCAGCAAGAAGCGCAGCAAGTGCATGAAGAGTCTGAAGAGGAACACTGCTGCCATTCTCCTCGGCTTCAACATGACAGAACTGAGCAGAGTTAAGCACAATCTCATCATCCCAGAACAGCAGGCTGCCGATACCGCGGAGCAGCCGCCCACTGATTCAACAGAGCAGATGGAACATAGTGAGACTGGACCAGAACCAATGGATGAAAGCGGAAATGAGAAAGTTATGGACGGGGAACAGGTGGAGCAGATGGAATGAGTTCAGAAATGTATGAAAATGAAACCTGATAACAGCAACAACAAAAAAAAAATACAGATCTCCCTGATTAAAGAAAACTGAATTAAACCGATACTTTAATGATAGCCTTTTGTGTTAACACTTATTAGAGAACTCCATCATGCAGTGCATACAACGTGTTGCCTAACATACAAGTTACCTGCAAGTGAGGGCAGTTTTTTAATGTAGCCTTCATTAATAGTGCTTCGTTTGACTTCAGTATGTTATCAGTGGTCCATGTCCTTATTTCAACATAAATGTAGAGCCATGCTGTGATGCTCCTTCAGTACATAATAAAGATACAGATGTATTGTCTCTGAGATGTATGTTGTCAGACTGTTGCAACAGTATTACACTCTCATTCAACAGCGGCCACTGACTTCAACTTAGGCACTGACTTGCTGTCTTTGCACCCCTTATTTAAGCCTATTTGTACAAAATTGCGATCCCTACATCATTGCTTGTCTGCTGATATCAAAACTTAAGTGCACACTTCAACAAGGACTTGTTTTATTATTATATTATGCTTTGCTCTATATATTTTTTTGTTTTCCATATTAGGACCTATTTGTGTCATGTACACAGCTTTGTTCTTTTGTTTTTTGTTTTTTTTTTATTGTTACGGTTGTCCACACCACTCCTCCCTCTACATTTAAACAGCTTAAGGGAAAACTTCTCACCAACTCCTGCAGGCTGCTTAAGTCTGTGATCTTGCAGTTTTGAAGCCAAATTCCTAAGAATGTACAAATGTTGACTGTTAAGTTCGCTGAATTCCCAGAGTTAATGAACACTGCTTGCATGAGCCTTTGTTTTGATGTCAAATGAAATTACGATTTGTGCCATTGTGAAGTCTACATATTTGCGTAGACTTGTGGAAATTTACCTTGAGATTCAACAAAACATAACATGTTATTGGGTGTTCAACATATATCTTTAGTTCTCCTGTTTTTGTATTTTCTATAATTCCTAGAGGATTAAACATGTTGGGAGATGTACAAGTTCTCATTCTGTCCAAGACCACTGTGTTCTAAAAAATAAAGTGGTTTCCTTTTACGTAAATGATTCATTCATTCTTATTTTCATTTCATAATAAAAGCTTTAATTTAAAATCAAGCCGTGTTAAAGCACCCTAAGGTATGTTTCTTTCATGTGTAACTGAATGACCTGGAAAATCATTCAAAACTTCAGGCCACTCTTTTTCCCCTTTTATTGGCTGGAATAGAACATAATGGTCATAATAAAAGGCAGTGCAATAAGTCGTGAGGATGTTTCATCAGTGATTCCCCTGAGAAATACTGGAATTAAACAATATTCAGCATGCCACATACATTTTAGTCTCCCGTTGTGATGGCACTAAAATTCAGTACATTTCTCGAAAAACTCAAGTGAATAGCAACTCTAAATAAAAGACAAGGCGTGTCTTGGGGCCCAACCAAATAATTGTACCTTCATTAAGCAGACCCCCCCCCAAGCTATCAGACCTTTAAACTCATTACCCCCCCAATATTGTTTATTTCTGTTTACCATTTTTATGATTGCTTTTATGTTAGTTATATATAATTGCTTGTATGTTATGCTAGCAGAAGCGGGTTACAAACTTAATTTCACTTTACAACCTGTTGTAATGTGACAAAAATAAATCTACCTTGTATTAAGTGCATGCATTATTAACTTCTGGCCATACAGTGGTGCCAATTAAATTTCATAGCCGTTTCAGTCTCAGTCTTGACCTCAGAAATAGTTTAACAGAAAATCTTCACTCATGATCCAGTCCTCCATCTACCTTTTTCCACATTCTGTGAACTGAATCTCAGTCTTCATCACCATTACTTATGATATTATCATTTAAATGCTATTATATTAATGATTAAGGTAATAATGAAGATAGTGGAAAAACTCCAGAAACTGCTATTAAGTGGACCTTGGTTGTTGTAGTAACCCACCACTACACAAGGCCCACTTGCAACTTTTCTGTGCTCTATTTTGTTTTCTATTGTGCTCGTGACCTTCTCAGACCAGCTACTTAATGGACCTAGAGGTGAGGTTGTTTTTGTCAACTGGACTTAAAATCTCTACTTCATAACTGGTTTGATCTGATCAAGGATTGAGGGGCCGCAGTAGTTGTTAGTTTGAATGGCCTCCAGCCTCTTCAGGTAGTCCACTGGGAGTCCATTCTGCTCTGCACCCAGACAGACCACCTGATTTATAACACACAGAGACATTGAAATTTTAGTCACAAAAACAGCATCATTTACTGGATAGTGTAGCTCTTATAGCTTAGAGTCAGGTGTGTTGTGTTAGACCAGTGTTTGTGTTTACATGCACACACCTGCTTGTACTGAGGGGAGGGAGGACAGGCGTGGAAATTGTTCATCTGATAAGTCCTGCAGAGAACCAGTCCTTTGTCCGTCTCCACTAAAACCTCTAGTGGAGAGTACATCCCCAGATTCACCCCTTCCTGGCTGAGGACACACAAACAAGAACCACGCACGTGTTGGCTCAGATGACAAACATTTAACCTCTGAGCTGATCAGCAGCTGTGTCTGTCCATGTGTCTCACTTGTCTAGGCTGCAGAGGTTATCCTTGCTCAAAGTCCAGATCACCCCCCACACTTCTGCGCCAGGACAGGACTCAATGGTGGCCACTCCACCGTGCCAAGTGTTGTCCACATGTTTCTCCCACAGGCCAAAGTTCAACTCATAGTCCTATGCACACACACAGACAGGGGGCGGTGATTCGGGTACTAGGGGGCATGGGACAAAAGGCTGATTACAGTGCAGAGGCATTGTGCATTTTAAACACAATGCCTTTTATGTCACTGTGATGTAAAGAGGGGTGCTATGTTTGTGTTTTCAGCAGTGTCCCTAGTGTGCCTGTTTGCTGTTGGACATCACAGCATGGCCGGACCTCAGTACAAACAGCCGTTATGTCGAATTCTGCATGCCTGCCGAGAATTGCATGCACATCGCTTGAGGTAACACTCACGTATGCTGAGAAAAGAGGTGCATACAAATCTCGGCAGATAGCCGACATCATATCTTCTGCCGAATTATGCATCCACCTCTTAAGGTCCTTTTTAACAGACATTGCTGTGCATATTGATCAAATGCGGTTATCACCCCATATTTTTTGCAAAATCTTAAGGAATGCTATGTGTAATAAATTATTTATCACTCTAAACGTTCATAATATATATATATATATATACACACTAGGAATAATTTATCACCATTGATGAACCCCCCCAAAGAATATTATAGCGTTTTTAACTAGCAGTACCGTACTTGGAGTTGCATGCAATTCTCGGTGGACATTTAGAACTCAGCATAACACCTGCCGTGACTTAAACGGCCGGGCTGTTTGAGATGTCCCGAGATAAACTGCCACCTGTAAACCAACTGAAATATAATCCGTTGTGATATAACCGCAATTAGCTATAAAGTAACCGGGATTAGCCTACAAACAGCTAATGTTTAATTTCCCCCCATTGACACCGTGGTACATTCACGGGCATTAAGCTAACTTAATGCGAGCTATTAAGCTAACTTAATGCGAGCTAGTCAATGCTGTGTTCATGTAACCTAAGATGAACGACTGTCATGGTCTCGACTTGAAAGCGTTCATATCGTCGGACATGTAGGCTAATAAACGCAATAAATTAATATTTAACAGCTGTTTATGTGTCATATTTGCCAATCAGCACATAACGTTACGGGAATCTTAGGACAGAACATAAGAGTATCTCACCACCACCCCGCATCGGTGTTTGGTATTTTCCACATGACGTGAACGTGATATTGGTAATACGGGAAAACTACAAAATAAAGCTACCACATGTTACCTTTAGCCGGCCGGTTGAGCAAAATCTCGCCGATGGGTTTGCCAGTTGCAGTCTTTCCTTCAACAAGTTGCTCCCAAAGGCGAAATACATGAAGCGACCATTGGCAGTATCGGACATCTTTTGATATTTCTTCGTGGGTCCCTGACGGCTGGGCGAGACATAAGCTAAAACATGGTGATTTACAGGTACGCCGGTGGGCCAAATGTTTCCCAGAGGCGGTTAAATCAGCATTTAACGTTAGCTAACTGTCAGTGAATAAAGTCTCGGTTGCCAGCGACTGTCGCTCTTGTTAGCGGCAGAGTTAATGGTAACAGTACCCTAATTCTGTGTGAAAGCACAATGGCCGGACATTAATTTTGACCACTATCACTGTCACATAAGGCAGTCATGAAATACAGAGAGACTGCGACTCTTTTCCTTTTTTTTAAATTAATTACGTTTCAAGCAAGCCGGAAGCTTCCGGTCTGAGACGTGAATCCAATGCGGAAGTCCCACAAACCTGCATTTTATTGAACGGCCAGCAGGGGGCGACTCTTCTGGTTGCAAAAAGCAGTCCGGTTCCAAGAACTAATGGAAAATGACCGTACTTCTAAGCTGATTTAATACCTCAATAAACACTTTCATAATGACTTTATGGTCTCAATCGTACATGTATAAAAAGAGAAAAATACATAAATAAAAACAAAAGAAGGACGTAACAAAATAAATAAAGAATATAGTGGATTCGAAATAATATATCAACTGTCCAAAAGAAATTTGTCTTGATTGCTTTCTTGTTCTTAATGTTTTTAATCGTGGTGCTATACTGATGCAGTTCTTGGAGGAAGTGTCCAAAGTGACAAAAATGACAAATTGATTCTTCATGTAATTGACAGAAAGAAGTGCAAGAATACTCTATATTTATTCTAAATCTCTCAAACGTCTTTTTTACTGGATATAGTTCCTGATGTCTTTATTTGAACATTTATTTTTAGTAATGTCAATTTCTTCAAGGATATATATATATATATATATATATATGTACTATTAATTGGTTGGATCCTTGAGACCTCAATAGCTGAACCTCTAAGAAGTTGCAGCACACTTCTTGGCACAGCTTGAAAAACCACTGCATATTCCTTTGGTGTAACTGGTAAACTGAATTCAGAGAGGAATTCCTCATACGTTAGCAACTGGCCATCAGCATTGACAAGCTGTTTACCTAATATAATACCATTGGCAACCCATGTCTCATAATATAGTGATTGATTTTTATAATGAATATTCTTGTTGGTGAAAAATTATGCTTGTAAATGAACTTCCAGGCCAGCAAAGCTTGTTTATGAAAATTTTATAATAATTAATAATAATTAATTTATCGATTTTATAGTCACATTTTAATACAAATTCAATTCTGCCCATTTAATTAAATAAATTTTTAGGGAAGGTGTTCCAAATATTATCTTTTTCTTTAATTAACTTAGTTAACCATTTAACTTTGAAAGTGTTGAAATTTAAAACCTCCAGATCTCCATTTCTTTTTGTGTTACATAGGATATCTTTATTTAAATAATGACATTTATTCCTCCATATGAAATTGAACAGGATTTTATCTATTTTTTTGTATATGTCAGTAGGCATTTCCAGTGATAAGGATACATAGACAGATCTGGATATTCCCTTAGCTTTAGATAGTAGAACTCTTCCGTTCAGGGAAAGATCCCTCATCAACCACATGTTGAACCTTCTCTTTATTCATTCAATTGTATTGAATTATTATTTATGTTACTACTGAGTTTCTCATTCTTATCTATGACTGCACCCAGGTATGTAACTGTGTTCTTCACAGGGATACCGTCTACTTCTGGTTGGTCACACAAGTGGTAATAAGACAGATTTGTTCAAGTTTGTAATCCTGAAACAACAGAAAAATCCCCAACACGTCTAATAGCTTTGATCACTTCTTCTTTATTTGACAGAAAAATAGTTGTATCATCTGCCAGTTGAGATAATTAAAATTCTTTATTTAAGGTCACTATACCTTGAAATTGCCCTTTTTTAATGTGTACAGCCATAATTTGTGTGACACGAAGGAACCGGAAGGGGCTGAGGGGACAACCATGTCTTATCCCACAATCAATATCAAATCTAGGGGTCGTGCCATGTGCTAATTTGACTCAGAGTGTTTTGGCAGCATTTAGAAACTGGTTTCAGCATTTAATGACTTTAAACATAAATTCATGGTTTATTGTGTCAAATGCTTTATAAAAGTCAACAAATAAAATAAAAGTATTGTCCAATATATATTCATTGTGATCAATAATGTCTAGAATTAACCATGTGTAATTGCATATATTCCTACCAGGCAGGAATCCAGATTGTTCTTCATCAATATTATTATCCAATCCTGATTTTAATCTTTTTGCAAAGATCAAAGCAAAAATCTTGGTATCGTTATTTACCAGACTAATTGGCCTCTCATTCTCAATACTTAATTTATCTTTTTTTTGTTTGGGATTAATTTGATAAGACCTTGAGGAAGGGTTGGTGGTAGCTCTCCTTTTCCCATGCCTTCTTCAAATACAGACTCTAAAAATGGTCTTAATAATAAATAACATTCACTTATCAACCCATCATTCCCAGGAGATTTATTTTCTTTAAGAGAGTCAATACATGTTTGTATCCCTGTCAAAGTAATTTTCTGGTCACAGATTGATTTAAAACTGTCATCAATACCCTTAATGCTTTTTTCTATGTCTTTAAGAAACATATCTGTATCGCCTTCATTTTCAGAATCGGTAGCATGTAACTTCTGATATAAATTGGCTACATATTGCAAAATTGTTTCTTCACATTCTATGTTATTAATTCTAAGTTTACCAAGTGAAGATTGTTCATACTTTCAAGATTAAAAAAGTATTTAGTGCATTTTTCAGCTTGTTCTAGCCACTTTCCTCTGGATCTGACTAAGGCACTTCTGGCCTTTTCTTCACATATTTTGTCCAATTCAAGTTGTAGAGATGACAGTTCTTGCAGTTCCTCTCCAGATAAATGTACTTTTTCTAATAATGTTATCATATTTGTAATTATCCGAGACTCACTTTCTTTGTTTGCATTAGCAAACTGTTTCCCAAATGACAAAGCGAAATTTCTAAATTCATATTTAATTCATTCCCAGCATTTTCCAAACTCGTTCAATAAATTAGCTTGTCTCCAATAATTATTTTTTGGGCTTAATTTTTAAATAAATTATTTTCTAATAGTGTTTTATGTAATTTCCTTTTATATATATATTTTTTTTTTCTTGTCTTGTTCTCATGAACACAGAATTGTGCATCATCACATAGTCAAGTGTATTGTCACACCCCTAATCTGAGACCTTATGTCCCCACCACTTTTCAACGGTTACTTTTTCTGTATCCATCTATATCTAAATAATACAAGGAGATAACTTTTGTTGTGAATTGGAGCTATATAAATAAAATTGTATTGAATAGTATATTAAGTGGTTGTAATTAATACATTGGCTGAGTGACATTAACATCCCCTTCTCACTTTTAAGGTATGACAACATTGCCATGAATGGTAACATAATTACGACCGTTTCACTTAAGAGCAGTGATATTTTTAGCCACCTACTCAGTCAATCCTCTATTGTTTGCAACCCGTTTTCTCACCATTTTAAGACTGCAGCCGTGTTTCTTTTATTTTATTATGGTGTGCATTTTTCATTGTAAACCTTTTATTTTTGCTTTTACTCACCGTTTGTAAAGTACGCTGCATACGTCTTTTCCATTTCAGCATCAATAAATCTGATTGACCGTGTGGCTCTCTTAAGAAAGCTGCTGATGCCCGTATATCTAAATTGCTTACACCTGGCTTGACATAGTCGCTCCTACTGAGCCTGGTTTGGCCTTTGTGGTGATAAAGCCAGGATGCACTGACCACACTAGGTCAAGCCAAGCTTTTTCTGTTATCCTGGATTTCTAAATTCTGCTTTTGTGAAACAGACCTCAGATGCCTTATGTTTGAACCATTTTTAGTGCACCATGGGACAAAATTTAAAAATTCAAAACAATGAATTCCGTTTGTTTAATTGCGTTCTTATTACCACTTGAGGAATACACATTTCCATGCAAAGACTTTATTCAGCCTTGTAATGAAAACAATGTTATGTACACAAAGGGAGTGACAACACACAAACAAAACAAATCCATTTACCAAACTGCAATAATACACAGAGTCAAGTTTATCCTCTTCAGAAGGATTTTAATGTACAAAATAACGAAAAACAAAACTTGAACAAAAACAAAATTCACAAAATGTTTCCTCTGAGAAAAAGAAAAAAAAGACTTCCTGTACAAACAGTGGGGTGGTGGCCAGCAAATGTACGGCCTGGTGATCATCTCCTCGGGCCGCCCCGGCCTCGTCCCCTTCCTCTGCCACGCCCTCGTCCTCTGCCTCGTCCCCGTCCAGCCACTGAAGAAGACGCATACTTGTTAGCAACATTTGTCAAACATTCACCGGTTTGTTGAGTATCACAGCATAGTCAGGTGGGCCACTCAACATGTAGACTAGTTAACCTCTATACTGAAAATCAAGTCATGTTTAAAACAGTACACACATTCCTGCTATGCATGAAAGTGAGGAAATGATTTGCACGACACATGCTATGTATCATACAAAACCTGCATCACAGTCACCTTTAACAGTGCAATCACTCACCGTTTGGTTAGGTGAAACAAGCAGGATGATGTACTGGCCAATATAATTATAATTTAAATCGTTTACAAGGTGTGGTAAATACACCAAGTAGACAACTAGTTTCCAGCAGTTTCTTTGTGCTAACTGGAGGTCTTGTAGCTAAATGTGTCAGTGGTCATTTTTGTCAAATGCAGATATTGAAAACTGAAAGCTCACATTTCGTTATCCCACAAGAAAAATGGAGTGTTAATTCACCAAAAATCAAAAACATACCAACCTTTTGAAATCTCAAGACTTATGATTCATTTGGACACCAAACTCACTCCCATTAGTGGCTGTAGAAATGTTATGACCCCCTGTCTTGTATTCTATCCTGCACTTCTGGGCTTTATGACATCCTAGTTGTGTTTCTAGTCTTTTGAGCTAATGCTACATTAGTGTTGAGAACTCAATTTACTGTAACTTAAGAATCATCTTCAAGAACACAAATAAATCCATAAATAGTTGGTCAGGTCCAACTAAATGTACAGCATTTTAGTATTTGTGTCTTAAGAAAAATAAAACCAAAGGCTTCACTAACAAGACAGGATTCAAACAAACACCCATCGACACTATTGTTAGCCAAAGCCTAAGAAAAGTGGAGACGGATGTTGTTTCAGATAGCATCACTGTGAGAAGGCCCAACTGGAAAAGGAGACACTGCCCCTATAAACTAAACTCGTGGACACATTGTATGGTTAATTCCAGCCACTGAAGGTTACAGTATAAAACCGGACTTGTCGTAGTGACAATTTGATGACAGCCAAAATGTAAATAATCAAAAGTCAGATTATTGTTCACCTCCCAACACCGTTCAAGCTCGTTACATTTACGGGGTGCCAATGTATTGTAGCAAAGCAAGGTGACGCAAAACTTTACTAAACTATCACAATATGTAGTTTCCAACATTACAAGAGAAAGCCTCGTATCATGCCCAGTGTGTTGTATTCTGTTTCTTTCTCTGCTGAACCCCTTGATGATGTTTCGACAATCCTCACCTGCTTCCCTCTTCTTGGACTTGATCTTTGGCTCGATGTCAACCAGCAAGGTATCAAGTGGGAGGCTGTCCGGAAGGATAAAGTAGCGAATGTTGTTGCCACGAATACTCAGTGATTCCAGCTGAGTGGGCTCCCTGTTTTTCAGAGTCATTTTCACTGCCTTCAGGTGGGTGTTCATGCTCACATCAACACCTAAAATGGGAAAATAAGGTAAAGATGGATGAAACGCAATAAAATGAACACAGGCAAGCCAACATACACTAACTGCAAGAGACTAGAGAGTAATAATAATCATCATGTCCATACTAAGCCGGCTAAATTTGAAGCATCTTCTTGCGGTTTCACCTTCTAATACACACTAAGCCAGCACTTTCACACCAGAAAATATGAACGTCTCAAAAACATTTAGTGCAGACAGGTAAACCTGAGCTTTTGTCTGTCCGGGACTGATGAGGCAGTAAACTTAAAGAGTAACTTAACACCCTGGAAAATCCTGTCAGTGTTTCCCATATGTTCATTTATTTGTGGCGGCCCGCCACAATATCAACACTGACTGCCACATATTGAATTTTTATTAATTTTTTTAAACTAGGCCTATTTAAAATCATATTCGACTGCAGAGCACCATAGCACATTTGTGCAGCACATCCTCTCGCTCTCTCCTTCATGAACACAGCTGCTCAAATCCGTCAACAACGCTGTCAATGTCAGAGACCCAGCTTAAAAAAAGTTATTAGCAAGCGTGTAAGGAGCCTATTTAATAAGGAGAGCTGTGCGCCACAGTTACACCGTCATTCTGTAGGAAACACCAGAAACCTCCAGTGATTCTTCTCACCTCGCTGCAGTGATGTACCGGTGGACTCCAGGACCCTGTGACATCACTGTTCTGTGTCGTTACAATGCAACAAAGCAAATTTCTGACCACACTCTGCAGTCAGAGCTGCAAAAAGATTTAAACTTTTAACCAGAGAGGGGAGCTACTTTTCAGCTGTTAGTCTTTCAAGAACACAATTATTGTTCAATCTCTCTCTCTAATCACTCATTTAAAAATACCAATACAGCCAAAAGCTGTGTCAACTTTGCAATTATAAAATAGTGATTCGAATGATGTCTCGGCACAGGAGTCACACGTTTACAAAGTAGCGGCAATGATCCACAAACAAAATACTGTTTTATTCTCATTCAGCTGACTGTAACAAGAGTAAAATATGTAAATTAGAACAATTAAACCATAACTGCACTCTGAGACTCTACAGTTTGACTGTCCTACTTTATCCCAGACTGTGGCCTTGAGGCACAGTTTTTAGTGTTTGCCATCTGAAAGGAGTGGATAGAAGAAACCTTGAAAGAAACAGGCTTGGTAAAGAACAGGGTGACACACACTCTTAACACAATACAGAGGCCTGTGGATGCAATTTATAAATCACATAAAACCCTTAACTAGAATCATTATGTCCCACCTTTGAAAAACAAATCTCTCACTGCAGTTTACTTGTACACAAGTAGCTGCAACACATTTCACTGATGCACCAGCCGGCTCTTACCTGTGATGGTGCCATGGACCTGGGTGCCATTCTTCAGTTCAATGGTAACCGTCTCATGGCTGAGTTTCATCAAAAACCTACAAGTATCAAACAAAATAACGGTGTGAAAACACAGATCTTTGCCTTTAACCTTTCACAACTACACACGAACATTACTTCAACATTATACATCGCTTAAAGTTAAGATTAGCCTGCAGTTAGCTACCGAACTAGCTAAGCTATGTAGCTTTCAGCACCAAAACAAATGTATTCTGACGAGGGGAGCTTTGATTTAATTTAATTTAGGGAGCAACAATAAATAAATATAAACGCCTCTGTCTACGGCTTTTTAAATAATGTCGCTAAATGCTGATGTGAAGTGAACTTTGCAGAGAAGAGCGAAACTCAAACGAGGCCTGTGTGCAAACTAACCTTTGCGTCGGTAACGTTACGTTTGTTAAAGTTAGTTAGCGAGTATTGCTGCTATAATACCTGTGTGACACTACAACTAAATCCACTTCTCTACACTTAATTTAGAGCCTGTATGTCTGCACTCATCTGAGGCTTTAATAAGAGCCTGGCTCATTGTAACACGGGGCCGCCTCCATTCATTTCGTTCACCGCTTCCCGCCTCATCACCGTTCTTCCGTTCACATCTAAGTCCATCCATCAGCATCGCCTTATTTTCACCATCTCATATCACAGCACTCAATAAACGGTGACTTCTCACGACCGCTTACCGGACTAGTTTCATGATGGTGACGGACTGTAGAGAAAAATCCTCCACCAAAGATAAAAAATTACAGCGCTCAGATGAAAACACAGGCCGCTGTTGTACGTTTTACGTTTACGTCGCGCTGATATGACGTCACTCAATCAGCGACAGCAAAGCGGAAACGTTACCAATAAAAACATCGCCGCCTAACGGTGGAGCAACGAACATATTTAGCACGTGTAAAGTTTAGACCACAAGCCTTTACACTTATTGTATAAAATATAACCATTAAATACGGTCATTCCATAACTTTAATCACTAAACTATTATTTTTCAACTTTATTGAACAATTCAGAAAGGGGGAGTATGAGTAGACGTCTGCACAATAAATATACAGCAGCGTCAGATTTGTGACCAGATAAAACATTTTTTTTAAAATAGAAAGAAAGAAATTGTGTTTCACAGTGTCTTCAAGAAGAGTATCAGTTTCCAAGAGATTGTTTCAGGCAACATGAAAGTTTTTGTTTCACTGTTGTTCTTGATTTATGGACGTTTTTCATAGCAGGTATTTTGACTAACACAGTAGGAAAAACAGAGGTGTTACTAATAAACTAACATTAACAATGTCTCTGTTCTATCAAAGTGTCCCAGTAAGCCAGCAAGCACAATACCAGGACCCTGAAACCTAAGCTGCTGAACAGTGCTTTTCCTACTATGACATGTCAAAATGTCTTCTGCAGAAAAATGCCAGTTGATTCTACTTCAGATTGAAAATAAATATCTGTATATTTACTTACGAGTCTAAAGCATGTATATAAGTAACTTCGTGGGCTGTAAAGAATCTGAAAAGATCTTCAGTGTGTTTTTAACAAATAATCCAGCAACAATAAGCTGTTAAGGAATAAAATGCACTGATTTAACTTTGAATGTGGCTCCACCATACCCTAGCCATTTTGTGTGCATTTTTATCAAACACACTTTCACTGTGTTTCAGGAGCACTGGATGAGTTCAGGTGCTAAGTTTGAAAAATAAATCCTTACAACGACATAAAGTTGGAATAAGACAACTTTGCTGGTGTAGTTGTAGTTTTCACTGGCTGCCAGTCTTTGTTGCTAAAGAGTCGTTTAACTGAGTACTTTTACTACTATGGTGATGGTTGGAACAGTACATTTTCACTGGTAGTGGGACTGCTCTGGAGCAACAGGGTGATGTTTTGAATAATGACTTTAAAAAAAATCTTACTTGAAGACTTAGATTTAGGTGAAGGTAGTTTCCTGAATCTCACCAACAGTTTTTAAACAAGTTATTCTTCCGCAGACTAATAATCAGTTTTTAAAAGTATATTTACTTGATCATGTTGTTTATGAGAAGTGGAAAATGACTGTAGATTGCAGCCTTACAGCTCTACCAAGGAATCACTGGAAAGAGAAACCGTGATGTGAAGCACAGCGACACACTTTCACCTCTTTTTATTGAGTAAACTTTGCACTGACACTTTCATTTACAGTTTTGGCCACACATCAAACCTCTCTTATGGACTGACAGGGAATGTATCAAGTATCATTTATGAGAGTGCAATTCTATTTTTTTATTTTTTAGTCTGCAGCGGTTGGTTGAGGGATCGTTAAAATATAAACTTTATATATACGGAGTACAGAATGGCACAGGACCATTCCCCTGACACCAGAAACCCAATTCTAAATAAAAAAACAAACAAAATAATAATAATAAAAGCTGCACTCATCAGTCCTCCACATCTTGTCCGACAGCACTGGATTAGTTTAACACATTAACAGCATGTTTGTGCAAATTAAAAGACGCCGGATTCAGTGCTTCCATTGTGTGTCCTGTTGCAATCATGCAACCTAAAACAAACGGTCATTCTTCAGGAAACAACGTCTGAAATTTTATGGGCATCATCAGCTGCCCTCACATCTTAGTAGGCTTTGTGAAATGTCTTCATCAACACCTACCAAACTGCACCTTCAGAGTTCAACAAGGAGAGGAAAAGGTGTTATTTTAGTTTTTTTTGTCACTTCCTCTACAGCCAAGATCACTTCAGTGGACCACTCCAGACCTCACACTTTAAACCAGCTTGAAACTCAAATTCTGATTGCATATCACGTTCTGTCTAACTGCCTACTTTTTTGAAGTAGAGGGAGACATTTCAACAAAATCAGAATTTGCTCTTAAACAGGATATCTTTACATTTGTTTGGCCTGCCATGAAAGTCTGATTAAAAACTCTCGTTATCATAATTTTAGTCCCCCCAAAGCACCAAATTGTGTCATTAACACAACAGGCAGTGTCTAATTTGCTTGTAAACATTACAGCTGGGCAATAAAAGTTTAAAGATAAAGGCTGAATGACAACAAATAAACCCAGTTTTTGATCAAGTGAAATGACAGAAACTTGGCTACTGATTCTCTGGTGGTGTGTTCCCCATTATCTTTCATTAGCAACTTTGTTTAGCATGTTTTAAAAGTAATGACACAAATAAATACTAACAAATACGATCCAAACAAAAAGGCACACAGAACCAACAACTCTGGTCTCAACTGGAAGAAATTTCATCTCTATAATGAGGAATAAAAAAACAAATTAATTAAACAAAAAGGATAAATTACAATAAAAACCCAACCCATCTCCAATCTACCAACAGCACACGGTACCGGCCATCAGTAGTGGAATAGATGTGATAAAAACAAACTAAATTTTAGTGTTCCCATTTACATTGTCTGGTTGTTTTGGATCAGTTTTCACAACAGTTGCAATGTGCAAAGAGACAAACTGTAAAGTCAGCGCTCAGAATACAGACAAGTTTCAATTTTAATTACTAAGCGTACAGATCAAAGAATGAATATGCATTTCTCATGATTTTAACATTACATGTCATTACATTTTATCACTGAGGAGCAGCGTTGCAACAAAATTGCTCTGGAAAGGAGAAAAACAAGTCAAATCTCAATGTTGCAGTGTATTGAGTGCAGCAGTGTAAATTATAGTGGTTTAATGTCATATGCTTTACAGCATTTCAGCAGTGTACTGATTATAAAACTCCCATTGATTGACATATCAAAGCTTTTACTAAAAAAGTAAACTGATGCATCATTTTGACTTGTGTGAATGATTTACTGTAGTGCAAAGTTAGAGTCCAGATTTCTTTATCTGTATTTACAGTAACACATAAATATCTTTTTATTTCTTCTAGCTTACATTAACTACATCTAGTTTTATCTTTTGTATTATAAAATCTTATTATATAATTTGTTGATTTTAAATTCGCTGCCTTGTGTGAATCACTTTGTAACCTTTTTATTTTTAATTTTATACATCAAGAATAGTAATATTATTGATATAATTTTAATTAAATATGTAATTCTTACTCTACATTATTTCACTGACTTCTGCACTTTTTTTTTGTCGTTGCTATTTGTATAATCTTGAGGAAATGACCACAGAATACTTGGCCGCATTATTTAATAAGAATGTTTATATATTAAAATATAATAAAATTCACTGAACACAATACTGTGACTATCTGATGCCTAATTAGAGATGAAAGATGTTTTCCATATCAATATGACCCCAAAATTTTCCGTACAGAATTTTGTGTGAAGAGTTTTGCATATTGTGAAAACTGAGCCAAAGCAATTTCAAAATACAGCAATATGGATGAGAGCTCATCTCTGATAAAGACTGAGAATTATTTGGAATGGGTAGCAGGATGGTGCGGTGAGCAGGTTCAATTCCCTCCGACAACAAGCACACATGATGCTGAGGTGCTGAGACTGACCTCTGATCTCCCTGTGCAGTGGGACAAGACCACTTCTCTTCTGTGATCACTGGAGTATTACAAAAGATAAATATATCATAAAGTCCAGATAAGCGTGTTGTACTAGCGTGACGTTTACTGAGCAGACAGGTGTATCGGAAAGATCAGTAGGCGCTCTAACAAAGCAGGCACAGTGTGCATGAAGGTCCATAAATCAGAATCAGGCCCTCTGATTGTACAGTACGCTAAACAAGCTCCAAGGTTACAGTCATCATCATCTTATTTGGCTCTAGGAGCTCTGAACAGGCTCGTGGTTGGGTCAGCGTGTTTATAAAGTGTGGGAACACAAGGCAAGATTTCAGCATGATCAGCACCAAAACGCCACCCTGGACAAAGTGATAAGACAAAACACAGGAGGCAGGGAATAAATAAAATAAAATAAAAAAACATGTGCAGCATTTTATGTGTTTATGTGTTATGATATCAGTAGCTTCCCATTGATGTACTCTGTTTTAAACACTCATTTGTTTCAAAGAATAGTTTGTCTGTTTTTCTTAAAGCAGACAAAAGCACTTAAAAAAAACTAAATCTAAATGCATATGACATCATCTTTACTGGACAAAGTCCGCAGGGCTGTATGTCCTCTCTAGATACAGTATAATACATACAGTAAACACTCAACTCCCAAAGACCTTTCATTGAGCCGTTACATCAGTGCCTCCCCCTATTGTTTTCTGTTCCTCTTTCATCACTCTCTCTCCCTGTTCTTGACTAAACCGTCTCTTTCCACATCGCTCTGTCGCTGTCACACCAGGTGTACTTGTTCCTCCCACTCCTCCTCTGGTGATTGGTCCCCTTCTAACTGAAGGACGAGGTCTAAGTCTCTCTCTGTGGCCTGGGCAGTGTGTGCGGGACTGTTTCCGCATTGGGAGTGTGAGCACGGGTGTGTGTGCGCTTCGTCCAGCGACAGGTCAGCCACACACCCTGCGTCCACACCCTCCTCGCCAGCATCTCTATTTTCCAGGTCTAGAGTGCTGGGCCGCGATGTCTTCAGGCCCTTCATACCCGCAGCACCTAGACGGGGACTTGCCGGCCCCCTGTCAGCTTCTGGCTCGCCCGCCAGGGGCTGCCAGATCGGGATGGGGGTCACGTCCCTGGAGGTCTGGCTCTCTGACTCAGTCTCAGTGTGTGTGTCAGGGGAGGAGTCAGTTTCTGTGGTGGGCGGGGAAGGGATGAGGGCCAGGCTCTGGGGGTTGTTCTGGGGGTTGATGTTGTTGTTAAACCAGGCCATGATGTTGTCCAGCAGCTGGGCACTGGCTGTGGGGTCCAGGGGCTCCAGACTCTGAGGGTCGCTGGGGGTGAAAGGGCCTCCTGGTGGGATCACCGGTGAAAGCAGCAGCTCCGGCTCAAGCTCTGGAGACGGGAGGCACAGCTGGGCAGGGGGCTGGGGGTCCGATGGGTGTTCGCGATCGTAGGCGGCAGGACGCTCCTGAGTGTAGGAGCTTCTGCGTTCTGGGCAGGGGTTGTAAGAGCTGTCCGATATTGGGGTGCTGTCAAACGTGGCTGTGTGTTCCCGGTCATATGAACTAGAATGGACGGGGTTTTGGGTGCGTTCAAGTGCGCAGGAGGCAGTGTGCTCAGCCTCAGCCAAATAACCACTGGAGTGGCAGTAACTCTGTTCTTTGCCGTCATAGCGAGGATCTGTGATGGTGATATGGTTGAGCACATACGGAGTGCCCAGTGCATTCTGGTCTTGTCTATGACTGCAGTCGCTGTAAGCAGGTTCACTGGTGTACGGAGCAGTGAGTGTACTGTGGCTGTATGTGTGGTGTGAGCAGAGCTGCTCCTGCGTGTGTGTGTCCAGGTCATAAGGAGTGGTTATGTTCCCCAGTTTCATAAGGCTGTCTCCCAGCTCCAGCAGCTCTGCACTGAGGGAGGGAGGTGGGGGTGGCAGGGGGAGGGAGTTAGACAGGGGAGGCTGGGAGGTGGAGTCTGTCCTGTTAGGAGGGCGAGGAGGATCCAGGAGAGAGGTGGGGAAGGAGGAGCCCCTGGCTCCCGGAGGTCCGTCCGTGTTGAGAGAGTGCAAAGCCACATCACCCAGGTCTCCCGTGGGACCCAGCCTCCTCTCCTGTCCTCTGTCCAGTCCACGCTCCATCTCCCCTCTCCCCTCCATGCCTCCCTCCAGGCCTCGCTCTCTGCGGGACTCCTGCAGGGACAGCTGGATGGCCAGCAGGATATTTGGGTCATCTTCATCCAGCGAGCCCAGCGCTCTTCTGCGGCCCTCACTTCTCTCTGGACCTTCTGGAACACAAAATGTCGCATTAAAACAAGGACTGCTTTGTTTAACCTGATTGCCAATTGATCCCAGTGATCAATGCCTCTGCGTGCTTCGACCAGATCAGATTAATGTTGCAATAACTTAAAATCCCATTTGCTGGATGTCCAGTGTAGTGACAAGTCAAAATTTATAAGTGGAGGCAATGAATGGAGCTGGATTAGGATCCACAGTTAGAGCAAATATATTGCTGTAAAAATCTATTGTATATGGTACTACACAGAAGTGAACATGGTACAAAAGGCCATGTACTGTATATACACATTTTGGATATTCCTTTTTGTAATAAAGGGCTTTCTGTGAGGCTGTTACTACATTAAAACATTTGCCAGACCTGTGTTGTCACTCCTCCTGCTGGTCTCTGGCGTGTTGCTGCTGCTTCTGAGGTTGTGCAGACTCAGCATGTCTCCTCTGCGTCGTGGCCTGTGTCTACGGCGGTACTGGATGTCAGCATAATCCTGCAAAAGAGTGGTTCAAGATGGGTTATTATCGAGCAGTTTTGTATCGAGCAGTTTCACAATCTTAAGCACAGAACACAGAATTTAGCCCATGCATACGCACAAAATGCCAGGAACAACAGTGCGTTACCTGTGAAAGTCTCTCTCTTTGATCTCCTGCTCCCAGTACAGAGTGACGACTCCCCATCTTAACACACATAAGCAAACTAAGTCAGCTGCAGCCGTGGTCATGCATTAGATGACTTAGGTCACTAAGCATAGGTTTAGGGAATAGCATTAGCTGGGCATGAACCAAAAAGTTAGCAGAACAAAACAGTTATGGTGCGACAGGAGTCGTCTCTGCTTACCTCAGGGGAGGCAAAGCCAAGGTACTCCCAGTCCCATGATCCTCCAGGGTAACTAAAACAAACAAGTAAATGTTGGCTAACAGTGACACACATGAAGCAGATAACTTCAATGTTCTTCTTCATCCCTGCCAGTGGAGGGAAGAAGTAAACAAAACCATGTACTGTTTGAGTGAGTCCAAGTGTGTTTGTCCATACTTCCTGCGGGGAGGCTCAGGCGAATCATTGGGAGCGACGCCTCGGGCCACCGACGCCAGGAATTCTTGCCTCTTCTGCTGCACCAGACGGGCTGCACTGATTATCTTGTGGCAGGGCGTCCTCAGGTACGGCCGGTTGACCTTCTGCGCCAGATCCTCCACAACCATCTCCAGGTCCGTCTGGGAGGAAACAAACAGCAGCATGATAACCTCCGTCTGCTCGGAGACTGAAAAGTCAAATTTGCAACTCATATTTAATTCCTATTATAGATAAGACATGAGCGGAGCATATTTAGAATATTCTTTATCTCACAGGAGACTTTTATAAAAATTTTAAGCCTGTTCAAGTGTCTGAAAAATAGACCTCTGATGGTTCAAATATCTTTGCAAAGCTCTGCTCTGCTGAATATTCATACAAAGAAGAATTATGGAAATGATTTTGTTGACCCCCTGACATGTCGTCTAGCATCACCATTAGTAATACAACACCTAAACATCAGATTGCCACGGGACTTGCTAACAACACTTTGTTCTAACCAGTTTAACCCTGTGTGGTTTTAGGGATGACTGGATGGGCTTAAATTGTTAGTCCTGTACTTTCAGAGGACACATGCATGTCACAAGTTAGGTTCAGTGACTTTATTTGTACCCGTGGGCAGATTTGGTTCCCAGTAGACAGACAAGGCATCCATGTTGACACACATTGTACAAACAACACAGACAAACATGATAAAAGTGCTCAATCAAAACTAATCATGTTATAAAAAGAGAAAAATAACAATAAAAACATCAACTAGAATAAATAACCATTAGACTAAATAATGTAAAATTCAGGTACTAATGTTGCTATGAATTATTCATCTGTGTGATGGCTGCTGGAACAAACCTAGTAAATCTTTATACCGCTTTGTTCTACAGGAAGAATCTTACTTTCGCTGCACATATGTATTAGATTACCTGCATGAGCTCAAATATCTCTTTCTGGGTGCTGCCTTGCTGCAGGAAGAAGCCGTACGGGTAAGAGCACTTCAGGACGCGCCGCGTCTTCAGCAGCTCGCACACCCCGTCCTCAATGAACCGCGTGTTTGGAGGCGTGCCTTCGCCTGGACCGAGATTATCATTATAATGCAGATAGGATTAAAGCATTAAGATTAAAACAAAACAAAACACTTTATACACCTCGTATCAGTTGAAAGGAACATACTTAAGCAGCTGACAATCAGCTTTACTCAATCAGTATTAGAGGGACTTACGGCAAATGAAGGCTCTGCTTAGCTGCTCCATCTTCTCTTTAGCTGTTTTCAGCAGTTTCTGCTCCAACTAATCAACGAGTAGAGTGAATACACATGATCATCAGATTGTTATGCATCCCAAATTGCCTTTTTAGAAATTCTGGCCAGCTTTGCATTGTTATAATTGTGTGTGCGTGTGTCGAGAGGGCATTACCTTATAACTGTGCTCATGGTTCTTGAAGCGGGTATAGTAGTGCATGAAACGGTCCAGCTCTTGAAAACTTTTGTGCTTCTTTTCTGCCTGTAACAAGAAGCAACTCATTTTCATTCAAACATCTTGGCGTGCGTTGAGTACATGAAAAGCTGACGGTCGCATGAACACGTGGTTCAATGACGTATCATCAGAGAGGCAATCAACCAGTTCTTGCAGGTGGAAAATGTAAGCAGGTTTGTCTGAATATATTTTGTGCGAATGTTTGCTTCAGTGAGAGCTTGTGTGCGATCGACTGAGTGTGTATTTTGTAATCTTTTGAGCATATGTGTGTATTTATACCTCTACAGTCATCTCCTTGGACTGCTCTTCTAGCTGTTGAATGACCTCATAGCGAGTACAGCGATAGTAGCCTCCTGTTGATGAGCTGTGCTTCTTCCACTCCTCCAGACAGATCCAACAAAAGTCATACTTACACTACAGAGAGAGAGATGAGATCATGTCATCATTCTAACCAAAATACGGTAAATATAAATATATAAAAATAGAATGATTAATACAGACCAGAACTCATTATCTGTACAAATGATGACACACAGCTGACAGAGAGATTAATCTGTATACCTTGGCACACTGCATATGGTTGCATCCCTCATTCTTCTGAATGGGCGACTTGCAGTTGGCACACGGTTTGGAGTTAGTTAACAGCCACAGGCAGTTAGCAGCATCCTCATAGGCCTCACTCACACCTGCCACTGTGGAAAGCACACACACACGCACACGTTAGCAACATCACAATTGTCCAACATCTGTCCTGCAGATACACCCTCCAGCAGACATATGCATATTATATATATAATTTTTTTTTTAAAAAGACATTACAGCTGTGCAATATCACTATGAAAAATCTCATATCCCGATATTGGTAGTTTCATATTCAGATAATGATACATATCATGTTATAGCACGTTTTCTGTAAATTCAATAAGTGCGCTCCAATCAGGATTTTTTGGGCCAATCACCGATTGCTGAAAGCAGTATCGACCGATACCGATCACTGAGTCTATTTGAAGCTTTTTATTTATCATGTAGCATTATACAGTATACTGTATGTTGATTTAATTAGTCCTAAAAACAATGTATTAAGTATTAAAATTAACAGATGATAAAGTAAATGACAACTGTTTATTTTATTGCCAGGACACATGGGCAACAAATTCAATTCCCTCTGTCTTAGAGACTTCAACCATTGAAGCCTTTGTCTGATTACTGTGAACACCTTATAGCTTAACAAATATAGCTTTACTGTGGAATAAACTACAAAAACAGAACAAACACCTTCTTTATACATTTACTTCAACTATAAAAACTGCAACAAAAAAGGCTGAGTCGGTGATAAACTCTGAAGTAGCCGCTTTTTATTCTGGAAAGCTCAGGCAGGTTCTGCTTTAGAGGGTAGAGAGAGGGAGAGTGGGCTACAGAGAGGAGTCATAGCTGTCATCACTGAGATTAGAAAATAAGGGAAATTTAAATAAATAAGAGTACAATGTTAATTCCACATTATACTGTTGGTATATTGTTAATATTACTTATAGTTACAATATTCTTTATAATTTTATATGGTTTACCACTAGTATAGTCCTAATATTATTTCAGTGGGTTGTTTTCATTTATTGAATCCTTGTGCAAGAAGCACAGTCTAAATCTTTTACATAGGCCTACTGCCACCGGCTTTACCAGAGGAGAGAGTACCAACACTTCATATAAGGCCAGCAGGTTTTTAGTTGATTTTATAAAGGTTAAAGATACGGGAGACTTACTGGGAAACATTTAAACGGGAGGATACTGGCTTAGAACGGGGAAAACGGGAGGGTTGACATGAGAGGAGTAGAGAGAGGAGTGGGGTAATGTTAGGCTGCATCCACACTACTACGGTTTCTAAAAATTTTTTATAACAAATATGATCTTCTCTGTCCACAGCAGTGTTTTAGCTGTTTAGCTGAGTCTATATTAAAACGACATCTAGAGGCCGTTCACATACACTGGGCATGCTAATCCGCAGTTGCAGAAGATTTGGCGAAAGAAGAAAGTAATACAGACGAAGAACCACACCAGGTTTTTTTTTTTTTTGCATTGACCGACAACGAAGTGCGACTGTTTCTCAAAGCAACACAGGAGTACAAAGAGATTGTGGTGCCGGAAAACAGACTGGGAGTCATTGCAAAGTAAATACAGAGACATGCACAGTAGCCTAGGCTACAAGTGTTTACAGTATTTACACAGTACAAAATATTTTAATAAAAATACAGAAACTAAAACTCTGACAGTAGCATCGTGTTTTTGCTTTGCATGACTAATAAGACGAAATCAGAAAGCCAAATGTGAGTGTCTGTGTCATCGTTTTATAAAGTCCTCTGTTTTGCCCAAACAAACATCTTTGGATTGGGCGTTTTAATCTGGACGGGAGGCGGAAACGTAGCAAAAGCGATCCGTTTTAAAACGAAAACGGAGAGAGAAAGGCAGTCACCTGATTGAGCTCTCGTCCGTAGACTCTACATGATTCTTGCGAAGGTGGGTAAAAGGGTTAGAGGTGTTTGAGTCTTTCATGTGGACCGCTCTGCAGTATAATTTGCAACGTATGGTTTCCTGCTGTTAACCCCATTAACAAGGAAACAAAACTGGAAACACAAACAACACAGGATCAGACTTACACTCCTCAGGTTTCATCTCTGTGACCTTCTGGAGCCAGTTTCTCCACATCTGACAGTCACATGGCTCATGGGCCTCGCCAAGGCACTCCCTGCAGTCAGGGAGTGTGATAAATAAAGTACAGTCAAATACTATGAGACTAAAGCAGCATAACAACTTATCACTCATCCCTAGAAAGCTAGGCAGAAAGATAAGAGTGAGAGAAGAATGAGGTCATGATGTTGGCCTGCAAACTTTTACAGCGTAGTTTTCAAAAAAACAAAATTGGTTAACGCTGTCAAGCCCTGAGTGAACAACCATGACCATGTTGTGCAACACAGTGGCCTCTTCGTCAAGCTGGGTTGAGTGTGAAAGTATGAAATGAATGGAGAGGGAAAGTGTGTGGCTTAAACCCTACATTGCTCTATATTTGAAACTTGAAAGTTAAGTGTATTTCTGAGATCAGAGGTGCATAATTGTATGTGTGTATGCAGCCAATAAACCGTGAAGTGTACCAGCAGAAAAGGTGACCCTTGCCACAATCGACGGCTGGGGAGGGCAGCAGGGGGAAACTCTGTGGGTCACTGTCCCCGGGGCCTGGACGGGTGAGCCGCACCGCCCGCTCACAGCGTGCTGCGGGACACCAGCGGATGGCGGGATTGTTCTCCACAAATGCCTGCAATAGAAAGCGAAAGAGAGCACACAGATAAATGATAAGAAGATACAGAGGTAGAGGATGAAGAACAGAACAATTTGAAGAGCAGACGTGATTGGGAAATAACGGAAAACAGGAAGAAACAAACAGACAGGAAATAATTTGTCATATAAATATGCAGCAAATTACCCAATATAAATTTTCAGTTGAAAAAAAAGGATCAATTTAGCTGCGGTGAGACTTTGGGAACATAAATCAATATCCGTGTGTATTGTTTTTACCTTGATGTCAAACTGTAGATATCGCTGGTCCATCTCTCTGGAAACCACACTTTCGATCACATGCACCGGCACCAACTGGTAGCACTCGTAGGCCGGGCAGAAGATGTTGTGTGCATCACCCTCCTGAATCTTTACATTGAGGAACCTGAAGAACGCAGTGAGCACGTGTCAGGAAAGCTGACACATAAATGTTCAAACACCCTGACGTATGCAGGAACATTTACACACACAAAACACAGGTCCCTACCCTTCCCAGCATGCTCTGCAGAACTCGTGTCCACAGGACATGTCCACTGGATCCTCAAACACTGAGATAGAGCAGAGACAGATTCCACACTGCAGGGAGACGGAAGATAAACACATCGCAGGATATTCAGATGTTGTCCAACACTTAATGATTTCAAAGTGATATCTAACAAATTACTCTATTCCATTAACTTGAGGTTCAATGCTTTTTGATGTGTTTTCATGATCTACATTGGAAATGGACAAAATAACAGCAAACCAATATAGCAACTGAAAGAAATCCTACCTTTGCAACAAATGAACATGTTTGGTTGTGTGAAAGAGAACCAAGTCAATTTCTTTGTAATTCCTGAGGCCAATTTGCGAGGTTGAATCATTGTATTAGATTTTATTATTACCATCATGTTGTGATGTGATGGCCATCCAATATTATTATCCCTATTTTTCGAAAGACAAGCAGAACTCCCATTATATTATTATTTTATTATTGTATAAGTAAGCACATCGTAAGCAGTGTACAATCCTGAGTCAAATTCCTCATATGTGAACACATACCTGGCAATAAACCTGATTCTGATTCTGATTATACTTTTCAAGTAATATCAAATCACATGCCTCTCTTAAAATACAGCCCGACATCCTTTAACGTCTACAAATCTTCCAGTTTAAGGAGTCTTAAAACTTAAAAGCGTTGGTTGGTTTTTGAATTGGGGTTGTATAAGGTACTCCAGTTAGTTGTGGATGGCCGTCCACAGCAGTATATTGCTTAGCTTCTGTGCCAGTAAAACTCTCTGCCTCTCCAAACAAGGGGCATGTCAACCGCCACCTACTGCTGATAATACACTGACTATGGATAAGTACCTCATACAACCCCACTTCAAAAAATCCAAACTAACCCTTTAAGGTCTGAACACTGTGATAGCCTACAAGTTAAACCTTAGTCAGGATTTGCAGGCAGACAAGTACTGGATGCGTAATTACAATGGAAAAGAGGCTGATGTGCAACTCCAAAGAGTAGAAAGAGGAAGTACTGTGAGAAAGACGGCCTATGACCTCCTTTTTCTCTGGTAAGATAAGACATTAACCTATAATCAAATAAATGAGACACTCTGCAGTCTGACAAAAGTTCAACTAGAATAAACTTTTTTTTAATACATAGACAAGTTTGCAATAGATGCACTTTAGTCCACTCATTCATGTCAGCTGTCAACACAAGACTTTAAATACAGTGGATATTGTGGAAATGTAATGGATGGACCATTTCATTTCATCATCATCCATCCGTCATTAATCAACTAAATAAGTCAATTCACATTCAAACGTAGGTTTATCAAAAAAACAACATCAGAGATTTGCTGCATCTTGAAGAGTTGGTTAAGATTAAAAGGTATTCAAGTCATCACTGGGTGTCTCACCGTAGACAGGCCTTCCTCTCCAGGTGTGAGGCAGCTGTCAGTCGGTGAGGTGAGGGTGAGCGTGAGGGGCGAGCGCGGGGTCCTAGGGGTGCGAGGCGAGGGTAGAGTGTCCCAGGCATTGTATCCACTGGGCGGTGGGATGGGCATGGCCACACCTGAGCGCTGGCAGCAGCCTTCAGCGTCTGACATCCAGGCTTCCAGAAGCTTTTCTCTGTCCCAGTCTGAGAGAAAATGAGAGAAAGAAAGAGAGAGGTTGCATTCACAAGTTTGGAGGCAGGGAATACCTATGTCATTTTCTCTGAATAATGCAATCACACACTGACAGTGCTGTGAGGGTTTGTGAAGTTGATAATTGACTTTCTTTAACAGACAAACACACACACCATGCGCTCGGAGCAGGGCCTCAGCAGTGAAGAGGGGGGCTTGCAGCATGTCAGCCGTCTCTACGATGAGCATGTCCTTCAGCCTGCGCAGGTCTTGAAGCTTCAGTCCCTCATAAGGCTGAAGGGGGGGGGGAGAATTTCTTTTTACCATCACATGGTTCACTTTAAGGACATTTCCTGTTTCAAAGTTGAAGCACTTACTAAGGTCCCTGACCTTAAAAAGAATAAAAATAGCACATTAACATTAAAAGTACAGCCAGCAGGAAACCCCCAGATCTAGTAACTGTGATCTCACCTCCTTGTATTGCAGCAGGTTGGTTTCGCCATGTGCGTCTGTGTTTGACTGCTGAGCTGAAGAGGAGGAGAAAACCATCTGTGACTCCAGGCTGAGGGCCAGCTCGGTGTGGTGATGCCGCTCGGCGTGATCGCATGGCGTCAACCTGTCCTCGTCCTCCACAAAAAGGTCCGCCTCGCTCTGGATTAGCAGCTAGAGGGGAAGGACAAGGAGGGAGAAGAGAGAGAACAAAAGGAATGGGAGAAAGAGGGGAGACATGGATAATAGAGAGGAACAAGAAATTGAAGGAACTTGCAACAAAAGAGAACAAAGGAAGCGAGCGGCAACAGCAAGTGGAGCAGACAAAGAGAAAAGAGGAGGAGGGGGAGAACAGAGAAAGAGAAAACAAAAGAGGTGGTGTTAGAAAACAGAAAATGTAAAAAGATGGAGAAAACGACAAGTGGAAGGGAACAAGAGTCAAAAGAAAGTTTGGTAAAATGGAAATTGATTGAGGTATGGACAGTTTATGAAAGAGATGAATAAACAAGGACAGAAGAGAGGGAATGTAGAAATGAAGAGAAATGTGTTTTTATCTAAAAAGATGCACATATCAGTATTTAGCTCAATTTCTTGGAAAAAAACAAGGGAGGAAGCAGTAGCACTACTTGGATCAGACAGTAATGAAACAAAGCAGATGCTCTTGATGCAAGGACTGGTATAATACTGTGTACAGATTTCCAGGACTGCGCTCCGTGTGATTGGATTTGGCAAAGATTTTACAGACAGATCTGCCATACAGAAAATAATGCTCATCCTAATGCGAGTTCGGTGACACACACACACACACACACACACTTTCTCTCACCTCCACACAGCTTTTCATGCCTGCAGATGCAGCGTAGTGCAGACAGGTGCTGTGGTGATTGTCGGTGGCGTTGACGTTGGCCTTCTCATACTGACCTCCCTCCAACCTGGCTCCGGTCCAGCTCAGGATCATCTATCGACAGGGGAACCCACAAATAAACACATGTTGTCAACTTTAACAAAAGAAACAACTTTAAATAATACACTTTGAGTTTGTACACTGAACTACACCTGCAGGCAGTCCGCACGCCGCTGCTCGTCCCTCTGGGGTCTGGCCAGTCGGGGCGACAGCGCTCCCTCCGACAGCAGCAGGATCTGTGGGCCTTGGCACAGCACGTGGAGGCACGTCTCGTTGTGCACATTGCGCTTGTTGGGGTTCCCCTCTTTACTGAACAGGAAGGACCTATACGATGCAGGAAAGAAAGCCAGGAATAAATTAAACAGAAGAAGGCTTAAGGATAAAACAAGTTCAGAGGAGTTCAAAAGCGACGTGGGAAGAGAAGAAAGCAATAGGTAGAAGACTTCAATCAGAGGGTGGAAGAGGAAACTGCAGCATACAAAAGAGAGAGATCGCTGTGGAGGAAGGAGGAGATGGGGGGATGGAGTGGAGATGACATGAGGTTAAAGTATAATGGTGAGATGGATTGTGAGATGAGTGTTAGAGAGAGGGAGAAGAAAGATGGCAGAATATTGACTATTTCTGTTTAACATCTCTGAGATAATGACCATGCTGGCTAGCAGGAGTACACACACACACACACACACACACACACACACACACACGATGATGGATGTGCCAGTTGCACTGGAAGCCAGGCTGCGGTTGCAGTTCTGTTTAGTAAACAGTGTTTCTCTGCTCTTTGTCTGTCAAAACCTCCATTTACTGATTAGCTTTCCGCTCATTCATTTGGCTCCACCTATTTTTTCCCCTCTTCATGATTCTTTCCCCTCCTTTTCTGTCCTATACTTGCTTTTTTCTCCTCCTCTACAAAGTTTTTTTTTTTTCCCAAATGACATCCTCCTCTACATTATCCTATGGTAGCAGCATGTTAATCTGTAAGGACAAAACCTGTTTCTATTTCTTTAGTGGTTTAATATGAATAGTGGGGCAAAGAAGAAGAAAAGAAAAAAGACGCTGCTAAGCCTCTCTGCTCCCTCTGCACTTTGGACACAGCAGCAGCAGCCACTATTGAATTAGCGTTTGAATGTTTCCTTATTGTGCAGCCTTTCAGCATATCCGTCCACTGCTGTCCTGCTCTTCCACTTTTGACCTTCTCATCCTGTCAGCCACAAGCCCCTGCAGCCTCCCCCTAATGACTGCACTGCCAATTCACCCACACAGCAGTTCAGGATGGATGGCCCTAATATCAGTCTAATACAGACAACAGTCTAGGGGACGTCACATGTTTTGCTGCACTTGTCGAGCACCAAACTGTTCAGACCACAAAGTCATTTGACGAGGGCAGGAAACTTCATGGGAGAGTCAAAGCAATTCACACTGAAATCCTGAATTAGGTTGTCCTGTGCGGCCAAAAGGTAACCGAACCTGCCCGCGCACAAAAATAAAAAAGGGGAGTTGTTCGGGAGCTGCAGTGTGTTGACAAATATGTCTAACCACATGACGTCACAGTTGTTGTTTTTACATATTTGTAACACTGTTTAGAACAACATTCAGTTGTTGTTGTTGAGATAGGGTTACACTTCCTGAACTACACGCATTTTTCCAGTAATAGGTCCACTTGTGATTTGCACTTCTCTTGGGATTACTAGCCAATCCAACCCACGGAGACGACTAGAGGACAGCAAATAAACAAGGAGTAGATAGACGTTAAAAATAATCTGAAAAACAGACTCTGCATCTACCAGCCCACGCTTGTCCTCTATGAGTCTTTATTTTGTCTGAGATTTCTCGGTCGTCTATCTGCTTGGACAGAGGGTCCAGTCGAGCTGCTATAACAAAGGAGCATTTCCTCTGATACTAATCAGGAGCAGAGCGCTGTGTTCAGCACGCCTCTCCGGCCCATTATAGGTTAGTAGGAAGGGACACAAATAGCACACCAATTGATTCACTGTGTTATATTCACAGACTCAAATGCATTAAGCGGTTGTGGAGTCACAGTTTCCCCTCTCTCAAAACACACACGCACGTGTGCACAAATGCAGATGCACAGATAATTGACTGGCTTTTTCAAACAGCTTCCTCTGACCCCCGTAATCATGGAAAGAAAGGGCAAAAGAGAGGAAGAGTGCAAGGAGGAGGAGGAGGAGATGAGGACGACTACTGAGTCACAGAATCAGCTGTCTCAGTCATGGCCATCAGCCTGATTATCCCTGCAGGGGGTAAAAAGACACACTGGTGTCTTGCGTGCTGTTCACACTACACAACTTGCCGTCTTGTGACGGGAGTCTTGACGTCGTTGTGGCGTTCACACTACGTGACTAATCGATTACAGGGGGTCACACATTACGCGAGCTGACAACGACTCTGTCACCCGACACTGGTCCCTAAACCACGTTTTGTCAAGAAACATACGTGAAATGTGAAACGGGAAATGACACGAACCTACAGACAAAACAGCTGTTGTTTGTTATTATAAAGACAGCAATTATAAAGACAAAGAATATGGGTGAAAGAATGGATTGGGACACGCAGGTAGCTGGGATTGTCTGAGCTACAGAGAGCGCTGGAGGTGAGTAAAAAGTGTTTTGCGGTGAAAAAGTAGTTGCCTGCTCTCATTGGCTGAATGTGGATGTCGAGTTGGCCGACTTCTCCAGATATTTGGCATGCTAGATATCTGGCAGACATTGGCGATGTGTCAGAAATGTGTCAGGGAGCCGTTTTGACACGTCATTGAGTAGTTCACATATAACGACTGATCGCCGATCAACCCCTGATTTACTCCCGATCACAGCCTGACGGTCGCCGAGCGGCAAATCGGGCTAAAAATCGTGTAGTGTGTACTAGGCTTAAGACTCAGTGACTTGCCTTTATTGTTTCTCTCAAGACATTATCCGACAGTGCTGGTGTATATTTGTGTACACCTATTTCAAACAAGTATGCATGCAACAAAACTCCTTACAGAAAAAAAGAACCATGCAGTAAATTTTTAAAAATCTGCTAACGCTTGCGAAGTGGCACTGTGGTGATTTAGCTTTGCACTTTCATTAAGTTGGGGGACTCAAGAGAAAGAGATTAAAAAGACCGGGAAAATCTACACAGCAGAAGCAGAGACATCTTGACTTAGTAAAAGACAGCTTTCCGTTAGGCCCAGGTCTTTCAAACTCTATGAATCCAAGTTTGTAAAGTGTGCTTTCTGATTTAAATTTGAAGCCCACTTTGAGGTAAACCTGAGTTATTTTACCAGTAGATTTACCACAGATAATCATCACACAACTGAGTAGTAAAGTTACTCCTCATGATGAGTACACCGAACCTCATGTGGAGTGCCCCTTTCATGTTTGCTTTTTGTTGAGTCTCTCACAGTTGCTCATTCTAGTAATTGGTCCTTTTTGATGCTATCCATTGCAGTTTTGACAATCAGTAGGTTGGTGTGGGTCTAATTGCATCTGATTGCCAATGTTCTTCATGGCTAAGGCACTTTTTACCATGTCTGGCGCATGTCAACTGGATTTATGAGACTTCATCATTTACATAATTTGACAGTATATACGACTGGCCTCTTTGGACTTCTGTGCAATAAGTTGCCTTAACAACACAATGGTGAAAATGGTGACACTCAGAAATCTATTAAAGCTGACATAATGCAAATTGTTATTCAATTTAATATGACTCACTGGCATAACTGCCTTTGTGACTGTATTGGAGAACTGCTTAACACCATTAGATCTTAAATATAACTGTCGAATTCAATTAGCACCTCTGACATTCTCAATCAAATCCAAACCACAAAAACATGTTTTTTTACCTGAGCAGACGTGTCATGGCATGGCGGCAGACATAGTGCAGGGGCGTGTTGTGCTGGTACTGCTCTCCATACGAGGCGTTCGGGTCCAGGCCTTCCCTGAACTGAGGGTTTCCCTCATACAGCTGCCAGGCCAGGGCCTCGTCGCCACCCACCAGGGCCTTGCGGAACTTGGTGGCCGTGTTGCCCATGGCTTCAAGCTTGCAAAGGGCCGCCTAAAGGGAGCTATGGCAGATGCCCGTCTGCCTGCCCGCCTGCCTATGCCTCCCTCCTCCTCTTCCTCCTCCTCCCCGTTCACCACAGGTCACAACTTAGAGCAACATGGTTCAGTGTTTTCCTGCCCTGGAAGTAAAAGAGAGAGAGGGGAAGACTGATTACAGGAAAAGGATGGTGGAAAGAGGGACATGCAGTGAGGTAAGAATTCGAATGAGTGTGGGGGGAAAAGGGGTGGTGAAGGTACCTCTACCGGAAATAGAGGGGAAAACGAAGGGATAGAAGCAAGAAGCTAGAAAGACAGAGACATAATTAAAAAGAGGGCAGGCGAGAGGGGAAGGTTAATGATATCCAAGCCATCGATCGTTAGTCAGTTGATGAAAAGGCATGTTCAATATTACCACAATTGGCTACTGGGAGTCCAGTGAGCTTACTTTGGAGGATTTTGCATATTTTAGACTGTTTACATGCTTGTCTTCTACTGGAGAGTCTGAATGTGTGTTAAACCATGCAGCACTAACACAATGGGCCAAAACCAGTTTTACTTTTGCCTCTCAGGCTCTAAACCAAATAATCGCAGCTATAGCTGCTACAGCTTACTCGCCCAGCAAGATCCACAAGATCTCTACAAGCTAGATCCACAAGCTATCATGATCTTTTCATTATCTTCAATTTTCAATTAAAAAAAAATGCAAACCAGAGTAATAACAGTGTGTTGAACAGAAACAAACACACACTCTTTCTCCTTCACATTTTGTACATAATCACTATCTTTACCAATGTGTTCTGCTTCATTTCCTTCCTCGTCTTCCCCACCTCTCTCTTTCTTTCTTTCTCTCTCACACACACACACACACACACACACACACACAGTCCTGTCTTTAACACACACCATAACATCCTATAATGAGCAGAGTATGTATGTGAGTGCATGTGTCTGTGTGTGTATTGTGAGCCACTGAGGGTATCATTACAGTCTTTATTCTATGGCCATCTGTCTGGTCCTCACAAAGAGCCTCTTTTAGCCCGGCTACAGTTGGCCGCTGGCTGGCCAGGCTCTGGAACATTTGAATAATGTGGCTGGCTGCCTCCCCTCTTCTGCCTCCCATTTCTATACAGACAGGGATGCAGACAGAGAAAATGCACACTGACAGATGAAGACATTCAGGCCGCACAGAAGCTGCTACCGCTGGCGAATAATAGCCAACATCTTGTAAGTTCTGCTCCTGTGATGCATGCAGTGGACTGGACCTTGTGTGTCTGTGTTTGTATATCTGGAGGGGGGTGGTGGTGAGGGTGGGGGCGGGGGTTACTATAGTTAATAGGTCAGTCTGTCTGCTTGGCTCTCTGTTTTGTGCACACTGGTTTACTTCCAGTTCACTTCACTCCTCTGTGTATCTCCGCCAGTCTCTCTTACTAAATAAGGACAGGAAGTCTGGACACGGAGGAACTTTGGAATTTCAGGGATCCCAAGTCCTGCTGTTTGAACTTGGCAGTGACAGGGCAATTATCTACTATAACGAAAGCTGGTCGAGCTTACAGTCATTTAGTGGTCGGGTGGAGTGAGGCTGAGGAAGTGTTTCATTCCTTACTGTCTGGACACCGTGCACAAAAGGTATGTTTATGAATAAAATAGTAAGTTGCACAGGTCTACACAAAACAGGCATTTTAGGCAATGTAATAATCAAGACTTAATGACTCAGGAGCTCAAGAATCCCAAACACATGAATCTTATCTGGAAATGTTGTCTGATGATTCCTGCTGACAAGAACTCAAGTCATGGTTACAAAAACGTGTTCAATATCCAATGATATAAAACAGAGAAAAGCAGCATTTCGGCACTTTTGAAAAGAATAAACTTTAGAGTGTTTGCTAGTTATGCTTGATAAATGATACTTTTAATGACAAAACAAAGCTGCCAATTCATTTTCTGCTAATCGACTGTCAGATTTAACAGACAACAATCTTCAGTTACAGTTCTTCCAGGGGTCATATCAAAATATTAACATCACACTTATATGTATCTCAGCTCTATGATTTGTTTTAACTAGGCAGCTATGATCATAGACTTTAAGTTACTATTAGACATGCAAACAGGGACACAGTACTTAAACCCTACCGGGAAGCCCATTGAAAGTGAAATGTACATTTACAGCTCTGTTACAATCACTCTCACATGTCTTTAAAACAGAAATCCCCCACTGTGGTGCCATTGCAGTTATCAAAACTTGCTGTCAGCTCATATAGACATTCACTCAAAGACCTCAGTCAAAGTGTGGGTGGATGGTGCTGCTGTATTAAAGCAACAAAGCTAAGCTGTCAGAATATACATAAAACTTGAGGGAGTCAGGCATGAGCTGCATAATGAGATGCAAGTTACTTCAACGGCACTTCGGCATTTACCAAAATTAGCTAGGTCACCGTGTATATCAGCTAAATATTCGGGTCAGACCTCGTGTGGTTACCTCTGAAGAAGTGTGTCAGCATGAAATGGAGCACAAAACAAACAGCAGCCGACTTCTCTCTGCATGTTTCTGTCCATGCGGCCCCTCGGTTAAAGCTCCTTTGTTCAACACATTGACAGTCTGTGTGAATCACTAACCTAGCCGGACAGCGAGTGGTTAACTTAAGGTGTAGGTAACCTGAAATGCCGCCGACAAAACGCGTTACCTTAACGTTTTCACACGGCTGCATGGGGAAACGTTAACACCCAAAGCAGCCTACCTTCCTGCCGCTACCGAAGCTAGCAAACCGTCTCTCCCTCCGGTGGACGTTAGCTACCTCCCCGACAGCAGGACAACTGTAAATCTCCGCCGTTACTTACACGGTCGTTTCACTTGGTCACTAGTCGCACATTCGGAAACCTTCGCAAATCGAGAGCCATTTTCTCATTGCTGTCATTCGCATCCACGGCTGCTTTTCCGCTGAACCATCCTCTCTGCCACCGGACCCGGCGGGGACGTTGCTGCTGCTGCTGGGAGCGGAGGGGCGAGACTGACTGACTCGGTTCAGTGTGTTGTTGTGGCTGCCAAAGAGAAAAGCCTACTGCGCATGCTCGGAACCAAGTGTCACACGGTGGGCTCTCACCTGATTGGTCGGTTGTCTGGGTTCTCTGGGTGGTTTTGTTTGGTTTACTGTTTGCTTACTGAAACCTTCATTTTAAATTTTATTTTATAGCTGATATAAACAGTTGTATTTCAATATCTATATATATTGATTGATTGATTTATTGATATCTTTATTTCGAACTTAAAAAACACAGTGTTAAAAAAACAACCAAACAAAAACTCCATAATTTCCGGTATTTTAACACCTCTATTTACATGTGCGAAAAGAAGTAGGAATAAGTAAAACCCCAACTCCAAATGCCATAATTAATAAAACAACTAAAAACCCTAGCAAAAAAATATATCTATAAACAAAGACAATACATATTCAAATATAGTTATATTCACATACATGTATTCACACAAACAACAATATTTATACACATATATAATTCAATAAAACCCCAGGTGAGTATTAGAACCCTACATCATCTCTATACCTCTTGAATATAATTTCTTTGTACATCTTTTTAAAACGGAATATGTTTATCCCACAATTTAACACCATAGACAAATAAACCGAAACTTTCCTGGTTGTTCAAAAACTGTGAGTCTTAAAATTTGACTTTCTCCTTAAGTCGTATAACCCCCCTCTCTTTAAGAGAACCTTTGATGTGTAGGCCTATTACCAGGAAAAATCCTGTAATTTGGCAAAAGTGGCAACATCACACGTCTCTTGTCTAACAACTCCTGACCCCCAGCTGGGGAACCACTGTATATCATTGCATTGCTAATACTAATGTAATAATATATAACCAGCAATGTAATGTTGAAGCTGGTCAAAATGGAGATCATTTTAATTGGACAGGTTAACATGTAACTCCCATTTATGTATTAAGATCTGATTCTATCAAATACCTGTTCTGGAGGAAAAGTACAATATTTGAGGAGCAGAAATTAAAATAAAATGGAAGTACAGTAGTTGAATAAATTTCCTTAGTTGCATTCCACCACTTGTCCTCATCATCCATAAATCCATGAAATAATAATTACATCCAAAACAAAACTTGGTCAAACTTAAGACTTTATTATAAGCAACAAAAACACACTATTTGTCTTGATCATTTTGATAACGCACCATTAACCTTCATTAACAATTAACTATAACCAATAACCATTAACAAAAAACACAAAAAAGATCCAAATCTGCATAAACTGAACCTTCATTATGACATAAGCCAACTTTGAAATATTAGGAAAAGGGACACTTACAAATTGCAAAGGAGCAGTCAACAGTCATTCCGCAGTCAGTCTCTCGCTCACAAACACTCACACACAACATACTGACAAAGGCCAATAATGCAGGCCTCACAAAAGGAAGCCTCGTGAGGTTTGGTGTTCATGATTTGCTTTGATCTTACATTGCCCCTACCAATATCGTCTGAATGTTGCTGAATGCCAGGTGTTTTTGCACGATGAGCAGCAGAAACTGTGGGGAAATGAGACAATAAATGAGCGTTAGAGGGACAGAGCTTCACAGGGTTAGGGAGATTCTACCTGAGAGTCAGCATGCAGCAGCTATTCCTGTATTAAGTTTATTTTCCCCCTTTTTTATTGGGTTAATTTTGCTATAAAATACGGGGCGGGGGGATACAAACATAGAGCAACAGGGTAACTCCACAGACGTATCCATATCAAATGCACAAACACATACTTACATAGACTCATACTTTTGCATATACATCCATCCATCCACCTCTTTTTTTGATATACATATTTTATTATTACTTACATGTTGCTTTGTTACCTCTGTAATATTCTGAATGGTTAAACTAACATTTTAAATTGAAAAGGGTCAACATTCCCATAAATTTATAAATTAAATTAAATCAAGTGCTGGATTGTTAACTAAGTACTTACTCAAGTAATGTAGCCTATAAGTATGAGAGAGTTACTTGTACTTTACTTGAGTATTTCCATCTTATAATACTTTATATTTCTATTGTACTTTTTACTCCACTACATTTCTTTGATCACTTTAGTTACCAGTTACTTTGCAGATTTAGATTATATTACTCAATATAAATCAACTAATACATATATTATATATTAGCTCCACCTTTACCAGCTGCACCATTAAAATGATAAACACATTAATGCATCACTAATTGTTATCCAGTAATTCAACATAATGATTCTGAAATGGGCCATTCTACATATGTGGTACTTTATATTCTGAAAACTTTTGTACTTTCACTAAAAAAGTATTTTTTACACTGTAGCATTGTTACTTTTAGTCAAGTAAAATATCTGCACACTTCTCAAATTGATCAAAACAAATATTGCATAGCAACAAATTAAATGCAGTTTGAACAACAGTTCCCTAAGATGTGGTACCTATTAATCTGCTCATGTTGTTGTATGATGGTCCAATGAAGATTAACTTAATTTTAACTTACGTCTCTCTGAACACCTGCTAGATCCCAAACAAGTGACTTCTAAGTGCACAACATGTGGACAATTCATCAACAACACCTTAAAAAACATTTCTGTAAGCCTGGGGGGGTTGTCTACCAATATTTATTTAACATGCAACGGATTGTTATATTGCTTGTGTTTTTCTTCCTTTTTTGTGTAGCCTATAAAAATAATATTTGGATTTGTCTTTTATGATTAAAATAAATTATAAATTGAAAAAAGATTTTCCATTAAGATAATATTTGCCTCCTTTTGCTTTAGTTTAGTTTACTTTAGTTTTATATCATTGCATTAACAATTGTGTGGGGCAAAAGTCACAGCAGTGGTACTCACTCAATGTTGGTTTAGGATGAAGACCATTGTAATAAATATTATTATGTCTCTCGAAAACATAGAAACCTTCCTCTTTGAGCATTTTAATTTAAGGTAGGATAATGACCAGCAGGGGGCACACTAGACTAAATGAAATGGGTGACATAAAGGTTTATTTTTAAATTTTTAAATTTTATTTTAATAACATAAAGGTTGACAGAATGTCCAGATTTTAAGTAGGTGTGGGAATCCCTGTCAACATAATCTAATATCAACTAAGTCTTATAAGACATATTTGGATGTATCCCAAACAATATATGGTCCATCCATCCATCCTGCATACAGGGTTGTGGGGGGAGCCAATCCCAGCTGACCTCGGGACAGGTTGCCAGTCCATCGCAGGGCCACACATAGACAAACAACCTCTCATGCTCACACCTAAGGACAATTTAGGGTTGCCAATTAACCTAGACTGCATGTCTTTGGATGGTGGGAGGAAGCCAGAGTACCCGGAGAGAACCCACGCAGACACGGGGAGAACATCCAAACTCCACACAGAAAGGCCGGGGCAACCAGGGTTTGAACCCACAACCTTCGACAGTGCTAACCACCGCACCACCGTGCCGCCCACAATATATGGTCAAAATAAAAAAAATACACTTTTAAAATAACAAGAAAGCACAGAGTGAATAGCTGATGCTGCAAATGCCTAATCAGCTATTTTATAAACAGAAAATGTTTAAATTGTTTCGATCTGCATCTGGCTTTACCTCAAAACACCCACAGAGACAGAAATTCATGAGAAATGTGTTTTTATTCTTGTTGGTATTTTTATTTCGTAAACATTTCCCATGGTCCATGATCTTATTTTTTCCCTCAAATGTGGTATATACCTCTTACCAGCTGATTTATTCCAGAAAGCAGATTCAATGCAATAACATGAACACCTTTTGACACAATCCAATAAAACGTTGAGTTCAATCAAGATCTTCTTGATAAAATCTCAACCAAAAATTATCATTAAACCCTGTAGGTGTTCATGTTGTCAGTAAATGCCAAAAGTGAAAGTTGCAGGGTTTAGCTAATTTTGAGTAAAGAGGACATGGTATGATATAAAGTTGCCTATTTCCCCTCAATAGCGTATTGCAACAGCGAATTTCAAGAAAGATTTGCTTGAGAGGTGGGAGTAGAGAAAACGTAGGCTTGATCGTCATCAATTGAGGATGGTTCGTTATGAGGCAAAAAAAGGGATCTAGCAGACCTCAACCGACTGTTAAGATGGGGATCTGGATACATCGTTGAGGAGAAAGGCATTAAATAAAATAAAATACAAATACAAAAAAATGTAATACTACTGAGATGATTATCTTATTACCTTTTGGGCTTGTGACCCTTGATCCAATAACTCCTGACCCCCAACTGGGGAACCACTGTATTATATATGTAGCTGGTCTATCAAATGGATTCTATCAAATACCTGTTGCAGAGGAAAAAGTACAATATTTGCCTTTGAAATAGAGGAGCAGAAAGTAGACTAAAATGGAAGAAGTTGAGTAAATTTACTTAGTTCCATTCCACCACTTGTCCTCATCTAGAAATCCATGAAATAATCATTACCCCCAAAACAAAACATGGTGAAACTTGTAACTTTATTAATAACAACAAAAATACAAAAAAGATACAAATCTATATATTTACTTTAACAATCTTAACATTGGTTTGTCTTGGTCATTTCGATAACACACCATTAACCTTCATTATGACATAATAAGCCAACTTTATAATATTAGGAAAATGGACATGTACAAATTCCAAAGGAGCAGTCAACAGTCATTTTGCAGTCATCTCTCTCTCTCTCTCTCTCTCTTTCACACACACACACACACACACACACACACACACACACACACACACACTTGTCATACTGTTACTAGTCATCATCCTGACAGCAAATGCCCATGATGCAGGCCTCACAAAGGGAAGACTCGTGAGGTTTGGTCCACACCTTGGTAGAGCATGCCGAGCCACCATCATCATCGTCGTCGTCCTCATCTCCATAGCAGTTCTTCCGGATTTTGCGGATCAGCCTGAGCAAGGCTACCTCCACCTGTTTCTTTGAGAAACCAGGTAGATCAAACTCATCATCTTTGCAACGGCGACAGGCCTGTCCAAAGGGCCGCATGATCACCGTCCCCCGGTCACTCCGCAGCCGGTAGCGGAACAACACCACCACCCGTGCTGAAGGCCAGGTCTTGTTGCAGGATGTACAGCAGAAACTGTGGGGAAATGAGACAATAAATAAGAGTCAAAGGCACAGAGCTTCACAGGGTTTCTGAATTGTTAAACCAACATTTCAAATGGAAAAGGGTCAATATTCTCATAACTTTGTAAATTTAATTACATCAAGTGCTGGAATATAACTAAGTACATTTACTCAAATAATGTAGCCTACTTAAGTACAACTAATGAACTTGTACTTTAGTTGAGTTTTTCCATTTTATGCTACTTTCTTTTCCTGCTCCACTACATTTATTTGATCACTTTAGTTACTAGTTAATTTGCAGATTATTAATGCTAAATATAAATCAACTAATACATGCATATTAGGTTACACTCCAGCTCCACTTTACATGCTGTAACATAAAAGCGATGAACACATTACTGCATCTCTAATTATAATCCAGTAATAAAATATATATGATTCTGAAATGGGCCGTTCTGCATATTATGCACTTTTACTTTCTATACATTATATTTTAAACACTTTTGTATATTTTTTATTTTTAAAGTATTTTTTACAATGTAGTATTGATACTTTTAGTCAAGTAAAATATCTGAACACCTCTTTCATTTCTCGTCCCATACAGCAGGATGGCTTGCCCTCTTTAACCAGGGTGCAGTACCAGGTTTTTCCACAGAATGACACTGTTTTAATTCTGCACATGACCTGCTGCCTAATCCCAATCATTTCATCATATGACCTGAAGATTAAAGTTGCAACAAGAATGAGGAAGCGTCTGAGAAAGCACAACACTACGACCTGTGTATTAACCCAACTACTATGACAACAAATGTTTATACACCTTGACCACAACGTCAATCACTGTGTGTAATTTCAAGTTATAAATATTGATACTTGAGAATATAGAACAATACGTACTTTCCATAGGCACAGTGACAGTAGACCTTCCAGCCTCTCTTCCTCTCCTCCTTGGTGACTTTGTCAGTCTGGCTGTAGTTAAAGTTGAGAGTCCACTGGTCTCCATAGTCCAGCTCATTATCTTCATTCAGCAGTTCCTCAAAGGTGTCCAACCACAAGGAGGGAACCCAGTCTGCATGAGTGAAGGTAAAAAAAAAAAAAACATTCAAGAAAAAACAGAAATGCAAGTCGACATGGTACCTTTCAGTCAATAAAATGTTTAACATTTTTTAACTACTCTTTCTGGTCACTGACCATGAAATAAAAAGGAGCTTGGAAATTGTTGACAGTTGCCCAAACATTTTTCTTGTCAGGTCTGCCTTTAGAAATTGTAAATATAGCCATTATGAGCACTGGAAATGTTGACGTTGCAGCAATGGCGTCAAATTGATCAAAACAAAAATTGCATAGCACCAAATTAAAAAGCATATTAACGCATTACACAAAAAGTAGCCTATAACATGTGGTACCTGTAGATCTGCTCATGTTGTTCGATGATCTGTTGTCTGATCTGGTGAAGATGAAGCGACGTTTAATTTCTCAGTGTTGCTCTGCAGACAGCCTCCTGTATTTATTATCCTTCTGCAGCTGTTACTGAGGAAAACGAAACGTAACATCATAGTTTCACTTTCCATCTAGTCAGGGGGAGGGGACGCAAAGCCCACACAACAATAACACGAGCGTTGCTAGACGTGTAAGGGGATTTTACCTACAGAAGATGACTGTGTTTAGTCATTAGATCTCAATGGCTGCGGGGTCTTAATTCATAAACAGGAATTGCATCGTGTGTTGAACCACAAAACAGACACAAAGACAGTAGCCTAATAGATTAGTACATGAACTGGGAAAGAATATATAATTTAATATTGGCCAATCAATATTTAATGGTCTAAAAAGTAACAATGAACTGATTCCATTCCTTTAACCTCCAATCTGATTTAGAAGATATAAGCATTTTATTTCTTTCCCCAGTAAGTTGATAAACTTAAGTATTTGACTCTTTTCTGTATCTTTAGGAAGCTCATTTTATTTTTCAGCTACTTTGTTTGTTCACAGTGAATCATTTACCTGTTTCATATTTTCCCCCGACCAACATTTGTCTTTGTTTCCTTTATGTTTCATTTAAAGTAAAATCTTTGCAAGAGTGATGCAAGTGTGATGCAAATTTCACTGAGGTTCAGTTTACCTCTATTCAGTAGGGGGCAGCATAAGACTGTTTGGCACAGACCACATGCTGAACTTAATTACAGAGCATTTGAACCAAAGGGTGGCATCTTCTGCTGCACAGTGGAAACAAGTATTTTAAGGAGTCCTTTCCCACAAGCCACTGCCTGTTTCTCAGAAGTAGGTGAACTGGATCAGCTTTCCATTCGTATTATAATAAGTAAATATACTTTAAACATAATGGAAACTGGAGTTACTGCCAAACATTAGGGTCGTCCTGATGAGCTTTATCTGAATGACCAATATACTGAAACACATTGGCTTCGCTGATTAAGTTGTCAATATAATTGTTGCAGGAGTTTTAACCTATAAGAATGTGTCCCTTCTTCTTGCTGGTACAGATGTACCAGTAGGCACCTCACACGTTACACCTAAGCATTAACACTTTGAATGATGATGACCAGGTAGCATTTGTCTGAAACAGGTGCTCTCATCAAGCCGAGTTTTAAGTGCTGTGCCAGCCTGTTGTGTTTGGTGACTGACATCCATCGCATTAAGGTTGACGCTGTTTTATACAGTTTATGGTTTACACCTCTATCAGTCCTATTCATCTACATTTTCTTCTTTCAGCAGGCTGAATTTGTCATTCTTTCAAATTTAAGCCTAAAGAATTATTGGTGCAAACACTAATCTGTGGCACCTTTCTACTTTAAAAGAGGGTAAAACCTTTTGATCACTTGCTGCAGTGCTTTGCACACTTAAACGTGTTTTAGGTCTTCATTCATTCCTGAAAAAGCATGCGTGGTTTCAACCTCAACCACATTAATGACATATAAACATATAGACTGACAATCCTGACCCCTGTTTACTCAGACTTTATGTCTGTAAAGCTGTGCACTGTGTTTCCTGAATAATCATTACACTCGCATCATAACAGTGGTAATAATAGCATAAGAAAGACAACACCTGTCACAGGTATGTAGTGATGCCTCACACATACTTACTGTAAATGGAAAAACCCTGCACACACTGTTAGGACTTTTCTTATTTCATTTCCTTCAGGTTGTTTACAGTTCATGATGATACCCCACCCAGTACTAAAAACTGATTATAATGCCTGTCAGAGTCACCGACAAGGCCCAGAGCTCTGGTCAAAGCAGGAATACACACACACACACACATCTAATAAATCACACATGGAGGTTTGTATGGTTCCTAAGAGAAATCTAATTTAGAAGTACTTTAGAAGGCAGTGAATATTTACGTGTTATCTGCTGTAACAACATAATGACAGTTACTTAAGCAGGTTTCTTAGTTACACACACATGTTCATTCTAACTGAATTGTCTTTTGTTCTGAGGATCATGTTTCTCTTGCACGTTAACAGCTGGTGAGAAGAATAATTTTGCAGGATCTTGTTCTGTGGTGGGAAAAAGCACCTGCACACTGAAGAAACTAAAGGTGAAATATCATCACATGGTGGCTGGTAATGGGAATGTAGTGTCGTCTCATTGGCATGAGAGTCCCCACACACATAGCAACCCATATACTGCATAGTGCTGAAGGGCACATGTTTGTGCACCTTTCCTCCCAGCACAGTGGTGTAAGGATGACCTCAAAGCCCCAGGCTCCAGAGAGTCACCTTATACTCAGGTGTGACATTACAGTGTGAGAAAAGCATGCTTGGAAAGCTCACAGGGCTACAGAGATGCAGGCTCCAGACAGAGAAAGAGAAAGAGAGAGGAGACAACGGCAGACTCACAGAGTGACCTCTTTGTATTCCATTTCTACAGCACTGAAGTAAATTCTTGTTTATCAAAGTAAATGGTGCTTAAGTCTTCTCTGAGAAAACAGCTACATTAGTTGTCAACAAGTGGAGGAAACAAACACAAAAGCGACTCTCCATTTCCTACAGAATTATTGTGCTTTTGTCTCATCTCACTTTGAAAAAGATTCGCATTCCATTTATTCTCTCATAGAAGACACCATATTTAACATATATTATAATACAGTATGTTCCCAGTATATTAGGATAACCTAGTTAAAACTACTACAGTCTATTACATCCCTGTGAGAAATTCTATCTTTACTTATCCTATCTTTAGAGGCTGCAGTTTGTGGTACTGTTACATAATAACCATGGGTACAACAGATAATGCATTAATCTTAGCTAGGTGTACAAAATAAACTGATGCATCTGCAGTACACTGACACTATTCCAGTACAACAACATATTGCTTGAAACTGAAAGTTCATTGTTGATCTTGGAAACAGCAGTTGACAAAACAGTATCACCACAAATTTCTTTGGTAGCTTATCTGAAGCTTTCAGTTATGTGTAGTTTTACAGGAGGTTGAATTTAACCAGTCACCAGATCTGAACCCAACACATATGGGAGATTTTGGACTGATGTGCCAGTCAGCTCCCTCCACCACCACCAAAACACCAAATGAGGAAATATATTTTACATTTGTGGTGTTTATGAACAGTCTTATAGAAGCTGTGCCTGGGAGCACTGAAGCAGTTTCGAAGGCTTGTCAGTAAACTTTATGTTCTCTACATATCCCTACAGTTAGTGCTCTCTACAGCTGCATTGTCAACATTGAACTCAAACCGCCACGTCAATAAAGCTTGAATTCGAATAGTCCCAGATGACGCAGATTCCTCTGCCAGGCATGTTGAGATTCAGGCCAGGATTTAGCTGCTGCTGAGACTCTGCCTCAACCTGTGTACCTGTTCAATGGCTGCCAGGTGACTCAGAGAGGGAGGAGGATGGGGAGAGCGAGGCAGAGGGAGGTGGAGTAAGACAGAGAGAGATAGAGAGACAGACGTTGGGTGTGGTCAGATGCCTTGAGCACATTCCTTGCAGCAGCCGCACCCCACGTTTCAGCTCCTGTATACCTGCTAGTGTTTGTTATCAGAGGTTGTTCATGTAAGCAGATACTTGGGTTACTTTCTCTCTTGGCACTCATACTTCTTTCATTAAATATTGTCTTACACACATTGCACACTGTCACGAGCTGGTAAGCACTCACACAGCTATGTGCAAACTCTTGTTTAATACTTCTGGCATGCGGACAGTTGCACATTTGAATGAACTGTAAACGGGCTAAGTGAGAGCTCAGAAATATGGCTCCTACAGTGCAAGTGTATAACAGCTTACTAAGACTTGGTGCTCAGACATTCCAGCAGAAGGCACACCCTTAGGAGCAGGACTGAACACACAGTCGTACTCAAGTGCGTTGCTATCAGAGGGCCACGAAACAAGGTGTGTTCTGTCAGATAGACATGTTCCAGGACAAAGTGCGGCCCATATAAAGTGCACACACAGCGGCGTATGGATGTATCTGTATTACACCTTGTTTTAATGTCATGGTTGCTGCTGTATTTGAGCACAGGTGAATGACTGAGAATCAAAAAGAGAGAAGTAGTGAAAAGTACATTCAGACAAAAAGAAAACAGCTCAGTTAACATAATACTCATTCACCTTTCGGTCTACTGTGCACTGCTAGATCGAATTTCACCTACAAATGCTGGTTTATAGCATATATGTAGGCCTACATGGGGATATCCCATGAGACTAATGTCACTGGATCTGAGTATGGTTACTTTATCTACACTGTACCTTTAGTAAAACAACTTTCCCGAATCCAGCCGATTTGACAGAAGAAGGAACGGAGCCAACTGGCCTGCAGCAGGGAAAAGGGAACTGTTGACATCTGCTGACTCGTGTTTTGGTATAAAGAAAAACAGCAGCTGACTCATTTACATAGTGTTTCAGTAAGAAACATGTTCTCCAAGGAAACAGAGCCTAACTTATGCTAAAAACGGGCCACTGTATGCTTTGTTTTGTAAGTAAAAAAAATGTAAACACTAAAATGTAGTTGCACCAAAAAGAGACGAGCCAAGTCAGCAAACTGAAACACTGAAGTTAGTTACAACACTGTAGTTAACTAAGAATAGCCACCATAAGCTAATAGTCATACCAGACAATGTCAGGCAACAGCAGCAAAGCCGCTGAGTGTATTGAATTAAGAAGTGAAGTGTTTTTTATTGATTGGGATTTTTCATTTGAATGAGGAATACTGTGCTAAATGTCTTCTTTCATAAATCTATCAATACACAGTAGCCTACAAGCCAAGAGTAGGGATGACATTTTGTTTCTCTTGGGCTAATGGTGCTACATTTAATGTGTAGGCTAAGAAGTTCAATGCAGTCAACATAAAGTAGCAAGACAAAACAAAATGAGAGCAAAGACAAGACAAAAACAGTGTAAAGATGCGGTGCAAGAATGGTGAAATAGTGAGTAGATGTATGAGAACAAGGCTGGCGGTTGGCCAAATTGGCACATACACACATATGAGTTTTGGATAAAAGTATTTAGAAACATCCTCAACATAAAATGAGCAACCATGGCATAAAGGCCAGTACTTTTGAAATATGCCACTAGCAGTGAACTTCCAATGGTCTTGTGGTCCCAGTTATCAACGGGTTTGGGAGGCGGAGTCACACCGGTGGGAAAGCCCTGCCTAACAGGAGTCGCCCGCTTCTTCCTCATTCACCGCGCTGCCCTGTGCCGAAGAGGCGGCGGCTCTGGAGGTTCTCAAACCGCCCAGTAAAGCGCTCAGCACGGGCCCTGGAGTCCGTGTTCGCCTGGCCTGTCTTAGCTGCACGACACTGGAGGGTGTACACCGGGGGTTTGGGTGGAGTTGTTGCCCGATCTGAGGAATGTGACGCACCGAAGTGAAGCAGGCGAGCGGTACCCGTCGGTACTTAGAAAACAGACAAGGTCAGCCGCGAAGTTGGGAGGTACGGAGTGGAAACAGGCGAAACTGGGACAAAAGAACTATTTGTACAGAGGGTAAGTTCTATTCCGTCTTGTTTTTATTATCTATATGTAATAAAGGTATGCTATTCTACTCTATTCTGTCCTGTGCTCTATTAAAATCTATTATAGGCCTATCCTGTTTTATTCTGTTATAATGAAATCTTCCTGGTATAATATATCCAATAACTGTATCTTAGTTATGTCTGTTCTTTTCATTGCTCCATTAATGTGGGTGGAATACAAAAAGTGAAATGCTGGTAGCGTGAAGTTTATAGGGGATTTATCATCCAGGTAGCTGCTGTGTATTGCAAAACCTGAACAGTACTGTTGTTATAGTCCAAGTACACAGAATGCTCTGCGTTGGGTGGCACTGACAAACTGTGCTGCTCTATCTCCAATCCTTTGAACACTTTCAGGAATGAGAATATAGGTACTTCTTGTACTGTACTGTAATGTACTGTTGGAAGGTATCAATAAGTCTTGAAAAAGCAGAGACACTTTTACAAGCACGTCTTAATCCTTGGTTGTACAATGCCATGCATGCATTTCAGATCTTTCATTAGGCCTCGAGATCCCTCTAATTTAGAGATAAATGGTGAGATAATACAGAGTCTTTGCCTTGTAATCATACAGCCTTGTCAGTTGCGCAACGAAGACACCTAACACCTTCCTCCTACAGACTTCAATCTATAAGCTCTGATAGTATTGCAAACACACACACACACACACACACACAAACACACACACACATGCACAGATTCAATTCATTTGGCAGCTTTCACCCAAACAAGCAACATATTGATTTAATCCTCACCTTCACAAACTTTTCCTCCTTTCATTCAAAGTGAGTCATTGGAAAGGAATAGTCCAACATGTGGTTGTAATTTGATGGGGAAAAGTTTGTAGTGCCAGCTTCTTTGTGGTGTGTCTGTGCTTGTATGCTTCTTATTTTAGATCCCATCTTGTCACACTAGCCATATGGCCGAGGCTCCATCCCATTCACAGCTTTGTTTGCATTGTGTGTGTTACAAGGGGTCATTGTCTACTTGTATAGGTGTTATAATTCATGTATGAGCAATAATGTGCTTTTGGGGGAGAGGAAGCAACGTAGAAATTTTTTTATGCTTTTATTGTTGGGTTTTCCACTTGAGATGACCGCAGACATTAAGGCAGTTGGAACAGATGGGCGAGGACCTCAGAGGACCTGTTTTTCTAGCAGTGCTGCTGCGTAAAATACATTTAGAAATGCGTATTCTGTAGGCCAGGGGTACTCAACTTGCTTTGACCAGGGGCCACTTTTGCAAAATGACAGGTTTCCAGGGGCCAGTGACAAAGTCACCCAAAAGCATCTTTTCCTAAACTTAACCAAGTACTTTTGGTGCCTAAACATAACCAAACTGTCTGTTTCACAATGTTAAATGGTAATTTATGTATTTTTCAACCTTATTTTCCCATGCTTTTGTGTCTATGTGACTAATTGGGACAGCATTTTTTGAAACTGGTCCAGTGCTGAGCGAGTGCGCTGCAGTCGGCAACAGTGAAACAGGACTGCAATGTAATCCTTGCAGGCAATTGCGCTCCGTCAAAGTACGTCCGCTAAAGTGCTTATTTCTTGTTTTTGTTTAACCAGAAACAGTGACTATAGTGCTCTTGTTGAAGACTTCATTGATAAAAACACCGGCAGATGGCAGAAAGGCACGAGGGCAGACTTCCCCGTGTGGGTCAGGTATACATGAACTTTTCGCAGGAATCAAGTATCACCTCTTCTACGCACTGCACAGATTGCTGTTAGGCTAATATGGAACTTCCCAAGTAACAGCCAAGGGACATTATAATACATTTACTGATTGTATACACAAGCAAAACAATTTCCAGTGGGAATCAATTTTTTTTATTGTGAATTACAAAATGGTCTGTAAGTTGAGTATCACTGCTGAAGGTTATGGGTTTTCACATAAAGTATACATTCACGCGACCTTCAGCTGTGTTTTTTTATTTTTTTTTGTGGCTTTCAACAGTCTGGCTGACTTGTGATGATGTAGCTACAGAGAGACAAACAAGTGGTGTTCTGTTTGTGTGTCTGATGAAAGTGGCTTTGAAAGGTCTTGACAGGAGCATCTAAAGATTACTGGCTCATCTCTCCAAACCTGTTTTCAAGAATTGTTTTCTTACTCCATTCACTCCGAATTATATCACACAAAATGAATCCACCAAAGAGGTATGCCGGATCAATTAGTGTTTGTTTAGTGAGGTGTGTTCGGATGCATGTCTGAGAGAAAACAGAAAGAGAGTGGAAATATTTTTGGGGGGAGTTTGTACATGATAGTTTGTATCTCCTCAGGCTTATTTCTATATTCACATGTTGAGACAGATATAATTTTATCTCTGTCAGCTCTTCACTTACTCTTTCGCTCCCTCTTCTCGTGGCAATGTTCATGCAGGAATGCAGAACAAACATTGGGCACATCTGAATATTTGGTTTGTCAGCCTCAAAGAGCTGCAGTCAGTTGCCGCCTGCCTACCCTGTGGTGGTTTAGTGTTTCAAACTGGCTTTGTTAATTGTGCATTTAGGGCAGGCTCATCCTCGTGTGCAACAGAAAGCTTTATCACTGAGCGAGGAACAGAGAGAGAAAAGAGAGTGAAATCATGTATCACTATCTGTTGCTATAACAACAAACAAAGGAGCAGCATTTGTTTGAATACCATGTTAGCAAGGTGAGGTGCAGAAAGTCTGTCATGCTTCTAACGTTCTTCTTCTTCTGTTGCTTCATTCTGCAGAGCGCCAGAGGTCAGGAGGGTGAATAAGAAACCCCCAGGCTCTCTTTAGTGCTTCTGTGCTCTTGAGTCACCCACTGAGCTCATATTCACCTCAGGGTTGATTTGCACAGATCCGCCTTGTTCCTCTAAGGTGGATTATAATCATCAACAATTCTGTCAATTAATTTTTCAAGTAAAAATGCTGAACACGACCTTCAGTTTAGATAGTAAACTGAATATCTTTGGGTTTTGGACTGTCGGTCAGACAGAACAAGCAACTTAAATGCATCGCAGTGAGCTTTGGGAAACTGTCATGGGCAATCTTCACTTGTTTATTTATTTTTTTTGGAGTAAACAATTAATCAAAGATCATTCAATAATGAAAATGATTATTAGTTGCTGCCCTCATTATTTTTGTAAAGGCAAGACAGTAACAGCAGTACTAACTATTTCATAATTTGAAAACACTTGCAGTGTTGTTTTGGCTGTTGTTGTGTTGCCACACAAGTCGTGCATGGCTTTTCTGAGGTTTAAACATTACAACGAGCACAGGCAGGTGTGCATCTTTCAGTTCATGGTTGTTGGCTGTGACTTCAGGTGCTTCACTGCTGCCTCAGCACATTTCACTTGAATACAGATCAAGCCCTCAGCTGATAGATTTCTTTAGAATCAAAAACAAAACAGACCAAAGTATGTGTGATTCTTCCATTTCAGAAACTTTGCAGGAGTGAAATTATTTAGTGCAAGCAGTATGCGCACCTATCATGCCTCCCTACCCGCCGTGGAACTTTTAAAAGGGAACTGTACACCGCAAAGTCCTAAATTCTATGGCTAGAAAGTAGTAAGGAAACAGGATGTCAGCCATTTTCCAACAGATGAATCACCACTGAGCAGCTTGTTGCAAGTTATCTGCAGGCCAGGCCAGGCTGTGCTACCCGGTGACTCACCCTCTGAGTAAATCGGCTTCTCTTATTGACTGCAGGTTAGGACTTAGGCCCTCTGCTATCACCACCGATCTCTAAAGAGTGCATAAAAGTTTACAGAAAACACGTCACAACCACTTCTAAAGCAGGTACAAACTAACAGAAGACCTACTCATGCTGCCACTCAGACCCCAGGTTACACACACACCCTGAGCATGTACCCAGACTGTCAATCAACCATAGTTCCTAAGACTGTACATTTCCATGGTGATACATCCACACAGTCAAAAACACTTCCTGTTTTGACCACAAGCTGTAATGTGCTAAGGGAAGCCATGTATATTCTTGAGATTTACCAAAGCTTACTTTAGATACTTGAACTATTGAGTGTTAACCCACATCTCCACCATCAAATGACCCATCCAGTATGCAGCTGTCAGGACCACATCAAATATCAATGAGGTGGTGGTTGGTGGTGGTGGGGGGGGGGTCCTGGTTGGCTCAGTCGATAGTGCATAACACATAACTATGTTGTGGGTTGGAATCCAGCCTGGGACCTTTTGTCACAAGTATTCATCCTCTTTCTCTCTTCCTTCATCTAATGCCAAACAGTGACAGTGTCAGTCTATCTTTTGAATGCCGCTACAGTACATCACAAAATAATTAACAGATGCCAAATAATGATGGCCAAAGTAGATTGAACCAACTTGTGTTATTATAAACTAGGGCTGCACGATTTGGAGAAAAAGTCATATTGCCATTACTTTGATCAATATTGCGATTTGCAATGGCGATTTGATGATATTGGAACAAATGGTACTATGAGTCTACTTGCTTAATTATCAAGGAATATCTGAAACACTGACATTTTGAAATGTGTATTTCTCAACTTGAACAAAGTTAAACAATATTTATAACAATAACTAGTAAAACAGATGTAAAACAGATCAACAGGAGCGTGTTGCTCTACGGAGGAGGCGGCTAGAAGCAGCAAATATTGGCACACTGGCTCAATGTCCCTAATGCAGAGTCTCTATCCACAACCTGGAGGATGAACTGTACATGAGTGTATTAAACAAAGAGTATAATGTTTAGTTAATAGTATACTATTAGTATAACAATAATATACTACATTCATTATAATTTCATATAATAGTATACTATTTTACCACTAGTCGAATATTATATCACAGTTACAGCTGTTAAATTTTTGTGGGTTGTTCTTATTTATTTAATCCTTGTGCAAACAAAAGGCTCTACACTACTCTAATTTCTTAATGCTAAGTACTAACTTGTCAATAATCATGTTGTTCAACATTTAATGATTTGCTGTAGCACATCAAACTTTATTTAATGTCCTGCTCCATCCAGGCTGTGATTGGTCGGTTGACGAAAAGTGACTGACGAGCACGTGGCTCTGTGAAAAGTTGAACATGTTTAACAGCTAAATGCACTGATACAGTGAATATTAATGGCCAGTGAGACAAACTCAAACCGTCTTTATCTTCTCCCTGTTTTTTTCTGTCCTACCGCTTCAGCTGTCGACGACGTCTCTCTGTCACAGAGCGACCGGAGCACCGGCATTTCCGTCGTTGCTCTGGTGGCGAGTCGGACTAGGTTTGGAGCGATTAGTGGCGGGGTGTAGGTAGGCTTATCAGTTTTTAGGGGCACATGCGAGAGGCGGTGTGGGCGGAGATAATGATTAAACTCACACACTTTTACTGTTTTATTAAATCGCACACTTTTTGCGGTTATGTTATCGCACATGACGACATCGCGATTTCCATTGCTATTAGATTAATTGTGTAGGCCTAGTATAAACTAATTGTTAATTAACTCAATATGGATCATCAACATTTTGATAATCCACTAGTCATTTGAGTACATTTTCAACAGACAGACTTCCCTGTTTCAGCTTCTCAATTGTAAGAATTTTATGCTTTTGTATTTTCTTACTAATAGTGAACTAGGTATCTTTAGGGTTTAAAGTGTTGGACAAAACAGGCTATTTGATCGCATCACCTTTGGGCTTAAGGAAATTGTGATTTGTGGCATTTTGTACTGTTTGTGACATTTTAAATACCAAATGAATAACTGATTCATCGTGAAAATAATCTGCTGATGAACCGATATGGAAAATAACCATCAGCTGCAGCCCTACGTATTATTATATCCCTTCTTGTTGTGTTTTGTTGTTTGTACGATTTAGTTGTCTTCTGTCTATCTTATTTTTTCAGTGGTGGCTTATTGTCTCTTTTGGGCTGGGAATGAGAGAATTGGTGAAGTATCTAATGAATCAATTTATTCACATATAAAATTATGTGAATAATGTTGAACTTGGCTCTTAAGGTCTGTGGATCTGCGAAGAGAATCCTTTACTTTTCCACACTCTTTCTGATTTGAGCATGTGCACATTCACAAATTGTTATGTAACAATGTTCCTTTCACTACCTTTAATTGTGTTTAACTGAATTCAAGTCATGGCAGAGCTATTAGCTTACAGACCGTGCTCTTCTAAATCAATGTGTGTGTAATGGCTGACAGATTGCTCAGGATCCAAGTAGCAACACGAAGCATGACGCACCATCCTGGAAAGTTTACTGAGCAGAGATATGAGAGAAGCTGTCTACCTCTTCATACCTTTCCCACCTCTCACTTACACCTCCCTTTTTATGTTTTATGTAAAGCACTTTGAATTGCCCTGTTGTTGAAATGTGCTATACAAATAAAACTGCCTTGCCCTTTTCTCTCACTTGACTCGTCTTTCTTACTCCCATTGTATTTTCCGCATCCTGTTGTTTTTCATTGTTCTTACCTTTATGTACAGTTTTCTCACAAGCCAGATTGAATTTCATTTAATCATCGGTGCTATTTCGTTGCTGAATACTACTCTAACATTACATCAAACAAGCAATAAAGCAGGGTGTGTGATGCCATTAACGAAAACTAAGTCATGTCTACAGTGTACTACAGAAGACAGATAATATGATAAGATGCCCCTGATGATGTACAATGAGTAATGAAAGTCTCCATTTTTTGCCCTAGTAAGGTATCAATGATCTATTTGTATTGCTCCTTATTGTTGTTGATGGTTGTTATACTAACCGTCAACCTCGCATTAAGATACATGAAACACAACTTAATAATCTTTCTCTCCTTTACTACAATAATTTGCCTTGGAAACTTAGAAACGTGGCCCTTGTCTGGGAAGGAAAATATTTCTAAAGGTGTTAATGAAAAAATTTACTTGTTTAACTAACTGAACAGGCTTTGACTTGGCATCAAAACCTGCTTTGTGTAAGAGGTTATGGGTAATCTGTCTGGGTGTATAGCCTGACACTAAGCTTTTATACTGTGATCACCCTAAGGAATATTTGGTTGAATTAGCATTGTGCTTCACATTTTTTTATTATCAAACTTATTTCTCTGTGCACTTTCTTTCTACACAGGTTCAAATTCCTCTTCTCACCCCTGAGCCCTAACCTTTGACCCCACCCATCTGCAACCATGCCACACCGATCTCAGACTTCATCAATTGGTGAAAACCCTCTTGACCCAAACTATCTGGCACCACATTACCGTGAGGAGTACCGTCTAGCTATAGATGCTCTGATAGAAAATGACACCCAGGTAACACTTCAGTTTTGTTTTTTAATTTTTATTTGTGTGCTTTTATGTGTGTTTGGAATTAATAGTTATTTTAAATATTTAATATATGTATACATTTTTTTAGTTTGTTGATGTAACGAATTTGGGTGTGTCTTCTGTCACACCAGGGCTACTATGAGTTCCTCCAGACTGCAGATGTGGTCAATTTTCTGGCACAGCAAGAAATTGAATATATCAAGTCAACAATCCAGGCTCCCAACCAGACCTCCAGCTTCCCAGAGCTGGCATATCATGAGGGAGGTCTAGAGGCTGATGGCTCCTCCGACACCTACTGGCCAATGCAGTCCGACGTGCCTGCCCCAGGGCTGGACCTGGGCTGGCCCCTGGCGCAGCACAGCTTCATGGGTCCCACAGAGGTCACCACTCTTGTCAACCCCTCCGAACCAGACATGCCAAGCATCAAGGAGCAGGCCAGGAGACTTATCAAGAATGCATGCCAAGTAAGTGAAAGGATGTGATAGGAATCTGGGAGATGTGTTACACTTGCATATCTGGTTTGCTTTCAACAGCGAAAGAATGGCATCTGAAGATGAGATGAAAGTATTCCGTGTTCATAAATTCATGTTGTGTCCAGCTACAAATATGTTACATGTTTTTGTTTCTATGCACATTCACTACTTTTTCACACAATGATATACACAATTTCTTACCTGAGTATCCTCCTTCTCTCTCTGCATGCACTGTATGTTATCACTTTAAAAGAGGTTAAGATAAAGGATTGCAAGTGAGTAGTGCATGTGTGGGTTACGCTATCTCATTGTTACTTTAATCTTACTTTTTATCTGCCACTGCCAACGTTGCCACCACTCCCTTTCAGATGAATTTCTTTCTTGTTGGCCTTACGCAAAATTAAAAATGTAATTAACATGAAGGATACGTGCCAAATATCACAAGCAGTCAAACCTGTTGGTGTGGTGGGGTGTCCTCCATTTCTGTCTGTTTAGAGAGTATATGTCTCATTTATTGTCACGACAAGTGTGACTCTCCTGTGTTCAGGCATAAAGTAAGTGTTTCAACATGCAAGCAGATTCGCAAACATTATAGACAGATTCAGACATTATATTGCTGATACACTGAGTGCAGTTAAATGTACATTATGTTATTTGGTTGAGAAGTGTTCATTGTGGTGTTTGCAATATCTTAATTCAATATAACATTTTTCATAGTATCTATAGTAAATAAACTATTAATCCTACTTACATTACGTTTTTCTCTTCTGCTCCAGGTTATTGCTGTGGTGATGGACAAGTTCACAGATGTTGACATTTTTGCTGACCTCTTGGATGCAGCAGCACGCCACGTTCCTGTTTACATTCTACTGGATGAGCTGGAAGTCCATAACTTTGTCTCTATGGTCATCAACTGCAAAGTCAACTTGGACTTAGTTCCTGTGAGTTTGCCTTTTCATCACATTTTCTCAAATGCATTGGCTAACAGTTGGCAATCCTGTGGCATTTATCAGGTTATTTAATTATTTATAACATATAATTTCCACTTAGGCTTGCACATGTCCATAACATTTTTTAAACTTTTGTTTTACAGATGATGCGTGTCAGGACTGTGGTAGGAATAACCTATTATTCCCGGACAGGGAAATCATTTAAAGGGCAGGTGAAAGATCGTTTCCTACTGACTGACTGCAGGGCAGTACTCAGTGGCAACTACAGGTGGGTCCTGTTTATTATAAGTTCATCAAATTGCCAAGACAGACAACTGCCATTCATTCTGTAAATGCAAATACTTCAATTACCTCCACTGTTTTATTTTCTTATAGTTTCATGTGGTCCTATGAAAAGATCCATCGCTGCATTGCCCACCTCTTTCTCGGGGAGCTTGTTGCCACCTTTGATGAAGAGTTTCGCATTCTCTTTGCTCAGTCAGAGCCTCTAGTCATTGGCCCATCCAACGGAGCACTTGCTGTCTCTGACACCAGCAGCACCAGCAGTTACTTCAGCAGCCAGTTGGGTTTTAAAAGGACCCAGTCTTTGCGTAATCCCATAGGTTACCGCAGGCAGCCTGAGACTCCCTCTGCCTTCCCCTATGGAGACTCTGGTAATCTTGCACTTCCTTTCCGGAGGAACGACCCATTTCGTCACACCATTGAACCTGGGGCAGGAATTACAATTGGTAAATATTCCCAGCAGCAGTTTCGTCTGCAGCAGTCGTTCCTGGAGCAGGGAAGGTCCATAGTTTCTAGGCAGATGGAGATGAGTTCCAGTGGCTTCAAGCGGCACAGCTATGCAGAGGGAACCCAGGAAAACTACACATCTTCAAGGCAATACATGAAGCACAGAGTCATGAATAATCTGAACGAGACAGACTTCCACAGGTAGTTAACCCTTTAATAATACCTGCAACATAAGTATTCAGAACCATCACACGTATGACCATCTTATGTGAGCACATGTCTTTACACATAGCAATGAATTTATAATCAAATAAATAAGAACCACTGAATTTTCTTCACAGGGAGCAGACCCAAAGTAGCCATTACTACACTGAAGGGCCTGGGCCAGGTTCTGGCCACGGACACTACGACAGACTTCGAGGTTGTCCTCCAAACCTCTCCATTGACCAGTATTCAGACTCAAGCTATCGCTCAGATCTGGAGCCTCCACCTGGAAACTATGGCCGAGATTACTTTTCATCTGAGGACTTGAGGGCACCTGAGGGGCATCTGGCACCTCCATTAGCTGGGAGGTATGGAGGAGGTTCCTCCCATAAGAGGCCAACCATAGGGCAGGCGTATGCCTGTCACACCTCACCCACGCAGCCCCACCCACCAGAGAAGAAACAGTTTCCCAAACAATCTGAGGAAGTGCATGATCAAGATGATGATGCTAGGCAAGGCCTGAGGAGTTGGCGAATTCACTCCTATCTTAGCGCTTATGAGGACAGTGGAGAAGAAGGTCTGACTCAACCTATAGGGCCTGATACATTTGAAGATCCTCCTGCATCTCAGCACCTAACTGCGACTGAAAGTTCAGCTCCCCACTTTGGAATTAAAGAGCCTCCGAATGTTCCCCCTAAACCCAGACCAGATATCCTGAGACCACGCTTTGGAAAGCCCATCTTACCTGAGAGCAACAGTAAAGACTCTGCCCCAACAACAACCAAGGATCTGCTTCTGTCGGTTGAGAGGGAGACGGCGAAGGAAAGGGAGAGTGAGCCAGAGCGGGGTGCAGCAAGGGAGGTGGGTGTGGATGTGGAGATGAAAGAGGCTCCAGATCTCCTCCGGTCCAAACATGAATCATTCCGCTCACGTGTTAACCCACTCCTCCAGCGTAGCTCTCGTCTGCGTTCTTCGCTGATTTTCTCATCTTCCAAGGCAGAGATACACAGTAGTAGCCTGGGCTTAAAACCAGCCACAGAGGAAGAAGAGGAGTTAGACTCAATACGCACCTCCTCAATTGTGGCCCAGATCCTAGAAAAGAGGAGGTCTCGGGAGCCTTTTGAGTGGAGAAAGAAGGCTGAGGAAATAGATAAGGAGAAAGAAAGGGAGAATGAGAATGAGAATGAGAAAGAAGAAAAAAAGAGGGAGGCACAGCAAGAGAAAATGGAGATTCGATTGACAGATGAGATAAAAGCAAAAGAGGGGCCTGAGAAAACTAATGAAGAGGTCTCATCTCTGAACATGAATGACCCAGCCAGTCGACTACAGTATTTCAAAGAGCTGGCTGCCAAGAGAAAAACCTCAAACGTGGGGACAGAGTCATCGCTAAAAGACCCAGAGCCTGCTGAAAAAAAGCCAGACCTTTCTGATAAACCCCCCCTAAACACTGTGACGACTCCAAAGATCCGAACTGTCTCTCTTAGTTCAGCAGAATCTGAACCAAAGAAGCTAGACATCTCTGCAAAACTGGCAGAGCTCACTCGCAGACCTTCGATTAGTTCCTCAAAACCACCCATAATCTCTGCCAAGCCTTCTGCGAGCTACCTGAAGACTTCAGAGACAACTCAACCTCATAAAGAGGAGAGTGCATCAGAGGGTCAAAAGAAGGATATATTCAAGTCTCTAAAGCCCCTTCCTTCACCTAAGATCTTTAAGAGGGACCCGTTGAAGATCAAAGGACTGAATCCTCGTCGCATCTCTTGTGGTGAGGAGACTCTGACCACAGACGCTACAGATGCAGAGAAGAGTGAACTGAAAAAGAGCCGCTCTCATAGTTCTTCAACTCTGCCTCGTGATGACGTTAAGGAAGGACTTCAAAAAGTTATGGGATCTAATACCTCCATCAACACACTTGGGGAGGGAAAGGGTGAGGGTAAGACACTTGACTTCTTAAAGAAGCAGACTCAGAGGCTAAAGGGATTCCTGGGGCCCAAGGATAAAGACAAGAAGTCTTCAGGAGACGATAGGGGCATGACCACCGTCATAGAGATTACTGGAGATTCAAGCAAAAGTTCAACAGCTAAAGATACAGGATCTACCACTACTGACCAAACTGCAGCCAATCACAAGTCATCAACCGGCACATCAGGCCCATCTCGATACCAGGCCCCGGGCAGCTCTGTTCTGTTCAGTAGCAACCTACGAGATGACACCAAAGTCATTCTAGAGCAGATCTCAGCCAACAGCCAGAAGAACCGACAAGAACGAGAAGAAACAGGAGGAGGCAGAGATAGTGATGCTGGGGAGAAGGGGCTGGAGAGACAGAACTCTATCAAAAAGAATCGATTTCTGCGACCGCAGGGCAGCGTCCAGGAGCGGGAGGGATTGCTGAAGAGGATAGAGAGTTTGAGGAAGGAGAAGAAGGTCTACAGTCGTTTTGAGGTAGTCTCTCAATGCAAGGGTGATGTTTTCAGTGTGGATGGGAAAGAGATATGAACAAAAGCAAAAGTAGTGTTAGATATAATCAACACAAGTAGCAACGACATGTATTACTTAAATTACATTACAAAAAGCCAGCTCTTTAAAATATAAAGCCCAAATCCTGTATTGAGTTGATCCAATACAGCATTATGCAGTAAACTTGTGTCAGTAGCATATAGTACAGTTGTAAGAGTATAATGTGAAAAAACAATCTCTTTGAGCCGGACCAAAGTCCTTTTAGGCAAGTCATGCCACTTGGCCGCCACCATGGCAACGCCTCCAGGCAGCTATTTCGGACTAACCAGGCTCCTATCTAAATGAATGGGGAGCCAGATCTGCACTTTCACTGGTCACCGGGACATAGAAACTATATGAATAAAATCAGCATTAAAATCTGATAAAAATCGCTGTTTGACAGCTTTGCCCCAAAATAAGGTTTAAAAAGCGTTTGTCCCGACCGGTTCTCCTTCACCACTTCCACGCATGCATAGTAGAAGTAAAACAGACCCTTACGTCAGTGGAACCACACAATTGGCTGAAATATGTTTCCCGCTTGGCGGTTAAAAGCAGACGACTGGCTTTCTAGCGGGAGGGGTAGGATGACCGCCATATTGATCATTAAAGGCTTTCCTTATAGAGTTGTATTGAAAATGTGATTGAGTGGCATGTCTCCTCTAAATTGTCTCCGGCCAAACTGATGTTTAGGTATTTCAAGATTTTTGATGAATTGATGAATTGAGAATATGTTCAGTCATTTTTACAATGGACAGTCTTTTATATGTATATAAACTATAATGTGTTTGGGCAAGTTTTATTGCTGTGAAAATACATTTTGGTGGACAAGCTAATGTTTTCGTTTTATAGAGACACTAGAAGTCTGGTACAACTTACTCTGTTTCAATTGAAGTGAATTTGGTTTTACCTTTGTTGATATACTGGTTAAAATATATAATAATAAGCAGAACATTGTACTTAGTACTGTATGCTGAAGCCTCAGAAAACTGACAGTAAAGAGGTGAAGGAAACAAAGGACAGATGGAAATGGGTTGGTGTTCATACTCTGTTGCATTCACTGTTATCCCTGTTGTTCTGTTAACAGATGGGGAATAACCTGGGATAACGAAAAAGATGGAGGAGCAACCTTTTATATGGAAACTATTTATGCAAGATGATCAAAAAGACCCATTGTCCATATGTGCCACTGACACATTCAAAGTACCTCTGTGGCTCCACGATGCAGCCTCTCCTGGATTTTCACAAAAAGTAATAAAACTTGAATATATAAAAATGCTGAAAACAAACTTAAGTCATTGAGTTTGGAATGTGCCTGTATGCCAAGACCTGCTACTACTGTTACCATATATGGTGACTGAGAGAAAGAAGAGTGACACTACTTGCATACTGGTTTTGTGGGCTAATGTTTCACGAAAAAGAAAAGGGTAGGGGAGAATGTGTCCTTTGGGATTCACCGTGTGCCAATGGCCCACCAAGGGCATTACCAAGGTTAGAAGGACTGTTATTAACCCAAACCACAAAGCGAAGCTGAGAATATGAAGAGGAACAGAATGAGATGCAGAATTGATGAAGGGTGAAAATATAAGGGCAAGTCTGTGAGATTATAGAGAATGAAGAGTGAGACAAAAAAGGGAGAAAGTATGTTTTCTAACGTTGAGGCGGCAGCAATAGAGCTTCCATAGAAAGTAGAGAGTGTAGCGAACTTTACCCTCTCAAGAGAGAGTATGTACCTTTCTATTAAGGTGTGGACCCATTTCTCAGGGTTGAATTCAGAGAGGAGACCTACAAGCTTTTATGGTCAGAGGAGTGGCATTAAAAATAGTGTACTAGTCTTTGCCTTGAGTAATTTAAATAAAGTATTTACAGTTGCCCTGAATCACTGTAAAAAGTAGACAATTTTTAAATGACTTAAAAGCGTCCACCCGTTTCTCCTTCCTTGCCAGACTTTTAAATTAGTGAGGACCTCTAAAGGAAAGGAAGAGAAAAGGGATAGCTGCCTTTTGTAGTACCGGAGCAAGGTCATGTGTCCTTAAATAAGTCACCTAACCTCTGAGGCCGAAGCCCTATGCGGGACTCTTTAGTCCTGTGTTGATCTGTAAACACGATTAAACCAAAGATATTGTTCTATGGTGCAGTTCCCAGACTGCTTGACAGCTCAGCTGGGCCTCAAACTGTTTAGTGTTTATTGTGTATTTGTACAGTTCATCAAAAGATTGGAAGAACTATTGCTCTTTGGACACTTAAGGGGTTACGCTGTTTTCTATGCGGGATTGTAATGTACATATTTATATGAATATGGCTTGGTGATATTCTAAGTAACAAATTAGATTATCACCCTCACTGTCTTATCAAAGTGCCTTGTGTTATTAATTAATATGTGGTCGTGGCTGTAAAAACTAATTGGCATTAATTGGTGGGAAATCAGACGCACGTATTCTTTTTTATTTTTAAACCTAAGATAGTATTACATCGTATTTGAAATACTGCAAAAGTCTTTTATTAAATCTGTTTAAAACTGAAGTTGAATGTGGCTGTGTGCACATGTATACAATATGTGTGTATATTGTAGTGAATGGTTGTAGTGTTTTCATTTATAGGCTCTTTAAGATTCATAAAATAAAACCCATTTGACAACAATGTCACAAGACTCAAACAACACTTAAACAAACACTTCATATTTTTAAATATATGAACACCTTTATATTATATCAATACGCAATATTTAAGTAAGATGAACATAGTACCGTACAGGGTACTACAACTGGCACCTGACAATCTGAAAAACACCAGTCACAAACTGTAAAATATTTCATATTCCATTAAAACATTAAATTTGGCACAAATTCAAGCAACAAACTGGATGACAGGCCTATGGTTATACAACAATTAATATAAAAACATCAAATACTTGTGCCAACGACACGGGAATAAACACAGTTTTGTCTAACATTTTACTTGGATGTCACTGGTATAGATGAAGATAGAAGTCGTGACTAAAATTCTGGTTATTTTCATTTCATTTTGAGGTTAACTGAAGTTTTAGGTTTGCAACCCTTGGACTGATTCAATTCAGAAGCATACCTTTGGGAGATTTAAGGTTTAAACTATTACCTCTGATTTTTTAAAACTACCTGCAAACATGCAGTTTCACTCGTCCTGAGTCTCTGCAGCTGTCTGCTTCTGTTTCTTCACCTCTTCTAGCTCTTCAGCGAGGCGGTGCAGCTGAGCCAACTTCATTTGTTCTATAAGAATCACAGAACATGACCTCACAACAGGGGTTGGAAATGGAAAACACTTTATTCATCTATGTTCAAAACTAAATGTTTTACTGCATGCATGCTTGATGAAGAATGTGCAAAATTTTTTAGGGGTACTTACCAGCTGATAACAGCTGACTTTTCGTAGTCACAGCACTCTCTATTTCATCTGGGAGCCTTTCTGGAGTCTAAGTAACAATTTGAAAGACAAGAATCATTAAAAATACCAACAAGTCACATTATCATCTTTCTCAAGTCCCACTCATTGCGACAAACTTACAAAGACAGAGTGCAGATTCTTATGCTGCTCTATCAGTTGATAAAGTTGGTTTTCAAACCTCATCCTGAAAAATACAAGACTGACTCCAGTAAATCTATGACTAAATAAACGTATATGTTATATATTATTGCACGTTTAATAGGTACCGCTGCTTCCGGTGTTTAAGCTTGAATTCCTGGATTTCACATTTGTACTGTTCCAGCAGTTCGTCACTTTTCCTGTTCTGCTTTAACAGCCTGCAAAACACACGATTGCTCACTCAGTAGAAGATATAAACATTGAAAAAAAAAGTCCACCTAACATTACAATGTGTGTACAGTAGACTTGGCGCAAAGTTTGAAACATGTATTAAATATGATAATCACTTGTGTTATTCAGTGATTACACCACAGACCTCTGTCATAATCCGCCTTCTGACATTTGAACCTACTGTATATATAGTAAACGATGATGTGAGTTGATCTCCAGGTAATGGACTTTTAAGAACAAGTCTAAAAAGAACAATGTAAACCTGCCACGTGTAATGCTGGATACCAAATACTATCATCACATGATCCTGTGACAGTACACAAAAGTACACAAAAATGCATAACAACTATGTACAAGAATGCTGTATATAGTACAATCAGTCACACACTATGACCGCATACATAAAAATGTGCTTGTAAATTAAATAACTTATATATAATTATACTTACACGTAGGGATTAGATTGAATATAACAAACAACATGTAAAAGCATAAATCTAAAAAGGTTAACAGTTGACAGAGGTATCAAACTCAAAAGTCTTTTAAATGTAAAAGTGTTTTTCTGCCACCAACATGATGTCCAAAATGGGGAAAAAAGAGGGAATCCTACACACTCATTAACCTTGATGATACAACAACAAACCTTCCTTTGGGCTTTGCAAAAAACAGCAAATTAAATAATACGTAGAGTAAGACATAGGTACATATGTTATTTTAATATCTTTATCCATCTTGGTGGAGGTGACTCTAGTCAATATATCCCACTGAATAAAAATGTACCATTTAAAAAAGTGATATTATTATATATTATATTATTATATTACGGTTTCAAAAGTATTTCAATCAATAAGTACGACAATTGATTAATTGACACAGCCAACCTCAGGACTGAAGAAAACAAATCAATATTTCATAGTAGATCTAAAAAATACAGGTACAGTTTGACACCAAACTATTTATTACAGGAAAACATCCAGGATTTTACCATGATAAGTTGTTGCCCTCTGGTGTTACACACCACAAACACACAATTGAGGTCTCACAATATGAAGACAGAAAAAAAAAATGTTGACAGATCACATCCAGCTAAACGCTCATGCACCCTCCCTATAGCTGAGATATATAGACAATTAATAGTATTCTTTATCCACATGGTGCGGCACTCACCTGGCACAGTCCTGCTCAGACTCCTCACACTGGAACTGCAGCTTCCTGCACACCTCTGGAGGGAAACATCACAGTAATTGTGCACGTCAGCTTATTCATACTTATTGTCAGTGTATTTACAATAGATAACAAATGTGTTTCCAGACACAGTCAACCAAAACATTAACACTACATGGCATCAAATCTTAATACTTATTGGGCTATAATCAATTACACATGTAAAACTGTGAATAAGACTTGCCTTCTTTTTCTTTATGGATTCCTTCAAGTTCATATGCTTCAGTTTGTACTGTAAAAAAAACAACAACAATGTCTAGTAATAATAAACGATAACGTACTAAACATTTGGATCAAATAAAATTATTAGTGATGATTTTTTTGTCTTACAAGTTTCCAGCTCTTGCTGCAAAGAGTCGCTAACTGATTTGATCTCCTTAATTTCCTCCTCCAGGGCTCTTTTACCTTGAAATAAAACACAATGTTAACTGAAAGATGAAAATGATTGTTGTGTTAAGATTATTCTCAGAACGTAGGTTTATGCTGTGATAACATACCATCTCAGTTGCTTTTAAGCCTGAACACATTTATTTAAACAGACTTGTCAGAATGGTCTTGTAGGGTGTTGCTGTTCCCTACAAGATGGAGATATTAATCATATCTCATAACTCTCCATTCATCATGATCTGAAACTCCTTGAAAGGAGTAACAGGTAAGGATGTACCTCACTGAAGATACCCTGCATTAGCTGTAGAAACGCATATGTATGGTAGGTATAGCTGTCTCACTCACGGTTTCATGAACCAGCGGTGGTGGTCAACTTTTATTTGTTACGTGTAGTGAACTGTATTGTTATTTAAACTTTCCTTACTGTGTTTATTTATGATGGTTTTGGTTGTTAATGCTATACTTTCTCTAAAATCTAAAAGGAAACGCGTGGTCATTAGCATATGGTCGGCGCAAACCAGCCTTCTCATTGGTGCACATTCACAAAGCTTTTTGTCGATCTCAGACGTTCGGTGTTGAAACGTTTTCACTTTATAAGAACAGCTTACTTCTATAGGACATGCTACGCGTGGTTCACATGCTCATTTATAACAGTTTTCCTTGTAATTAAAAGAAAAAGTCAGCGCGACTTACCAGCGGAAGCGGAAGCGGAAGTGTTACTTCACGAAGAGTGACTGAAATGTCTAGATGTTTACTTCACATCCTGTTCTAGCTAAATTACCAGTTGTAATCCGTGTCGGCTTCTACAGAATAGCGATTTAGGGGTTATAATTAGAGGGTTGATATTGATTAGATAAATGGTCTCCTAATAAATCATGCACAAACCGTTTATTTATCCATGGACCATACCACACCGGCACGACTGCTCGATAATGCGCAATTCAACACGAAGACGGAAAGACAAACAGATATTTTGCTCGACCAAAATGGTTCACAGGCAGGGTGCAAATTTTACTTTTTAGTTCACAGGCCAAATGGCTAGTGAATGTTCAAAAAATACCAGCTTCTCAATAGATTACTATTGTTTTTTATTTTGTTTTTTTGGTTGTTAAGTGAAGTAAATTAATTAATTCATATCACAGTACATTTGCATATTTTACTAGCATTTGACTAGTGCCAATTTTGCAAACTGTTCACAGGTGATTGAAAATGTGAAAAACTATTATCCTACAGGGGCACCTGCAAATTTAAAACCAGGTAAACAAGCGTGTCCTTAGGGCCATGTTCTGAAATCCCATAATCATGATTTTACATATTAAAACAGCAAAACTGCTGCAAAGTATTAGCAATGCAGTTCAATCCTTCATGTGAAGCTTTCTGCCATTGTTTTTGTACCAATTCAATTCAAATGTTAGCAAGATGAAAAACGTTTCAATATACAAAGTAAGTGGAGGTGTATAGACATACTAGTAAAACAAATCCCATCTCCCATTTGTCGCCTATATGTCACTATTGGATTTGAAAAGGGCTTTACCTTCCATGTAAACAGACTTATCTCTAAAGTAATCAAAACAATGTACACATAACAATTAAAAATATCTGATTTAATAACAATTTAAAACAAGTGGTAGGTCAGAGTCAGTCAAACACTACCTTGTTGCAGCCTCCTCAATTTGCCCATCAACTGTTCAACTTTGGGCTCATGCACTCCACCTGACATCAGGGCATGAAAATATTATCAGCCTTGTTTATAGTTTTCAAGATATGTTTCGTTTGTGCTTTGTGTAAGTTTGTAAGTTTACCTTCTTTCAGCAGTGTACAAAAAAACAGGTCATCAATGTTTAAGCCTGTTATGCAAATAAACAGACATTTTAGATAGGTGAAGGGTTTTTGTCTTAACCATCTATTATGTTCCACTTTGCCTACATACAAATGTTAGCTACCTCAATGAAAAGCTTGCCTTGCTAACGTAAGTTAAGGTTACATGGTTAAAAGTTAGGTTGGTTAAAGTAACGTTAGCCTAAGCTAACTTAGGAACTTTCTGCAAAAAAACAAGCAGCTATTCAGTTATTTTCAGGTTTTGGCTCAGACTGAAATAGTAACGCTGATAACTGGTAAGTTACAGTATCTATCACATGTAACATAATCTCCAATAAAATGTAGTTTGCTTAGGTTAGTTTTTAGCTAATGTTAGCTAATTCTAACATTGACCTATAACATTTAGGTTAGCTAACACTATTTTCAAAACTAAATGACATAGATTAACATTTAATTAACGGTAATAGTTGATTAGCCAGATATAAAGGAAGACACTGAACAAGTAACTTACCCACTGTATTATTACAAAGCTGTTAACATATTTTATTTACAAGCCTTAGCTAATAGTTACAGATCCAACAGTAACTGGAGGCTAATTTAGATGCTAACTTACCATGTAAGTTATGCAGTAAGTTAAATGTTATCTAAAATATTTCTTACAGCGATCAGTGTAAATTAGCCACTATGGTGACTTAACGTTATAGTTCCACATATATTCACGTCGTCTGACCTGCCGTTTCGCTCATGTTTATCCAGCCAGGGGAGTCTTAACTATCCAGATGGCTATAGCGCCAGAGTCCTAACTATTATCGTGAGCACGAGGACGGAACGCGGCTTTTGGCGCCACACATCAAGTGTGCGCGTGCACCACAGTAGCACATTCATAGCAGAAAAGTTGTAGTTGCAGATAAAAGTGGATGGTTTCATTGACTTTCTGTCGCCAGTGAAAGAAAGAAATATTGCAGGTCCATGAATGTTTTATATTATACAACAATGAATGATAATAACTTCCCTTCAGCTACCACAGGCTTGAGCTTACACTATATATTTTAAATGTCAACATTTAAAGCTGGATTTAAAAAAACACACAATATAACAAAATGATACTTGTCATCTTGATCCTGGTCTTAATTTAGTGTTGTTTTTTCAACAAAATTTTTCTTTTTAATGTAATCTAATATGTAACAAGGTGTCTTAAACATGCTAGATGCTGGATTTTTGAGGTTTATGTCGTTATTAAAAAGGAAAAAACAACCATGCTAAATTGGCTGATTGTTTTTTTTTTACAAAAACATATGACATAACAAAACCTTAGTTAAGAAGTGTGACCCATATGCTTTGGGAAGAATAAAACCTCATCTCTATGGCTTACAACCTACAAAGTGGCGACAATGTTTATATTTTAATTCAAACATATCTTTGGCATTTTGTACTGACTTTGCTATGTATTGGCCAACAGACTGTATACGCTTATGTTGCATCTCTTAATGTTAAACCCGCTGATATTATTGGCTATGCCGATTTATTGGTCAGGGTGCAGTAATTACAATCCATCCGGTTTAGTTTTATCAGAAATATGATTTCACAGTCTAACAGATATAATGTAAATGAAAACACAAAGTTCAACACCTTTATTGTATCAGTTTTAATGAAAAGCTAACAGCAGTGTAGGGGAATGTGGTTCCACTTCTATTTAATGCAAATATACAATGCAAACAGACCAAAAAGCCCCAAAATTACTTAATCTATACACATCAAACCACTTAGGAGTTCTATACACATGTACACATTAGTGAGATACAAACACAGGAGTTAAAAAAAGTCTAACAGGGCTGCCAAACACTGCGTCTTTCCATAACAGGAATACCTGTACCGTGTGCATTATCGCACATGCATATGAGAGGAGAGGGTCATGCAAGAAGTGAAAAATCAAAACAGAAATCACAGAATAAAAAATGTTAAATATATCATTCAAGTTGTGTGTGTTTTGGCTTCCAGTGCATGTTGCTGTCACTTTTTTGAGCAAGCATGTGACCAGTATGTTGTAGTTTCACCCTCAACGTCTGTGTTTGCTTATAGTAACTTCAAAGCAAAACTGTTATCTACATCAATCAATAAATAGATAAGTACCATTTCCTACAAGGCTGGAGTCCATCAATTCAGAAGCTGTGATACTTGGATTAGCTTGGTATAAATGTGGTCATAAAAAACAATACTTGAAAAGTAATTCACATTAGTTGTAATAAGAAGAAATAAATACAGCACAAAATTTGCACTTCACATTAATGACCAGAGATGGGGGAAAAAAAGAAAGGAAGAACGTAAGGGGCTCAGCTTTGGATCATTGAAAAGAAATTTCAGAACAAACGTTTTATTCCTTTTAATAAGATATTCCATAAGAATATATACTTTAGAAATATTAATCTTCATGTTTGTCATACACATCAAACACTGATCTTTAATCTTCTGCCATTAAAAGATTTTAGTTACTATAGTGGGTAAGCGGAGTTCTGATATCAGAGCATATTTCTCCCAAAAAGCAACATATCCATATGGATCACTCCAGCATGCCTTTCAGGGGGGGGGGGGTATAGTGGTATCATATACAGTAATACACAATTTACTATTTACAGCTGTGACAAGCAAGCTACACATATTCCTCTGTTGTTTCCAATGTTGCCATGCAGAGTTACTTTACACCAGCAGACTGAAAGGGAGAGATAAGTTTGGGGAAAGAGACAGATTGAAGGAGATTCAATTTCTAGCACTAACATCTTCTCTTCAGGAAAAGCTGGTTTACATCAATATCAAGCACTACCGGCACCTTCCCCACTCTTTTTCTGTTTAATATCACCCAAAGATAACACGTTTTATACTGTCTGTGCCGAGCCAAACTGGAGGGGTGTGTGTGTGTACATATAATGTCGTTGTTAGTAGAAGCAGAGACCAGTTAAAACAAGCAGAGTGGTCAAAATTGAGGAAAAGACAGATCAATGCATTCTGTCACTGATGGCAAGATTTGTGTAAAATAGTGTCCCTTTCAGCTGTATTTTATGACAGGCTGCATCTCCTGCACAGACCAACTATGTTTTAAAAAAAACTGTGTGTGACAGGAGAAGAGACGAGGAGTATAATGAAAACAAGTGAAAGAAAAAGTTAAGGGAGTTTGAGAGCAACGGCCATGTTAGCAACATTTCACAATAAAGGGAGGAGTTCTCTATCTCCCTCCTGTTATCTTGAAGGTGGGGCCTCATTCACGGGAGCGTCCCACGATAGCCAGGATGTAGAGGAATATGTTGATGATGTCAGTGTAGAGGTTGAGAGCAGCAAAAATGTACTCCTCTGGACTCAGGGACAGCTTCTTGTTGCCCAGGAGAAGCTGAGTGTCCACGGCCAAAAACTGCAGAGAAGAAAAAAAGGATGGCATTAGTCATCAAGAGATGTCTACACTTGAGATCAAAGATGAATGACATAAATATGTATTTTCATTATGAATATGGTGCGCGCACACACCCCCTCCGCAGCATCCGATGCTGGTGAGCAGCACTGGCTGTAACCAGGCTGTAACTCGGGACAGACATTCACTGTGTGACACTAAAGTTTCTGTAATGCTGCTTCTGTCAAGTTTAAGGCCATTGTACAACAACAAGTCAAGGTACAGCGTAATGTGCGAAGTTGATGCTTCCTCTGCAGACCAGAGTGTAATCGCAGCCGTTGCAATTAGAAAATCTCGTTTATAATATTGTGATAATATCGCAAATGCAATTAATCGTTCAGACCTAACACACACACACACACACACACACACAAACACAGTGTCTAACAAAAGTGAGTACACCCCTCACATTTTTGTAAATATTTGAATATCTTTTCATGTGACAACACTGAAGAAATTACACTTTTCCACAATGTAAAGTAGTGAGTGTACAGCTTGTATAACAGTGTAAATTTGCTGTCCCCTCAAAATAACACATCACACAGCCATTAATGTCTAAACCGCTGGCAACAAAAGTGAGTACACCCCTAATTGAAAATGTCAAAATTGGGCCCAATTAGCCATTTTCCCTCCCAGGTGTCATGTGACTCGTTAGTGTTACAAGGTCTCAGGTGTGAATGGGGAGCAGGTGTGTTACATTTGGTGTTATCACTCTCACACTCCCTCATACTGGTCACTGGAAGTTCAACATGGCACCTTATGGCAAAGAACTCTGAGGATCTGAAAGAAAGAATTGCTGCTCTACATAAAGATGACCTAGGCTGTAAGAAGATTGCCAAGACCCTGAAACTGAGCTGCAGCACGGTGGCCAAGACCACGCAGCGTTTCAACAGGACAGGTTCCACTCAGAACAGGTCTCTCCATGGTCGACCAAAGAAGTTGAGTGCACATGCTCAGCATCATATCCAGAGGTTGTCTTTGGGAAACAGATGTATGAGTGCTGCCAGCATTGCTGCAGAGGTTGAAGGGGTCAGGGGTCAGCCTGTCAGTGCTCAGACCACATGCCGCACACTGCATCAATTTGGTCTACATGGCTGTCGTCCCAGAAGGAAGTCTCTTCTAAAGATTATGCACAAGAAAGCCCGCAAACAAGCTGAAGACAAGCAGACTAAGGACATGAATTACTGGAACCATGTCCTGTGGTCTGATGAGACCAAGATAAACTTATTTGGTTCAGATGGTGTCAAGCGTGTGTGGCAGCAACCAGGTGAGGAGTACAAAGACAGGTGTGTCTTGCCTACAGTCAAGCATGGCGGTGGGAGTGTCATGGTCTGGGGCTGCATGACTGCTGCCGGCACTGGGGAACTACAGCTCATTGAGGGAACCATGAATGCCAACATGTACTGTGACACACTGAAGCAGAGCATGATCCCCTCCCCTTGGAGACTGGAAGGGCAGTATTCCAACATGATAACGACCCAAAACACACCTCCAAGAGAACCACTGCTTTGCTAAAGAAGCTGAGAGTAAAGGAGATGGACTGGCCAAGCATGTCTCCAGACCTAAGCCCTATTGAGCATCTGTGGGGAATCCTCAAATGGAAGGTGGAGGAGCGCTTAACATCCACCAGCTCCGTGATCTCATCAGGAGGAGTGGAAGAGGACCCCAGTGGCAACTTGTGAAGCTCCATGCCTAAGAGGGTTGTGTGTGTGTGTGTAATTTTTTTTTCTTTCCATTTGCAATAAGCTGGTTAGTGATATGAGGTGGCAATGGAACAGTGGATAAGATGTTAACCCCCGCTCCAGAGTCGTGCAACCTCTGATCTATTTAGCAATTGTAAGTCGCTTTGGATAAAGGCGTCAGCTAAGAGACTAATTATCATCATAAGGAAGATTTTTAGGCGCACATTCCTGGTAGATTACTGTAGCATGACTGTCATTGTGATGGCCCCAGGGCCTCTGCCAGGGTGTTTGTGTGTATCTCTGTGTCTTGTTGCAGGATGTACTTCCCGGTGGAGTGGAGCCGAGCCCATCAGGGAAATCAGAGGCTGCTGGCCACTGTCTCCAGATTGCATATAACCCACCCCTAGGTCTGTCGTGATAACCGCATAATTAAAATACCGCACTATTGGTCAAGCCTACCGCGGAGGATGGCAAGCACTGCAACAACCGCAATGGTCATACTGTACACTTCAGGGTGTGTTAACTTAATGAGTGTTTCAAAAGTTCCACAACCATAACATGGGCTGTACGTGACCTAACTCCAAACTCTGAAGCTGTAAGTGTTGTGTTGTTTTACTGTTTATTTTAAAGGTTAGCTAACTTCGCATTAGCATATTGCTCAGCTAATGTGGCTAGCACGCTCGGCGATGTTGGACTAACGTTGTGATCCTGAAGGATAGTCTATGGAGAAACTGTGGACAGTAAGCCTCATTTGAATCTCACTAACTAAGGAGCATAGTGTGTCGGAAGCCTGCAGCTGTTTTTCTATGTTGGTTTCTGTGTAAATTTAGTTATAACGTTACTTCAGCGCAGTGGATAGCTGTGGACAGCCATTCTGCTCCACACCGGGAGACACACGCGCGTTGCTGCGGTATGTAAATTGACTTGATAGACATGCCCTGAAGGTAATGATATTACTATGTCTGAAAAAGACACGGTAAATGGCAATGTTGTTGACTAGCACGCAGCAGCTAGCTTGCTCAGACCATAAAGCTGCTGTTAGCGGCTCGCTGTGCAGTGAGGTGACAGATGCAGACACTCTAACTCTGCTATATGCCACCAAATTACTTCATTGATGAAAAATGCAATAATACCGCATACCGCGCTGTTGAGCCCCAACATATTGCCGTGGTGGATATTATTTCACCGCGACAGCCCTACCCACCCCTTCCTGATTGTTGTGGGCCTGACTGCTTGCATCTTGCTGGTCCCCAGCACCACCGTGTGTTGCTTTGTTGCGCTTTTGTTTGTTTAAATTAACCTGGCACTAAGTTTTACCAGGTTTCCCAGCTGACATTGGGCGAGAGGTGGGGTAGACCTTGGACAGGTCACCAGTTCATCACATGGCGGTATTTTACCCTCTATATAATAAAATCTTCGTAGTGTTTTAACATCTGTTTTGGTTGAGTTTGGCTCTTGGTTATATATTCAGATCTTAATAGCAAAGTTAGTGTCCCACTTTCCTCTTACTAAGCATGAATCTTTTTCCTACCCGGTTTGCGCTTTACTCTTTAAACGTCCTGCAGATCTAATTATCCCTTATTTGGCAGAATAAAGTTCACTGGAAGGTGGAAAACTGTCTGTATGCCAATGGTGATGACTGTGTAGTAACTGTATCCAGATGACTGGACGCCATTACCCAAAAAATATCAAATTACTGGATAAAATTAACAGCCCTTCCTCAAGTAATGACATCCAAGTGATCATTACTGTAGCACTAAATCTTAAACTTTACACATAATGGCTAAAACTGAATACAAGTAACAGCCACTGAAAAGGGCTGTCATTGTGTGTGAAACTTACGCAGGTGAAGAGCAGGGCCCCCAGTGAGGCATAGACAATGTGCAGGATCCTGTGACGGATGAAGATGCAGAGGATGGAGAAGAGCAACAGCACCATCAGGCACACAAACAGCACGCCGCGACAGGAAGTGAAGTCATACTTGCTCTGTGGTGAAGATGAAGAGAAAAGACAAGATGTTGGAAAATATAAATTGTGATAAGACATAAAACCCACCCCTTAAAGGGTTTATTGAAATCTCTTTCAAACGCAGTCGTTTTAATTGTATCCATTTCTGTCTCTTCGTTTAGCCCTTTTAAAAATCTCTTTACCCCACATGTATGGTATCCTTTTTCATCCTATTATTATACATTATAATACAACAGTACTAGGATGTAAAAAATATTGTTTTACTATTTATACACACGTGGAAAATACTATAATACAGTCTATTTACATGTAAAGTTACTGTTTTTGTCTAATTTATTGAGTCTGTGATGTGGTTGCTCCCCCAACAACTCAATTAACATAGAACAATAGGAACGATGTCTGTGCGTGTAGACTTTTAAATCCATTTATCCAGGCAGCTGTTGGTGTGTGCTGACCTGTAGTGAGAAGAGGACGACAGTGAAGCAGACCATTGCAGTGATGCCCACGGCCATGATGACAGTCTCCGTGTCATAAAAACTGGCAATCATGCCCACCATGTAGGACAGGCTTAGGGTCAGGATGGACTGCAAGACACAGAAAACAGTAAATTAACATCACTTATGACGCACATTACGTGTTGTAGATTCAGGTGACATGTTGTAGATTCACCCTTTTAAAATGTGCCGTAGCAGCCTGGGGATGAAGAGTGCCAACTAGTGTTTTATATTTGCAAAGATCTAGTTACACAATTAATATGTATACAGTTATTGATACACATTACTTTCTATTGTCTGTATTATAAGGATATAGGGCTGGCCGATTAGCCAAAAATGTTATCATGATAAAAAATTTGATATCACTTAATATCGATAATTATCACATTACATGTCAAATCATTATTTATTTCAAGTTTTAAGGCTGATTTTAAACTGATTGCTCCAGAGCAAATGTAGAAACCAGATGGTTAATTTTTTGTTTTAAACTTTTCTCTATGGTCAGAACATGGCAAACACCACCAAACAGTGGATCACTTAACAAATCTGAGGCAGGAAATTCAAAACAAAATATTTTTTCAACAAATATTCATGAGTAAAATTAAGTAAAATCTTTTCAGTCCCTTTTTCCTCAACAAAATAGAAAAATTAAGTGCTAATTCATTCATGATTCAAATGAATTAAACAAAGAACATTTGTTATATTGATTTAGGAAAATTATATCGCAATAATTATCATTATTGTTTTATTGCTCAGCAAAAACATATGTTTGCTTGCTATCTGTTAGATGGATGTTTTCTGAAACACAGCAATAAATAAAGGCTAGTTCATGTAAATTAAAGTGATCAATATCGACATAAGTATTAGCTTGCCTGTAACGTTTTTGATTGTTTAATTAAGCATTTAAATACTGAACGATAACAAACGTATAGCCCTTTTTCACAGCACATACATTTTGACTTGTAGGAAAAGAAAGGGTGTTACTAATTATACATGGCTATTTTCTATTCAAGTGTCCCAGTAAGCCATGACGGTGGTCTTGCATGTACAATACCAGGACCCTGAAATTGAAGCAGCTAAATGGAATTTAGCCTTCCGTCATTTCATTATTTACACCTATGCTTTTGCTACTGTGACATGTCAAATGTCTTCCATGAACAAAGCCAATTTATCTGTCCATTATCTTCTTGATGACTCAATTATTTAGGCTTTAAAGAATCAGAAAATTGTGAGAATTGTCCAAGAGATCAAGGTGCCTTCTCGTCTTATCTGAAGTGTGCCTAAATGCTTAGAAAGGGCCACGTAAATGCTATTTCAGAATTTGGGGGGGTAAAGGGAAATTTACTTTTTTAAATCTAAAAATCAGCTTATATAAATATAGTGAAACACAGCATGTACACGTGAGAAGTCATGAATTAGTTTATTCATTACATAAACAGACTTTTACAATGGGTAATCCATACTTTTTTATGGTTTGGTATTAGGACAAGTTCTTACCAGTGCAACCAGGTTCCAGGGGTGCTTGCGGCGGAAATCTCCACAGCAGCTGAGGACAATCAGAGACACGAAGAAGACTGCGTAGGACACATAGTATGTCCACGGATTGCGTCGCACAAACAGCTTGGCGTCGTCGACAAAGGTGAAGACGGCAACGAAGGAGAAAGTGACCAGTAGCTGCACTGTGAGAACCAGGAAGACCTGGTCGGAAAGAGGTATTAGGTGAGATGAAAACATTATGCTCCGATATTACCTTATATTACACACGATACGTGCATCTTTATCTGACCCATTTAATTTATCCGACAAGGTAAAGGACCTACTTTTCTGATGAAGGCTTGTCGGATGCTCTTATCCTCAAAGCTTGAGCTGGTGAACTCCTCATTGTCGTAGTAAGATGGAGGCCCATCACCATGGTAACCAGGGCTGCCGGGAGGTGCTGGTGACCAACAATAACAGGACGTCAATTAGGGTTTAAAAATCAACTAGACTAAACAAATGGACACGTCTGTGGTGTTTTCGGCACACTGACTTTAGTATTGATCATCTGATTGATTGCCCAGTCATCTGTGGTAAGATTTATGTAAAGTGGAGCCAGTAACGTGTTTCCTTGCTGGATAAAAAGTGCTTTTACGGTTTTTAACATCGAGTATACAGTGTGTAAATCCCTTTACACAGTAAAACTGAGACAGCTTTATGGCACAAAGAGGAAAAGATATGTTAAGGTAATAAATGAACACTACTTTAGATGAGCACATCGTTTTTGTGTTTGTTTTGTAACTGAAAATTGATAATAAGCAGTGTCAAATGGCATGATGTGCTTACTTTCAGGTACAGCCCGTTATTTGGCTATGTCCTGGTTTATCGCCTCTGTGATACATTCAGGTATCTAATAACAAAAGATTAAGATAGCACAGAAAGAGAAATGTCATATAGGCCTCTCTTTACTTAAACACTCACCTGTGCTGTCACCTGCAAAGCCTGGCTGTGCGAGTCCTTGCTGATAAGGCCCCTGAGGGTAGGGCCCCTGAGGGTAGGGCATCTGAGGGTAAGGCATCTGAGGGTAGGGACCAGGGGCGAAACCTGGGCCTGCTTGGGGGAAACCTGGTTGTCCATAGCCAGCTGCTGGTGGGTACGGTCCCCCTGGGGCTTGACTATAGTTAGGAGGGGGCATACCGAAACCTGGCTGAGGGGGTCCATAGACGTTGTTATGAAGTGGGTTGGTCTCACCCATAACAGGGTATCCACTTTTGTCCTGAGACATGGTATGGCTCACTTTGCTGCTAGATCAATCTATGAAAAGAAGAGAAATAGGAAAAGTTCACTTAAAAAAACAACAACATAGTATCCAGCACAAACATACAGGTAAGGAAATTAAATCTTAAACTTATGTTCACACTGAATATTCACACAATTTCAACATCTTTATTACAACTCAAATGTGCCAGAAGGAAGCAGAGAAAAAGTAATGACGGTACACTATCTAGGCGAGACTGGCAAAGACACAAGCACTGCATCTGCCTGATTAAAAAGGTGACAATGCAGCAGGGAGAGGATAGAGGTGTGGAGCAGAGCTACAGCACATTGCCGTTCTATTTCACAAACTAAATTCCAGCTATATCATCATTTTATGCTTGTTTACCTTGCTTTTTTTGGATTGATTTTGATTTTGTTAAAATATGTCTTGTATTCACTCAAATAGCAGATAAAACCTAAATCTTAATGGAGGTCTCAATGATTGTCAAAGCTGCCAAAAAAACAAAGCTTAGTTAGTGGCAAGTTAAGTATTAGTTAAATCACTGTAATAGTATAAACGCTTGTCTGAGATTTGAATGTGCTGATTGATAGGTAATGGTCATTTGGTTGATTATACGTCATGATATATCCTGTGTTTAAGGTCAGGTGTGGAAACATTAAGGTCAAGTAGGCAAGCACCATCACCCGTTACTGCATTTTCCTTCTTCTACCTTTTAGCTGACATCAGTCTTATCCCTCAGCTTATAGAGGTGACAAAAGTTCACTTTCTGTGATTTACGGAGGTTCCTGATGAACACAAAGTGTTACTTGTTATTAAAGTAACTGCTAACCATGGCTAACTATCTGCCGTTATCTAATTAGCTCAGTTAGCCTAGTGGTCATAGCTAACTCAGCCTGGACTGGGAGCTCGGAGCACCTGGGGAGTGTATTCTGTTTAATGTGACACCTCTGCAAAGATGCAAAGAACCAAACCCGTCAAGAAAACCACCTCGGTCCTGTATTCCCTGTCACTAAACTGGCCTCTGTTAGTCTCAGAGGCTGTGTTGGGTCCCAGTCTGGCCGTAGTGTTCACTCAGTGAAAACTGAACCAGTCTGCACAGAGTAGGATGGGGAGGCGTAACACACATTCAGCGCTATTGGCTACTGTAAATGCTAATCAATATCTGCAATGAGTCCCTCCCTGTCTTTGTGTTTTTAAACATGCAGAAGCAAACAGCACATTCATTCATGACAAAATCAAATCAATTATTCAGTATCAGTATTTTAAAACCTTTAAAATGTTATAAGAACAAAATGAATCACTTCTTTGTTGTTTGAATGAATCATAAGGCTATATTGTATACGATTTAATAAAGTTTTGTTATTTTTCTCTTAAACCAATAACTTGCAAAACAGTCGTAAAAACCAACATGACAATTAATCGTGAGGAGATTGAGTAGTATTACAATTTTTTGTGTTACTGTAGCCAAACAATATATAGCTGGACAACATATTTCAGAACACACTATGATTTGAATGATTTCATTCCAAAGTGTAGCCTACAACCTCTACAGTAGTAGGCTAAAGTCTCCCGCTGTTTGCTACAGACTGCAGATAGCCTAGGCTACTTCACTCAACTGAAAGGGGGGAAAAAAGCAGATGATTGTCAAACATTTTGTCTTAATAGTGACAGGTAGGAAATACAGCCATTATTTCTAAAATATGTTGTCCAGCTATATATTGTATGGCTACAGTAACACGATTCACTCACATTTTATTTGTAATCTCTGTTCAACCTACTTTCACATCAGTTATGCTACATCGTATAGCCTACACCTAACGATGTAGCCTACAAACTACATTCAGAAGCATATATCTAGATATGGATACATTACATAGATAAACAAATTTATTATAACATATTTCCTGGTTAGCAGTCAGTGGATTCTGAAGCCACGCCTGCGGCACATGTGGGACTATCACCAGTTATTCTAGCCACCACTTAAACGGTCACACAGGCCGTGAGACACAGCTGAGACGTGAGCCTGCACGGAGCCGGTGCAGACAGACAGCTGAATAGATTAAAATGAGAGCGTATCTGTTGCGTTTACAGAAACCAAGTTAAAGTTAACAATATGGGCTTGGGAGAAAGAAACGAAGTTGATATTTGGGCCCATTTTCAATACAATGAGGAGAAAAAAACTGAATGCAGGGAAGTAAAGTGGTCATAAAATAGCTGGTACCACAAACCTGAAGAGACACATTAAAAAGGTACAATGTGTAATCAGGGCTCGAGACTAACAGCGTCTTGTCATGCTGGGGACAATAGAAAATGTGTTTGGAATGAAGAGAAATAATCTATAGGATGCATCTGGGACGAAAGGTGTGTTTTTTTTATTACTATCACTTAGTAAATGACAAACTGAACCGACCTGAGCGCTGACTACAACGGAGCGTGTCTCCTCATGCTGTTACTACAGTCACTAACACTAGCTGGCTGCACACCAGTTCCCGCAGTACAGGTCCATCTATCCTCTCAGTCACAAACGGCTTGCTGATCTCTCAATCGCGCTTTGTAGGATAACGCTTTAAAGTGCCACACATCCTATATCCTGATAACGTTGAACATCTCCACGCAGATAATGCAACTCGGCATACGGCGTGATAGTAAAGTAACCCCTCCCACCCCAGCGCACGCTGAGACACAGCCAGCAGACTCGCTGTTACAGTTTTGCATTATAACCATCTAAAACCTGAAGCACAATCTGGCTCTGTTTGGGACTGTGAGCTGCACTTTATCGGCGCTGCACAAGTTAACATGTGGATTTGTGCTGAGATTTCTGCCTGATCACGTTATGTAGTGTTGGTTTCGGTTTCTACCTCCGATGAAGTGCAGTGCACTTGTCTCATTCAGTACAGTCTGAAGGGGAGCACAGCAGAGTATAGGTCAGGTAGACATTTAAAAATTATATTATGAATTTTCATTAAATAATGATATTAGTCTCATAATGTTATGATTTTTTTAAGGACACGTCAGAGAATACAGATATGTGGGAGAGATTCTGAATATGCAGAAAGTTTTGAACATGAGCAGAAAACCTGCTGAAACCCAGGAGCTATTAAAGTACAGGAATTTCTAACTGAATTAAAATTAAATCATTTATCATCGAGGTAAAAAGGTGCCCCATACAGATAACTTTTCAGTTTTATTTTTAAATCTTTTTGTTTGAATCAAGCAAAATAAATATTATTTATTTTATCAATTTTATCAATTTATCATCATTTATTATGTCACTAACAACTATAGAGGATAATAACAAAGTAAAGAAACAACATTTTGATTTTGGGACGCTTTACATTAACTTCAGGATGGTTCAAATTGTTTTTCAGGACAGTTCCAGGACGGAGGTGAAAAAAGTTAGTCTGGAGCCCTGGTGTAATTCTTGGCCACATGCTCCCAACAAAAGGAGTGCCGTATTGTGCAGGAATTGCATGATTTACTAATTGCAGCAGTGACACAGTTAATCTTACATTACTAAGTAAGATTGTTTACAGATATACACGTAATAAACCTTGCCCTTAAAAAATGTATAGCGAACTCTCCACAAAAAAGTGGTTACAAACGGAGTGCTCTCTCTCTCTCTCACACATGCAGACAGACTTACGCACCCATGCCCGCTGTCAATTACTATTAAAGCGTCCAAGCTCAAAAAACCCCCCCAAAAAAACAAATAAGACATTCGGGCCAGCCCTAGTCTGGACGCTACAGTGACTCACTATCAAGTGGTTTTAACAACACAAGACGACCCGTGGCTCGCAGGTTAACATTATTATTTTTATATTATAATATTAATTTCTGTCGATCTCTCTTTAACACAGTACATAGAAAGGTTAATTCTTCACATTCTGTAAATAATGTTAATTAAACTAAAATTCTTACCAAATCCTTCACATTGTACCTTTAAGGCTCAGCACAAAGAAATTGAGAAGGTTTAACAAAATATTTGGTTGTTTACTTTAAGGAAACTAGTACGTAGGCAGTGTTGTGAATCATTCAACCTGTGTTTTTCATCAGATAATGTGAAATAAGTATGACTACAGTTACATATAATTACTGGTTTTGGCTAGACGAGATTGACTGAAATGTTCAATAAACTCTGATGAGTAAACCAGACTAAAATGTCGACAGTTTTCAATCCCTGGTGGTCTAGTGGTTAGGATTCAGCGCTCTCACTGCAGCGGCCCGGGATCGATTCCCGGTCAGGGAACAGGAATTTTCTCTGTTGATGCTTGTATGTTGTTCCTCAAATGGAAGTCGCTTTGGATAAAAGCTTCTGCCAAATGAGTAAATGTAAATGTAACTAAAAGTATCCTAAAATAGTTGGCTTTCACTGACTAGGGTAAAACTGACGTGCTCAGACTTTTAGTAAACTAAAATTTGATGAGGTTGACTAAATATAATAAAAAACTAACACGGACATTTGACATAGGACTAAGACTAAAGAAATAAATATGTGACATGTGACTCAGCGCTGCACACTAGAAAATGGAAATCTCTCTCCAAGTGAGGTCAGATTTATAAGGTTGGTTGGCACTTTCAAATGCGCTATGCAGGTTTCACATAAAGGCCTACAGTCCGCAGAGGAAAACTTTAGCTGAACAGGATGACAGCCAAAAGCCATTCCCCTAATTGCTGACTTCAAAAGAAGAGCTTGAGTGGGCAGCAGACTAACTTTACATTGGCGCATAGGCCTGTGCTAGAGCTGCCGCATGTATATACAATACAGCTGTGCAGACAGTTCATACACGGAGAAGCACACCACCAATCAAAGAAATACACTGGAGTACAAAAAGATCCACTCAGTGGTAGGTTACATAGCTATAAACTATGTTTACAATCCTTCTGTCCTTCTCTTCCCCTCTTTCCAGGCCACACCAAACTGGGCGTTATGCAACTCTGCTCTATTTCACCCTGGCAAACTTATGCAGACTCCACTGTGATCCCCGTCTGTCCATCACTAGGACAGTGCAGCGAGAGACCGAACACAAACATGGCAAGTGCTGGCTCTGCTTCATACTGACAGTCGCCATTAAGATCATAACAGATTACAATCATTGTCTGAGGAGCCAAATCCCTCCCAGACAACAATGGTGGTGTTCGGGGGGGGGCATACAGTACACTGAGTACAGCAGTTTTGCTGAATTACTTGAAAATCCATTAATCTGTCAGTGAAATGTATGTACTGTAGTCAATATCAGTTTAGCTTGAAAAGGATCACTCTCTTGATCTGAACAGACACACCCTACTCAGTAATACAACAAAGGTTTTATTTGCTTTTGCTTGTGTACCACAAGTTATCAGTTAACATGAAGAACTAACTGAATAACCCAGGAGTCCTTAACTAATCATGTGACATACACTGTCAATGCATGTGATCCCCTCCCTGTTCAATGTCCATGTAAAACATTTCAGTTTGTAACTCGACACCTGAGAGGATTTGCCATTGATGTTAGGGCTGGGCAGTAAGACTAAATTCAAATATGAAAATGATCTTACTGATGAAAGAAGCATTAAACTGCGCTCTAGGTCTTTAACTAACAATCATGAGATTCAAAGATATTCCGTTTATATTATTACAAAGAAAGGCAACCTCACAATTGACACATTGTAACTAGGGAATATTTGGCATTTCTTAAAATAGTTGCACATCATTTTTCTGTCAATCAATCATTTCAGCTCTAGTGTGCTCCACTGCTATGCATCACACGAGGGTAATCTTGTCACATGTGTAAAACAAAAACTTCAACTAACTCTGTAAGTCATGTTTAACAGTAACTTCACCTCGACAGTGGTTTTTAGTAGTGAACTGATCCGTACTGGTCTGTTTGTAGCTTTTCATGTGTATGACCTGCAGAGTAACACAGCACACAGTCAAGAGAATGGGACACTAATGTTGAATTATGTGCATGAAGTCACGACAGCTAGATCAGTAGAGACGGCCTTCTCCTCTGATAATTTGACAACAAATGTATATGTCTTAAGACATTGATAGTTGTACTTGATTTAATAAAGTAAAAATCGGGGGAAAAAAGAAAAAGGTTAAAGGCCTTAAGTAAAGGACATCAGTCTCTGCAAGCCAATCATCTCACAAGTGCAAAAGTTCAATTCAACAACCACAAGTTTCAATTCCATTGAGAAGTGGTGAAAGTATATACAGTCAACATTTTTTTTTTAACTGTTTTTTTTGTTTTTTTTTAAAGAGTGGCGAGTTAGTTTGAGGCACTGTTTGTGCAGATTTACGAGCATTATGTGGGAGATCTCAAATCCTCTTAGGAGAGACATCCTGACGCTGTGGATAACGACAGTGCCACTATCCCGGCTGCTGCTGATAGCTATCGCTAGGGGAATTAGGTTAAAGGGTAGGATTCAGTGGCTAGCACAATACCTCAACAAACCCATATACAACATGCTATGTGCATGCCTGAACATCACCACGATAAGCAGTGACATAACAGGAACTGCCAGACAAAGCAGGGAGGCCCACACAGAGGTCAACATGTTAACATAATGTGGTGCCACAAGACATTAAAAGTAGGAAGCAGAAGGAATCTCTGATGGAGGATAACTTAAGAGGGAAAATAAAATTAAGATTCCATTAATTTTAAAGATCAAGTATACAATGTTTGAACATGCAATTATTAAAGCTACAAACTAACACTTCAGGACTTCACTGTGACATGCAAAATGCTGTTTCACAGTCACATGATGAGTGACAGAGTTTTGCAACCGGTGGGGGTTAAAAAAAAAAATTTCACATGGTTGTCTCACACACACCGCACCAACTCCTCAAAGCCCTCAGTGCACAATGATAACATTTTGAGTCCTATTACGAAATTGTCACTTGGACCTTGGCCTTGTGACAGAAGGCTGCACTTTAGGTAGGTTAGCATAGTATTGCAACATACTGCTGCCACCACAAAAGACATCTTAATTTCCCTTTATAACAGGATAGATATTTTTGCTTAAATATCATATTTTGAACAATATGTTATTGTGTTTTCTTGTGCTGACTGTTTATTTCTCATTATAACGACAAGCAAGTTTATGGTTTTAATACAAGCTTATCTATTAACATTTTATTATAAGGATGTTTTCTTGTTGAAACAAAATAAGGGGCCATGTTATAATAACAAGAAATAAATGTCATTACAAATTGAAAGTATTTTGTTTAAAAAAAAATTAAAAATCCTTGTGGAAGTGACACACTGCTGGAGCACAGTTTTTAACAAAGCGCTTGTTTATCACTAGCTTAGAGATGAAATTGACTATTCATTCCTTACAATGTGTAAGCAGTTGCCAATTTCAGGAGGCGGTGTTGGCAAGATAGCTCAGCTTTATTGTTCTCGACTGGTCAATATAAGCCCACTGATCCTTGAAAATCCAAATCTTATCAAACAGAACTGAAGTGTAAGCAAAACAGTCATCCAAAATGTTAAATAGCCCTCCTCTCCTATACGCCATCAACAGAACAAATACATAAATGCTTTTTGCAAGATGAGGCAGTTAGTTTCAATGACTACAATAGAAATTGAGTAATCCTGGACTCAATTTCAGTCTGTTTAACAGTCGGATTGTAACTCAGCACAGCACAGCAGAAACATCCATTAAATCACTTATTAGATCTCTCCTCACCTTTTTCTTCCATTAAATGATTATTCACTAATGATAGTTTTACTGTAACCATCAACAATGAAAAAATGTTCATAAAGAATCCCTGACTCAACAAATCAAGAAGCTGCAGCCAGTTATGTACAGCAACTCAACTTAGAGCTTTCTTATAAAGACAGCAAACTAGTTTGCATCATCATGCATGTCCTAGTAACAAGCTGCCAGGGAAGTAGAGCCAATGAACATAATACAAATAACGCTGCGGACAGATCTGATTTACCTGCAGTGTGAACAAACCCTTACATTCCTCACATACACAACATCTTTTCTGCATTTTTCTGATTTTCCTGTTTCTCTAATTAAGTGAAATTACTTGATACCTGTCTAACCTGTTTTCTAAAGCCCAAGGTGAAGTCGTTTAAGGTCTTGCTTTGTCCAAACAACTGTTCAAAATCTAAAGAACTTTAATTTTATTATCATAGAAGGCTTACAAAACATTAACATTTGGGAAGCTGGAACCACTGAATGTTGGCATTTTTGCTTGAAAATTTATAATTAATCCCCTAACAAAATAGTTGATTAACCTAATCATCGTTTCAATTCTAGAAAGTATAATAATATGTTGCCAATATCCGCTAGGTCAGGTGGAAACAAATCACTGATATTATAGCTGAAAAGCACCACAGATTTTAATAAAATGTCCTGCACAGAGACTTACAACACATCAAAACGCAAGGGAGACTAACTCAAACATCAATCTGGGCCAAATGCAGGGTAAGACATCTATTTAGAGGTTATACTGGATCTGAAAAATGAGTCTAACATTTACAGTAAGCCCCGTTTTCATGGTGTACCAGTAGAGGCGCAGCATCATCTAGGCCTCACCACCACCGCAGTCAAATGCGACACTGCGAAGATCCGTTACATCAAACTCACACATAACCAGCCACAAGCTAGCAAGATTGTCACTGTACAAAAATACTGATCATCTGTCAGAGATTGTGCGGTATCCCTGCTCGCCATGACGAATCGATCCAAGATATATATTTTTACGACGACGACCACGCGATGCGCCCCCACATATAACGTTACAGTTCTGAGCTGTCAGCTCATTTTAAAGCCAGATTTATTTTCTTTGTGACTTACTGTTTCTAGATATATAGATACCTTTCTGCTAATGCTAACGTTTCCTGTTTTGTTAAATTTCCGTTTTCTGCCAGACGTTAAGCGGCCGTTGGCGATGCTGACCGACGCTAACCAAAGCAGTGCTCGCAGCCACACAGCCATTTCATGAAAACAATTAAATTCTACTAACACTAATACGTCCTCACGAAACTCATCCTTACCTTTAATGTGTTTTTTTCAGAGTAACTGCCGACATTAACTCTCCCTCCTCCTCCTCCACCAGCGCTGGACAGACTGAAATAACAACTGGTTTTAGAGCAGCCGCTGACGACGCAACACGACGCCGTCACGTGGTGTGTGGGAATCTCCGTGTTGTTAGGAACGAGCCAGGGGGGGTCTGAACCTCGAAACCAGCTCCGCCGTGACCAACCGCAACACATGTTACATCAGTATTAAATATCTTTTTAAAAAATGCAGTATATAATAACAACAGGGTAGTTAGTGTTGTACTAGTAGCCTACTCATATTCTAGTATGGTACACTTTAACTTTAAGCTGGGGTAGGCAATTTATTTATTTCAAATGCTCTGACACATGAAGAAAAAAAAATCCCTTATCTGTGGCTGTCGCTGAACTGTAATAAGCACGAATTGGCTGGCCTACCTGACCGGTGCACCCACTGCGCATGAAAATATGTTTTGGGGGAGAACTGAAGAGAGGGGTGGAACAAAGCTCTGTTGCTTACCCCAGCAGGGTAAAAGGAAAGTAATGATCTTGGGTCTATCTCTGTATGAGTCCTTTCCACAATGCAGTCAGACATTTGTAATAACTTTCTGACCCTCTCAGTGGCACAGACAAGAACTTAGTGCAGTGGTACTCAAACCTTACCACATCAAGGACCCCTAATCGTAAACAAATTAGACCACAGACCCCTACTTGATAAGATTGTTTAACTGTTTTTCCCAATTAGTCACATAGACACAAAAACATTGGAAAATATGGTTGAAAAATACACGTTACCCTTTAAGTAGGATTTTGAATACAAGACTTTCACTTCTATTGGAGGTTTTCACATAGTTGTTTTAGTATGTTTACAAAGGCAAAGGATCTGAGTATTTCCATTTTATTATTAAACTTTATGGTGGTTTGCTGCCACAGTCATCCATGTCTGTTAAACATTATAACTGTGTTCAGGAAATAGTCTTTCGTTTCTGTACACATCAGAGGAACAAGTTACTACTGCTTTATTCACATGAAAAATAATTATTTGTTGCATATAATCAATTCAAACAACTATTTGCATATTTTACAGTTATTCTGTGTCCATCTCAAACCAACTGGGTTTATTTACATAAACCACTATGCCCATAGGTCATTAGCTACGTAGATCAACATGAAAAATCCTGGCTGGTTTAACCCTGTAGACGGCTGGGGCAAAAAGTATTTGTGGGCACCCTGTTTGTGATACGGAGTTAAAACACAAACGTATTTAAGAATATTTAGCATATGAAAGTTGACAAATGGTCACTCTACAGATGGACATGCAGACAAATCAACATTTCAGCTGACAATTTGTCAAAGTGGTGAATATTCCCAAAGAAATTAGTAAATGACCACCACAAACTTATTGACACACCTAACATGAGCCTACAGGGCCCCCTTAAAATCTTTAGACCTCTTTGGCCGGCTGGTAATCCAGCCTTGTGAAAAATGCTGTTGAGTGAAACTTGTGGAAGAAACTAAACAAATACATATTTTCATGAATGGCTAGTACAATTTGATAAATGTAATGTGAAGTCACACTGTTTGTGAGGACAATGGGTACAATCTACAGTATACAAGAAGTGTCTGACATGACAATCTTTATAGTTTCTTTTTACAAGTTCTCTTTCAGTTTGCCATCTGCCTAACATCTTGGTACCAGGCAAACTTTGTTGTAAGTTCAAACACACATGCCACCTGGCCCCTATGTAACCACTGACATGACAGCAGTTACTGATTGTACGGGTGGCGTCGAAGCAGATTGTCCAGGTCAGTCTTGTTGATGGTACCATAGGCCTGGGTATAGCTTCCCAGTTTGGCTCGAGGGTCGCCTGCAGCTGCCACATTACAGTTACTCTGAAATACTTTCTTGCTGAACCTTGGCGGTGGCCGAGCCTCACGAACCTGAGAATTTGAACGCTGGTTCTGCATGGGAAGAACAGAAAGTGACATAGCGGCCATTAAGCATTCTATGTTTACATCAATATTTAATCAAACCTATAAATAGCCTAAAATTGCATCCTGGCATTGAGTCATATTTTACATGTCATGTGGTGCGGTGTACTGACCAGGCGTGCAGATGTGACGCATAGCCCAGAGGACAGGGATGGCTCATCTTTACGAACCAACGGGTTGTTCTGGGTTTGGTTTAGGGTCAAGGAGAAAGAACGATTATGGGTCATAGGGGCTGATCGGCCACGCTGGAGAATCTGGTCCATGGACTAGTGAGGGCAGGGATAAGAGGGTGAAAAAAGGGTGTAAAAATGAAACAAAACAAGATTATCAGAAAGAGAAAATGAAACTGAACAGTAAGTGGACTGATGTCTGTTGCTTACTACATTAGCTTTGGTGCCCTCTGTTGGTGATGTTGTTCCATTGCCAGTCTGTTCCACAAGTCTCCTGCTGGCTGCAGTGGAGTGGTAGAAATGAGTAGGACCAGAGGGACTTCGAACAAAACCATCTGAATGAGGAGAAGAAGAGTTTGTGTTCTCTACTTGAAGGAATGTGTATGTGTACATGTGTATGTGTAATGTATGTATGTATGTAAAACATATGCAGATGTATTAGATTTCACTGTGAACACCACTTTCTTTCACACCAAAGAAAGTCAAATGTTAAATATCTAAACACAGGGAATCATTGAAGAACTTTCACTGACTAAAATACATCAACAACTTTCATTTATATCAGGAGCTATCTTACATAGCGTATTTAAATAAGATTACAAATCTAAACAGACATCTTACAGAACTTTCAGTTTTTACCACTCTGTACTACAAACATATTTTGGTCAGTACCAATAAAGTACTGATGTTCGATAGGTGTGGAACCTGTACAGATAAAGTCAGACATACTTGGGGCATGTGTGATGGGGTTATATGTGAGTTTTCCCAAACCAGGGGTAGGTACTGGATTCTCCACAGCAGGCGGGGTTGACGCATTCACAGGCCCAGGGTTGGTGACACCCGTAGGTGAAGGCACGTGGTTTGTCTCATCAGTCTTTTCATGTTGCGTTTTCCCCTCATGGTCACAATCCCCACTGCCATTCACGGTCACTGGGCACTTCTCTACTTTATCCTTCACATTGGGCTTCTCCCTGCCACTGCCACCGCCTCCACCCTTTGGCTGGATCAGCCTTAGCATCCCCTGATTAGTTCGCCTCTCCAGCATCATCTGCAGGTAAAGAAGGGGAACATTAGGTTTAATCAGTGTTATCAGACAATATGCAAATGTAATGTTGCCTTCGGAGCATTTATGACTTGTTTTATACCTCATAAAGTTTGTTGCGGTACTGAACTACAGATAATTGTACATCATCGTCCACTGGCAGCACTACATCATAGTTAAGAGCTGGCTCCTTGGCTGGACTATGAAACCTCCAGGGACAAAAAACACAATTTTTGATACATGATAGCACTTTATGGCAGTAACAGTGACATAATCATACAAATACTGAGCTCTCAAATCTCAAACAAAAAAGCAGAGGATAAAAAAATAGACATCTCTATAATAATTTTGCTGTGAGGAAAACCTGACCACAGCTACTGATCCATGAATCAATCTGAACTCTTGATCCTTAATACCTGGCTACATATGCGTGCTGGAGGGCTTGCTCAGCAGTCAGCCGCTTGTCTGGGTTGAAAACCAGCAAACCTCTCAACAGGTCCAGAGCATCAGGAGGCACAGACGGCTGGAGAAGATCCTCCAAAGGCACCTGTGGTCTGGTGAAGGAAGGAAGAGCAATATTTCAAAGAGTACTCCAGCCATTTAGCATTGTACTGCTATAATGGACTCAAGATAGACAGTTTTTAAAAAAGGATCAATATCAATGCATCAGAATCAGAGATATTTTCTTTTTTATTCCACACATTTGTATTCCTTGTCAAAAACCTGGCTCCTATATTACCCACAATGCAATTTTGGGAGTTATGCTACAAGCTGTTGTAATGTAGCCTCGAGCCGCAAGCCCCAAGCAGAGATGGGAGGGAGAGGGAGCTATAGAGGTCTGGTAAGCTCATTTCTCAAACTCCACACCCCCAAACCTATTTTATTTGCGACCATGTAGTCCAGCCCCAAGCAATGCTGCCTGAATCCAGTGTTTCCCCCAGATGGAGTTGTAGCACCGGAGGTGAAGCAAAAAGTTTGGGTTTTTTTGCACGTAGTGTGTAGTTTAATCTGATTAGAAAACCCCAACACAACGTGTCTCAGCAGTATTGCTCTTGTGTCCATGAGCATGCGATACACATTAGAATAGTTTTTTTTCACATATGTTTTTGTGAGCTTTAGAGGAATGTTTTGGTGGTGGTCGTGTTAGTCATGGTCAGAGGTTTGGGGGTCCTCCCCAAGAAAATTTTAAGTTTTCCAATGAAAAATATGTAATTCACATAATATTGGGCCATTATTTTCACAATATCTCTGAACAAATAGTTGGAAAAGCTAGAACAGATAATAAATAAACAACACCCAAAGATCAGTCTACTGGTGAGGAACTACAACTATTAGATTTGGGGAAAGTAATTTGGTTGGTTATGATGCTCTCCACAGTGATTTTACATTTATGGCACAGCATGTTTTTCACCACCTAAGCCTTAACGGCAGGAAAACGCTGTTAATATGACCTCAGAATCATTATAGAAAGGATTGTTCATGTTTGCTTTTTGTGTCTTCATTTTAAAGCTTTTGACATTTATCTGTATATAGGCAACATGAGAAAGTGTGGGAGTGAAAACTAGTAGCGCATTGATATAATAATGATTGTGTGTGAAATTGTAGCAGCGGCGGTCACAATTCAGCAGTGGCGCACCGACGCTCCTGAATGCATATAAGGGAAACACTGCTGAATCACTTGGCTTGGTTTATCACATGGAGCTCGATCTGAATCCAGAAAAGACTTAATATAGCAGGAAGAGGAAGAGAGTCAGGCTCTGTTCTTTTCTTCTGAAGATCCCTTCAAAAGAATGTAAATAAGTTGCCTTGCCTAGAATGCAATTCAAGCAGCACTTATATATTTAACAACACAAAGCTGATTCCACACCAGTGTATGCTGGGATGGTAATCAAGTGGATCCGCTGTCGTGTTGTGAGTCGCAGACAGTTTATGACTGGAGTGGTAACATTACTGGTACACTGTTCATGTAAAGGGGAGAGGGTTTACGGTACAACAATAAAAAGAACAGCTCTCACCAATGACTCATTTCATACCAAAGAACAATTGAATCATACATAATATCAGGCCAAATTTGAGTTGTCAATATTTAACCAGAAGGAGTTAAACATACTGTACATAACTAACAATACTGTTTGCATCCACTGCGAGACACCAATGTGTCCCTGAGCAAGACACTTAATAGTTGCTCCAGAGGCGTGCGACCTCTGACATATATAGCAATTGTAAGTCGCTTTGGATAAAAGCATCAACTAAATGAATACATGTAATGTAAAGTACAGACAGATACTTACTGTCCTCACAAAAAAAAAAAAGATAACTTTAGCTCTTCCTGCTAACTCCAACAGCTCATCGTTCTCTGTAGCACATGTCCGACACACCCCAAACAAGGTGGTTTACGTAAGCTGTAATTGCTTAATTTATGATTTTGCTCTGTCACTGCCTCTCCGTCCATGCTCCCTGAGCATGTAATCAGCCCCACCTCCACCAGTAGGCTCTGATAAGTCTTCCCAGAGGGGAAGGGGAAAAAATTTGTTATAGCCACTCCCCAAAACTAGCTCTGTGCCAGGAGTGACAAGGTCAGAAAGAGGCCAAGCATGAAGCATGTACAATCTATATTCACATATAAATAAAGTTATCAATGTAAGGGAAATACAACAGGTGCATTGTTAGTTATTCATATTTGTTATGTACATATTCAAAAGAAACCATTGTTACACATTTTGTAGGATGTATTATACAAAATAAATTATTTTCTTACTTCAGTAACATTCTCTGAATGACAGAAGATCCATATTCAGACTTGATTGCGAGAATATCTGAAAATTAAATTGCATTTAATTAATTCATGGAACTGAATGCTGTCCATTACTTAAAGAAAATTAAAGAAAAAATGTGAGGGGTTTAAATTAATTTAATCTGGAATTGTTTAATCACCTTCTGTACTGGGGTGTTGTATGGCACTCATGATCTTCTCTATTTGGTTGATGGTGGAGGTCCCAGGGAACAGGGCTTTCCCCAGCAGCATCTCTCCCAGGATACAGCCAAGACTCCACATGTCCACACCTTTAGTGTACCTGTAGACAAGATGTCCTCCTTTTACAGCCTGGTACACTCATACCTGATTTTCCAAAGAAGTATTCTGTCCTTTGAATTAAAATGCTGTGTAAATGCCGTGTTATCTTCTTCATCATTGTTAAATCAACTGTTGTGAGGAACCAGCACAAGCAGCAGATGTGGCACATATACTGACAACAGATGCTCATCACAGCTGATACCTTGTGGATCCCAGCAGGATCTCGGGAGCTCGGTACCAACGCGTCGCCACGTACTCCGTCAGTGCTGGATTCCCACTGTCCTCTTGGATCTGGTTAAGTGATCTGGCCAAGCCGAAATCACACAGCTTGACTACACAGTCAGTGTCCAGCAGCACATTGGATGGCTGTGGGAAACACAGACAAAGAGAAACATTCTTTACAAGGACAATAATAGTTTGATTTTCACTCATCTACAGAGAGGTCAGGAGCAAGGTATGAAAACAGAAATTATACAAGGAGTGGAAAGAGGTGAAACAGCAGAAAAATTGGAGAAAAGGAGGGATGAAATTCTATTCTCCAGGGTCAGAGGCCATTTTGTGTGGACATGTCAGCAAATATCCTGCAGACTTGTGCAAGTGTTACTAAATGTGATTAAATAAAAACAGTGTTTGGGCATAATGACTTTTTAACTGTACATTCGAGCTGAAACTACAGTTTATCAACAAAAAATGTATCAAGTTGATCAACATTTTGATATTCGATTAATCGTTGAAGTAATTCTTTCTTGCAAAAATGTCAAACATTTGTTTGTTACGGCTTCTTCATTGTGAGCATTCTCTACTTTTCTGTGATTTTTTATCAGTGTGAAATTAATACAGTATCTTTGGGTTTTGGACTGTTGGTCCAACACGGGCTTTATGAAATTGTGACTTTTTCACTATTTTCAAACATGTCATACAGTAGACCTAACTATTAATTGATTAATCGAGAAAGTAAATGCATAAATAAATCCCATATTCCAAAAGTGACACTGAACAATATTTACAAATACTACAAAACAAAGATAAAGCAAAGCATTAATATGTGATACAGTAAAGGTACAAGTATAATTGAACTGAATCAAAATAAGAGCACATTTTGTTCCTGTGATTACTTCATGACCAATGCTTAATATTCTCCACCTGGCATACCTTTTGGTCCCTGTGGATAACATTTCCTGAATGCAGGTATTTGATGGCTTTGAGGAGCTGATACATCACATAACGTTTGTGGATGTCCTTCAGTAGGGTGCCTTTCTTTATCACTGCATGCAGGTCAGTATCTGGTACAAAGCAGAAAGTAAACATGCATGATATCACAGTAACATCTACCAACGTCTGGATTGTAAATCATCCTCAGTTACACTCAAGTTCATTATCAGCCGTGATTTTGGCATTAAGTTTTCCGAACACATGCTCATCAACGATCTCACACACACTCTGATTTCAACCAAGCGCTGTCACGAAAATGAAATGCCAGAGGGAAACAGTGGAGGTCTGTGTTGGAATGCTGGTGTACAGTCATGGATTAGACTGCAGTGAGGGGAGGCCAATCTGTGGACTCAGCAGTAAGACAGTGCAGCCAGCCAAGGAAAGCACAAGCCCTTCCACACATACACACACACACACACACACACTTCCCCATGTCTCAACACTCACCCATATATTCAAAGATGAGATAAATGTCTTTATCGTTTTGCGCTCTGACGACATTTAGAAGTCTGACAATGTTGGGATGATCTCCAAACTCCTGCACACAGAAGAGAGATTTTTAGTAGCAGAACGGACACAAACACAGAAAACCCACTCTGGCTGGCGTTTGACCTGTAATAACTGGCAGATATTGTGTCTACGTTGTGCAAACAAGAGGGAATGTTTCAACAGTGGTTGCATAATCGTAACGGTGATTACAACACGGGAGTTTCACTGGAAGATGAACAGCTGATTAGGGGGCAGTGGCACAGCTGAAAGTCTTATGAATGTAGGTCAGCAAATAAAGAGTGGAAAATATGTTACACAAGGTTATAGAGAACAGTAGGACAGCTGTACATTGTCATCAGTGTGGCCCTGTAGCCTATGTGTTCAATACCTGCCTGCACACACACATTTTAAATAGTGACAGTGATAGCAAAACAGTAATTGAAAAATAAACTGTACTGTGCCAAAGTCAATTATCACTAATATTGTGTACATTTAATACATTAAGAAAGAGACTGGACAAAGAGACAAACATGAGAGTGGGGATGAGACTATGATTCTTTCAGTCTTTGGGACTTAAACTAAGAGACTGATAGTGTGACAGTTAGCTGACCTTTATTTAACTCAAACACAATTAGTAGTATTTATTACCTGGAGGAACATGATCTCCCTGAATGTCCGCTGCAAAAGGAAAGAAAATATTAGTTAGTTATATAAACTCTGCAAGCAACATGCAGCCATAACCTTGGCACACACAAGCCTCCTGTTCTATTTAATCATTAGCCAAACCTGTCTTTCTTTTGAAACAGGTGAGGGAGCCAATTTATGTAGAGTGACTAGATCATGTTAAAAGTGGGTCGCAAGTTGACATTTTTAAGTGGTCACATGCCAAAAAGGTTAGGATCCATTACGCTACATAGGATATAAAGATATGAATAACACAGGATAAAATGATGACTTTACTTCATTGTCACTTAGATTGGACACATCAAGCACACACCTGGGCATCTGTCCTGTTCCTGAAGGCGTCAAAGATCTTCTTCACAGCCACAATCTCGCCGGTCTGTCTGTCAACCGCTTTCCATACAATGCCATAAGCCTGAAATACAAGAGACACAACATCCGGTCACCACCTCTCCATGCAGGTAATGACTTATATTCTGTACCAGGTCAAACACTGACAGCAAGATGTCAACCAGGTAAAAACAAATGATAGTAAGCAGCTCCTCTACCTTCATCTGCAAACTGTTCTATTAATTTGGATGTTTTTATTTAAAAAAGTTGTATGTAAGAGTTTCTCTACATCATGGTCTAAAAACTATTCTCTACATACATACATACATACATACATACATACATACATACATACATGTGCTGGTCATATAATTAGAATATCATCAAAAAGTTGATTTATTTCAGTAATTCCATTCAAAAAGTGAAACTTGTATAATGTATACATTCATTCCACACAGACAAGTATTTCAAGTGTTCATTCCTTTTAATTTTGATGATTATAACTGACAATTAATGAAAACCCCTAAATCAGTATCTCAGGAAATTAGAATATTGTGAAAAGGTTCAATATTGAAGACACCTGGTGCCACACTCTAATCAGCTAATTAACTCAAAACACCTGCAAAGGCCTTTAAATGGTCTCTCAGTCTAGTTCTGTAGGCTACACAATCATGGGGAAGACTGCTGACTTGACAGCTGTCCAAAAGACGACCACTGACACCTTGCACAAGGAGGGCAAGACACAAAAGGTCACTGCTAAAGAGGCTGGCTGTTCACAGAGCTCTGTGTCCAAGCACATTAATAGAGAGGCGAAGGGAAGGAAAAGATGTGGTAGGAAAAAAGTGTACAAGCAATAGGGATAACTGCACCCTGGAGAGGATTATGAAACAAAACCCATTCAAAAATGTGGAGGAGATTCACAAAGAGTGGACTGCAGCTGGAGTCAGTGCTTCAAGAACCACCACGCACAGACGTATGCAAGACATGGGTTTCAGCTGTCACATTCCTTGTGTCAGCCACTCTTGAACAAGACACAGCGTCAGAAGCGTCTCGCCTGAGCTAAAGACAAAAAGGATTGGACTGCCGCTGAGTGGTCCAAAGTTATACTCTGATGAAAGTAAATTTTGCATTTCCTTTGGAAATCAAGGTCCCAGAGTCTGGAGGAAGAGAGGAGAGGCACAGAATCCACGTTGCTTGAAGTCCAGTGTAAAGTTTCCACAGTCAGTGATGGTTTGGGGTGCCATGTCATCTGCTGGTGGTTGGTCCACTGTGTTTTCTGAGGTCCAAGGTCAACGCAGCCGTCTACCATGAAGTTTTAGAGCACTTCATGCTTCCTGCTGCTGACCAACTTTATGGAGATGCAGATTTCAATTTCCAACAGGACTTGGTACCTGCACACAGTGCCAAAGCTACCAGTACCTGGTTTAAGGGCCATGGTATCCCTGTTCTTAATTGGCCAGCAAACTCGCCTGACCTTAACCCTATAGAAAATCTATGGGGTATTGTGAAGAGGACGATGCGATACGCCAGACCCAACAATGCAGAAGAGCTGAAGGCCACTATCAGAGCAACCTGGGCTCTCATAACACCTGAGCAGTGCCACAGGCTGATCGACTCCATGCCACGCCGCATTGCTGCAGTAATTCAGGCAAAAGAAGCCCCAACTACGTATTGAGTGCTGTACATGCTCATACTTTTCAGTTGGCCAACATTTCTAAAAATCCTTTTTTTGTATTGGTCTTAAGTAATATTCTGATTTTCCGAGATACTGAATTTGGGATTTTCATTAGTTGTCAGTTTTAATTTCACTTTTTGAATGGAATTACTGAAATAAAATCAACTTTTTGATGATTCTAATTATATGAGCAGCACCTGTATAATCTTATGTATTTTTCTTGGCCCAAATCATTTCAAATTTAAGGACACAAAGTTCTAACTATGCCGGCATCTCCCTTTTAAAAACCCACTATGTGTAACATTTAATTATAAAACATAAACCGCCCTTCTGTTACTAGGAAAAAAAGAGGTAACGTGACCTCTGTGTGTTCAATGGTAGGCAGCTATAGTCCTGACTATAGTGATGTGAGAGTCATGGTGGTGATGTAGGCAGTGAAGTGAAGCATAACAGAGGCAGCAGTGAGGCAGGACATCAGAGCACGCTGTTATTGCAGAGACACAAAGAGTAGCCCTGTCATTGGAGGCAGTGGATCAGATTCACACAGCCCTGGTGACCCAACGGCTGTTGTTTCAGGGGGTAGAGTGGTCGTCCATTTATCAGAAGGTCTGGTTCAATCCCCCGTTGCCTGCATGTCAAAGTATCCTTGGGTAAGATACTGAACCTCAATTTCCTCCTGATGTCAGTGTATGAATGTGTATGTCTAGTTTCTGATTCAGTGAGTGAACGTGATGTAGTGTAAACGCCCTTTGAGTGGTCGGAAAGACTAGAAAGGTGCTAAGTAGGCTACAGACTGTTTACCATCTTTCAAACTCCAGAAGAAGAGTTACTACATTTAAGTTTCAAAACAAAACACCAGGCAACTGTAAACAGGTTCTACAGCTGTGTAACATGAGTCACAGCCGGCCACAGGTACATAGTTAGCCAAAATAACATCACTACGTGACAGTAACCACCTGCCTATTTCAAGCATAATGCAATTTGTGAGTCTCTGGAGACAGTCTACGGAAAGAAACCACGGTGTTTTTAATCATGTGGCAACCCTACCAGTGGAGAGAAAAACAAAAAAGAATTTGCACTCTAGGGAACAAGTGTCCTCACACATCAGCTGATCTGCAAAGAAAGAGTTTGTCCTGCCAAAGTAAATAAACCCTTGCTTACAACACTTGTTTTCACTGAGAACCTTAAATCTGGAGAATTACATGAATTTCTCTTAAGGTTAAAGTACAGGCATGGCTTAAATATGTCATAAACCTTAATGCACAGGCCCAGATGAGGTTAATGTAAAGAGGGGTGTGTGCACTTGTAAGAGGCTGCAAACTGAAATTGCATTGAAAGGGTTTGGCAACTCACAAAAAAATTGTAAATGAGACTCCAGTCAGAGGAGCAATAAGGAGGTGTTATTATTAAACAGCCCGGGGTTAGTTAACCTCCACTTCTATTAAATCCAATAAAATTAAGAGACAAAAAGCAACTCACCCCTTTTCCAAGTCTCTTCTTGATTTCATACTTGAGAGAAATGTGTTCCTCCAACTCAGACACGTTCGCGGATTCGTATTTTTTGCTCATTTTTCAACAGTTCGTTCTTCTGCTAGTGCAGAAAGCACCAGCACACTCCTTTGATTATTCCTGGAAGAGATCGGCAGTCTTGAAAGTCCGGAAAACAGGTGTTAAAACAGCCAGTTGCAAGATAAGTGGCAGAATCAAAATGAATGATAATTTCCACACAGTAAAAACACAGTAAAATGAATGGAAGAAGCAGTCGAGTCTTTCTGTATCTTAAGTTATCTGGCCACCCACATGCGACCCTAACGTTACTTGTAGCCAGACGCCACGTTACTGTTCAGTCAATCACAGACGGTTGGAAGAAGCAGTTTTTAACTCCATGTAGTGACTTAAAACCTCACACACCTACTATTTAACGTGCTGAATCTGTTATTTGTAAAGGTGTTCACTGCCCTTAGTTTGGACACTCCCACACTTCTGCTGCTGCTCACAGACGACCCAGAGAGTTTGTCCGTTTTGTGTCGTCCCGGTAACGAATACGCTGCTGCCTGGTCCTTAAAGGAGCCGCAGCACAAACACTAGACTCACTCATGAGGCTGTCATTCATAGACATCTGGTGTGTAAAGGAGATTATCTGTGGACGATGGCAGTGACCTCCTTTATTAACAGACACAAAAGGTCTCATTTTTCATCAAGGCCTCCAGCAAAATGTTAAGAGTTCGTTTAGAGTCAGTTTGACGAGGAGCGGTTGTTCTATTTGTTTTAGTTCTGCAGCAAACTGGCGCCAGAACAAAAACGGTGCGTCAACCTTTATACTGTCAGTGATCTACACTGGCTAAGCCATTAATATTAAATTTACCTGCATTGCATTATGGGAAATGTAGGAACCGGTGTTCTTAGACTATGATCTACATCAGCAGCTAAAAGAGAGAATAGATAAGAATATATAAGCCACTGCAGCATCATTTCTTTTTCCATTAGCCTTAAAAAAAATAACAATTGCAAGGACGTTGCCCATCTAAACTGTTGGATTACCCCTATAATAGCATATTTAAGTGGGAATCACCACTAAAGTAATTAAAACATGTCCAGTGTTCATCAGGTTATTTGTATAGCCCTGTCACTGTGCAAAAAAACAATATTTAAGACCTTATATTATCTTTGTTTATTTCTGCTGACATTGTGCCCAGTAGCCCTGCTTAATCAAATTATAACACACACAATCATGTAGCCAGTTAGGATTAGGTTTGGGTATTGAACCTTCAGTCTGTACACATACCTAAAACTTAATAGCCCAGGTTTTTATTTTATTTAATCATTATTTCTCCTAGAGATAGGCATATGGGACACGCCTTTAATTCCATTCCTGCTAAACCCTTGCTCAGGAAATATGCTATTATCAAATTGTTTATATAAACCAGCGTGAATTACTTAGGCTTAATTAATTGGAGGTCAATTTACACAAAACAAAGTATTGTTCAGAATCTATTCAATCCAATAATGTGCAGCATATCCATACTGACATAAGTTAAAAATATTTGTATTCGTGATCAAAGCAGCTTAGAACTAGCTCAAGAGGGTGAGCCGGTGGGCTTTCAGCGGTTTAATACATCCAAAAAAACTTGGATTGGTAGTTACTGAAACTTGTGTATAATATTGGCACTGAAGATTTCAATTGATTTTCAAATGATACACACTCCTAATTAATATTTTTTCAGCATAGTAGTACTGAAGTACTGAACTCTGGGTCCCTGGGTATATAATTAAATAGACATTAGACTGGTGCTGTAGCAAGATAACAATTCAGATGAAAAAATAAAACCATAACACAAAGTCAAAACAATAAGATTCTCTGTTATGTAGGACTATGTGTTAATATCCCTTAGATTGCACACTTAAGGCATACTGCCTAGACTCTGCGGGTTGGTCAAGTGGGTGATGGCATCTTCTGGGTTATCAAGAGGGCGCCTCTTTCCTCAATGTTTCGCTGATAGGCCCACGACACCTCCTTTACTAACTTATGGTTAGAGGTTAGACTCTAACCTTATGGTTAGAGTTAATAAAAAAAAGAATAATCACAAATCTTTGAAAGAATAAACAGTACAGCAAGTAGGCTTTTGCCTCTTTACATTTCTTAAGACATTAATACACAATGCAAACTAAGTTGGAGGTAGATTTTTATCTTTATTTCTGAAAAGGTGTTACATGCTCTTATTTAAAAATCAAAACTAGTATTTACAATGATAAATCTGAATAAATATGTTCTCCCTAATGTTGTTTGACGGTTAAAACATATTTAGCAAGCATAAATAAGGAGGATCAAGTTTGCCCACTTAATGTGGCCGAACCCTCACTTCTAAAGGAAATATAGAGTAGGTATGTTAACAGAAAACAGGGCTAGAAAATGTACATACATCAGTCCTTCCACCATAGTTTCAATACAATTAATTTGAAGTGCAGTCTAAACATCTTAAACTCTATCGAGTTCTTCTACTCTATCGACAAAAACTGTTGCAGGATTCTACAGTAGAAATGTGTATCATAAAAGAACAAACATGGTATACAGAACAAAAAATGCTAATCTGACCCCAAGTGACAGGCAGTGGACAGAATTAGGGTACCAAAACGAAGCAAATATATATTCATCTTTCCAATAATACAAAGGCTTTGGGTTTTGTAACCTTTTCTTCATGTGCAGGCTTTGCCCAATCTAATTATCATGCTTATTTATTGGTGCTCTGCAAAAACCTAAGTAGAAAATTAGACCTTTGTATTACAGTATTACAGTACAAAGTCAGAAGTAAAATGTTTTGTCAAGGGCAGAATAAACAGCCAATGTTAAAGGATTTATCACACAAGTTTGGCTAGAAAACAGGCCAATGGAGGATCTCACAGCGCAGGATGAGCCTGGTGGGCAAGGCTGCAGGCAGCATAATGTACCAGACACAGTGGAGTACACAAGGCCGTGAAGTTTGAATAGTATAGAACATGAATAAAAAGGACATAAGAAACAAATGACAGGAAATAATTGGGAGGTTGTGAGGCAGAAACCCTGTCCAGATGTAAATCCACTCTCTACCAATAACCATAAGGAGAGCGTATTTCTATTTTTAACTTAAGAGTTTTTAGAGTCAGAATTTATGATGCTTTAGGAAGAGTGGAGGAAGCGATTGAAGGCATTGTAGGCCGACTCCAGATCAAACAGCATCTGGCGCACCTGATTATCATCCAACTCGTCTGAGGCTGACATGCTGCTGAGGGTGGTCAACCTGAGGAATAAAAAAAATGTAAATCAAGGTAATTGGCAGTCATGACGAAACTGTTAAGCACTACTATGGATCAGTTTAGTAACATAATGCTAAAAGTAGTTTAACTTACACATATAGTTAAGGAAATGTCAAGTCCCACTTTGATTTTCGTAATAATATTCAAAGGAAAGTTATCAGTTGCACCTAAAGAGAAGCCAGTGTTTGTAACACATAAATATACTGAAAAAAGGTACGCTGTGGCATTTTTGACCACTAGTAATGGTACCATAGACTGTATATTACTGGACAAAGCCACCCCAGAGATCTGAATGGAGAGCAGTAAAGCCAGTTTTGGACCAATAAGATACTAAGATACTAATACAGGGCTACTTCCTGTTGGCACCAGTGTCTATTGTGCATGATCGCGCAGCATAACTGTGGTTTAATGACGTGAAGCATCGGCAGAAACACCGTGATTCTGGTAGCTGCATAGCTGCACCAACAAAAAGTTTCTTGGCTCAGTGTGATTGTCTGACTCGGATCGTCACTATTTAATCAGCCCGTCTACAGGGCTCACCTACCAAACACCAACGCTGTGTCACTGACGGTCAAATAGTTGTTTTAGATTCACAGAGTTTACAATCTAAGCAATACGGTTACATCTTTCATGTGCAACGGGATATCACAGGGTTTTGACATCATTTTTGGGCCTACATCGAACCGTCCATGCAGGCTTTGGTCGGCTTCATTGTTTCAACTGTGGCTTACCCCATACGGAGCAGTGTTTTTACAAAATGGTCGCCATTTTATTTATTCTTTAAGACTGCTGGATGGATGCAAACAAAGCAGGTTTTAAACTTTTAAGGAAGATTGGCCTTGCAAATGTTTTATGAGGAAGGAAACACACCAAACATGTTTGTTAGACACATAATGCGTTTTGGTGAGTAACACTGAATGTAAAAATGACTTTTTATTTGATGCTCGGCTGTGTCATGAAAGGGTCACACAGGCAAACTATCAATCTCAGATCCATCTCAGGTTTAAAACAATATATTTAGACATGACTACCCTTTAATAAACCTAAAATTATGTATAAAGAAATAAGGTAGCAGGATTGTATAAGTTTTAGCACTGACATGACCCAATGTTTGACTTGACAAATAGTCACTTAGGAGTACTTAGCATCCTGCACTGAACTGGATTGAGGCTTAACGATAGAAACACTGTAAACTGGGTGACCCAGTGTAACTAACCAGAGGCTGACTTTGTCCTTAGCCTCTGAGTCCGGAGGCATGTTGCTCATTCTGTTCATGGTTTCCATTAGCTCTCTCAGGTCTGGCTGGATCTGGATCGATGGAAAACAATCAGTTAAGCAGTTGTTTTGAGTCCAATATTAAAGACAGGCCTTTTCACTTTTTTAAATGTACCTCATCCATGGCCCTGATTTCAAGTCTCAGTTTGTCCATCACGGTGATGAAGAGCTGAAGGTTAGAGAAGGCAACAAAAAATTAGACAATATTAAATAATATTAAATAACACATTTTCCAACCTTGGCTGTCAGTAGTAAGAAATCAGATTTTTTTTTTGTTTACACAAACAGGAAACACGGTCTTTGCCAGTATCACACAGTTCATCGGCTAATTTTATGAGCTTCATGAGGATGAGCCAAATTAAGTGAAGCCACTTCAGCCACTTATGGCTTGAACTAAACACACTAAATCATTTTATAAAAAAATTCTACTGCCACCATTTGTATTCTGGCACACGTCCAAAATAAGCCTTGCATTTGCTTTTCCTGTTTAATATAATGGAGGGGACAGAGGACGTACAGAAACTATATCTGCAATGCAGCGGTTCAGGTTGCCCTTGTCATCCTTGATGGTGATTGGCCGATCCTCCTTAATCCTTTCCATGGCAAGTGGGCAGTCGAGCTAAGGAACAAAATGAGAAGAGTCACATGCTTACAACAGAAATAGAATATACAGTGAGGGAAAAAATTATTTGATCCCTTGCTGATGTTGTACGTTTGCCCACTGACAAAGAAATGATTAGTCTATAATTGTAATGGTAGGTTTATCTGTGAGAGACAGAATGACAAATATAATCCAGAAAAATGCATGTCAAAAATTTTATAAATTGATTTGCATTTTAATGAGCGAAATAAGTATTCAACCCCTCTGCAAAACATGACTTAGTACTTGGTGGCAAAACCCTTTTTGGCAATCACAGAGGTCAGACGTTTCTTTTAGTTGGCCACCAGGTTTGCACACATCTCAGGAGGGATTTTGTCCCACTCCTCTATAAAGATCTTCTCGAAGCCATTATGGTTTTGAGGCTGATGTTTGGAACCTTCAGCTCCCTCCACAGAATTTTTATAGGATTAAGATCTGCAGACTGGCGAGGCCACTCCAGGACCTTAATGTGCTTCTTTGTGAGCCATTCCTTTGTTGCCTTGGCCGTGTGTTTTGGGTCATTGTCATGCTGGAATACCCATCCACGACCAATTTTCAATGCCCTGGCTGAGCGAAGGAGGTTCTCACCCAAGATTTGACAGTACAAGGCCCTGTCCATCGTCCCTTTGATGCGGTGAAGTTGTCCTGTCCCCTTAGCAGAAAAACATCCCTAAAGCTTAATGTTTCCACTTCCATGTTTGATGGTGGGGATGGTGTTCTTGGGGTGACAGGCGGCATTCCTCCTCTTCCTCCAAACATGGCAAGTTGAGTTGATGCCAAAGTCTCATCTGACCACAATACTTCCACCCATTTCTTCTCAGAATCATTCAGATGTTCATTGGCAAACTACAGACCGGCCTGTAGATGTGTTTTCTCGAGCAGGGGGACCTTGCGGGTGCTGCAGGATTTAAGTCCTTCACGGGGTACAAATTGTTTTCTTGTTGACTATGGTCCCAGCTGCCATCATTGACAAGATCCTCTAGTATAGTTCTGGGCTGATTCCTCACTCCACGAGGTGAGATCTCACATGGAGCCCCAGATCAAGGTAGATTTTTGTTTCTTCCATTTGCGAATAATAATACCGTAATAATAATAATCGCACCAACTGTTGTCTCCTTCTCACCAAGCTGCTTGGTGATGGCCTTATAGCCCATTACAGCCTTGTGTAGGTCTACAAGATTGTCCCTGACATCCTTGGACAGCTCTTTGGTCCTGGCCACAGTGGAAAGTTTGGAAACTGATTGATTGACTGCTTCTGGGGATAGGTGTCTTTTATAGAGGTAACAGGAGCACTCCATTTAAGAGTGTGCTCCTAATCTCAGATCGTTACCCGTATAAAAGACACCTGGGAGCCAGAAATCTTTCTGATTGTGAGGGGATGAAATACTTATTTCACTTATTAAAATGCAAATCAATTTATTTTTGCCATGCATTTTCTGGATTTCTTTGTTGTTATTCTGTCTCTCACTGTTCAGATAAACCTACCATTAAAATTATAGACTGCCCACTGACAAAGAAATGATCAAACATACAAAATCAGCAGGTGATCAAATAATTTTTTCCCTCACTGTATCTAAAGACTGGTAGAACAACTGCACGGCCCATTATGTTCACAACCAAAAGGGTCATAAAATAATCTCTAAACAAGAACTCACCCTGTACTTCCTGCAGAAATCATCAATGGAGCCCACGTCGCAGCCCTGCACCTGTTTGAAAGCAGCCTTATACTGAACCAACAGTCTGGAGCAGGAGGCAGTGTATCTGAAACAGACAACTCCTGCACATTAATGAAAACATACAATCAAACGTTAAAGGTGGTAAGTTTGTCAGTCTTTTAAACATAAAATATATACTCAAGTATAACTCACTCATTAGGTGTGACACAGTCTTTGATGTAAGCCTTCTCCAGTGCCTGAAGGGTCTTCACAACAGCAAACAACTCTGCCATGTTATCGTACCTTCAGAAACGGAGTTAATATAAGGTGTTAAAACACTGGCTACATTATGAATCCCTCTGTGTTCATATTAGGCTGGTAAATGGTATTAAAGATGACACTTACTTCTCTCGTTCTCTTGCATTTTTGTATAATTTCACTTCCTGAAAAGACATGATTTGTGATGAAGGTCTTGCACGGCTAACAAGCAGAATATCACATATTCCTGGTGGTTTTAATTTAGATTCAATGAAGCATTTCTGGTAGAAGTAACAGCAACAAAAAGGTAGGTTTGATTTTCTTTCAGGTAAATTTCAGTGAACACTTTGAAAAAATGAGTAACCAGATAATTGTTATAATTCCATATACGATTGTGTTTCTTTAATGTTTTTAAGATTTAAAATTCTGTTTGCCAATCCTTAATTAAAGCAAAAAAAAGGTTGTTGCTTACCTCATATAACTCAGGTTTATTGGCAGGAGCTGTGGGGAAAAAAACAACAAAATACTTTGAGTGACATTAATGGTCATTTATTCATGAAATACCAAAATACCAAAATCGTAGACATTAGATTTATTTTAATGTCTTACCTCCTCCTACACCTCCTGTACTGGGTATCCCATGGAACATGATGCTGATGTATCAGAACTTGATCTGAAAAGGACTGATGTTACAATTTGAACTGAACTGCAAATTAACAAAACGCTATACAAGTTTTTTTCCCCACAATTGTATCTGTTCAAGTCATATCTTAAATTATGTTTTTCATAGCTCGGACTGTCCTGACTAATGGGTGTGTTTCTCTCAAATTATTATTTATATATAGACATGTGTCCAATACAGGAGCAGCTCCCTTAATAAAGGAGTGGATTGTAACAACTAAAACTGTGCTTGAAGGATTTTAGAATGAATTAAAAGGCATAACATGACATAATGCAATTTTAAAATACACTTTATTATTTATTTATTATTTATTGATTTATTGTTATAAATAGTCAATAGTCACTTCAAACAAAAGTTCAGCTGATTATGTCAGCATATTGCTGTGCCCTCTGGTGAACAAACTACTTCAAAGACAACACTCATAACAAGATCAAAGGATCAGTCTTCTGTGTCTTTTTGAATTGTCATTTATCATCTGTATACTGATACTGATTTATCTGCAATTAGTTCATATCAGCTGATAAAATCGGCACACTGATTTATCGGTCGAGTCCTAGAAGATCTACTTTTTGGTACTATGGTTTGTGTCTGACACACCTCCTCAACCCTCCACTGGCAAATAAACACTTTTACGCAGTAAACAACAACCTCCAGGAAAGAATAGCTTTGGCGCAATTCTAGAAAATGCCAAATATGTAAAAAGCGTGACTATTGTTTAGGCCAGATGAGATGCATCAGAAGGAGATGTCATCTCGGCTAAACAACTTCCTAAAGGAAACCCAGTCAAGTGTTGAGAGAGATTTATGGCACTGCAACGTAATATAATTCAACTGGATCAACGGTTACACCGTTCCCCACTCAGGCTCATATTGTGTATTTATCATTTTAAGCAGGGGCATATAAATCTGATAATTCTCAACCTTAGTTTTATTTACTTCCAGCTTTATGGGCGACATGCCGCTGTTCGTTGTTTAACACTTTAACTGATAAACACCACAGAATAATGCTGTTACGCTGAGATTCAATGTGTTGTTTGTGTCATTAACGTTCAGTCAAAGAACATGCTGATCCACTAAGAATTAGATGAAAACCTTCCTGCTGGAGAAAGCAGATCATCAGCCTTCAATATTTTGTTTTTCCAAACTAGCTAACCCGAAGTTAGCTTTCGGGCTAGCTCGGTGCACTTCCTTTATGATTTATTAGAACTGGGCCATACAGGCAGTTGTTTGTAAACACTTAACTTTATATGAGTGACAAGTATTATAGTAACAGGTAGGATGACCGCAGCATGTTAACAATAGTTCAGTATCAGTGTTAAATCAACGAAATTAAAAGACACTTTACTCACCCTTTCGGCAAACTGCTGTGACGTCAATGTAAACACACCCTTCTGCAAGGACCAGCAAACGTCAAATATTAGGTGTCCTTCGTGCCTCGCTAAAAATTAATAATTTTAAAGATTATTACTGGCGTATCAAACATACGTAGTTTAAAGATGGGCTATTTCTATCTGACATTTTAATTGAGCTGTTGCAGTAAAGAACGGACCTAAAGGCTCAACCACAAGTTGTTGTTTTTACACAGTCAAACATCAGAGGCAGCTCATCGTCAAGGCGCCAGACGCGCCAAACTCAAACATACAACAACAACGACAACGAGGACCGATTTCTCAACAAGAAGACTATTTAATAACGTTAAGTTAGTTACGATACAGTAAGCGCAAAGAAGGCTAAGAACATCCCTGTGCAATTTTATGAGGTAAGTTAAAATACGATATGATCATTGGCGTTATATCGTGTTGACTTATATACTAACGTACCAGAGACGTTAGCTGTTAGCTAACTTAACTGTCAATTTACAATTATGGTAAAGTTATTGTGTGCATTAATAATACCGAAAGTAAATGGAAAATGGCAGTAGTACCAAGCTGATTGTAACATAAAAACAACAAACGTTAATGTAAGACAAATAACCTTTTTGAAATGAATATCTAGTTTACCCTACTCAAACAATAGTTTTATTTAATGTATTGCAGATCACCACCATGAAGACCTCCAAACCAGCACTGCAGACATCTGCTCAAGAGGAATGTGGTGTTTGGCTGGACACTGTGCAACTAAAAGGAAAAGCTAAACAGGTAATTGGGGAAACGTACTACTTCCTAACTGGCAGATGACACACACTAGTAGAAAGCAACCTAATCAGATTAGTAGCCTCTTACTCTGTTATTCCATTTAAGTTTCTTAGTAGGATAAAATTTTATTCTGAACCTTGTGTTTTAGAAACGACTCACTCGTCCCATTTCTAAACTGCTAAATCCCTTCACTGGAGGTGGGGGATACAGTTTGGCTGTGGCACTCAACTTCACTCAGACCAAACTGGAAATACCAAAGACCAAACAGAGCTCTATATCAACCTTCTTCACCACACAGCGCAGAGGTAAGTTACAAAGAGTTTCTTAGAATTATTATCATCTTCAGCTGATTCAGTCTGATAAAGCTGCAGTACACTGTCCACTTGCTTGATAGTGTAAGTTGACACCTTCCATTCATTTTTGTTAACATGATTTTTTTTTTTATACTTCTGCCAAAAGTTCTCAATAAGATGTCTTCTTCTGAAGTACCAAACATGGATCCAGTGCTGCCTTCTTCATCATCTACCTCGTCCACATCTTCCCTAACTGCACCCACACCTGTAGCATCGGGGACAAAACGAAGACGTGAAGTAGACCTTGAAATGTTTAACTTGTATAACTCTGAGGCTGAATGGCAAAGTGAAAATGTGCCCGAGCCTGAAGCAGCAGTGTGGCAGGAGCAGGCAGCCAGCAACACAACTTCCCAGAACATGGACTGTGAATTTAAAGAAGAGGAGTTTGAGGAGATTAATCCACCACAGTGTAAGAGGAGGCTCACTGCCACCTCCTCAGTACCAGGCGACAGTCAACCTATTCCACAGGCTTGGAGTCAAGACCCATTGCTCTCCTGTAGCCAATATTTTGAAAGTGAATTTTACCCGACTAATCAGAAAAACAACACAGCCAAGAACTTTAGTGACTCTGAACCAAGTTTCCTTAACAGTCTACAAAGTGAGGAGGCCTTTGGTATTCTGACGGATATCGAAGTAAGAACGTCGACTCAAAAATCCCTTAAACAATTTCATTCTTCTCAGTTGGATGATGAGAAAGAAAACAGCAGGTTTTTGTCGTCCAAGTCCCCAAGCAAGCACTCAACTCTGTCTCATATTGAACCTCTTTCAAATCATAAATGGGCAGAACCAAAAACCGCATCACCTCGAAAACATATTCCAGTGCACCTGTGGAAAAAGGCAGATAAAGAAGAGAGCCCTGACTCGCAGTTCAAGTGGACAAAACAGAGTAGCTCTCCCCTTAAAAAACTGTCAGCACAGCAGTCGTGCAGAGCTTTCGACGAGGACAGTCTGGCTATGTTGTTCACCCAGGACTCTGAAGGCTTCAGGGTGATAGCACACAGAGGTCTGCAAGCCAGGAGTCCATTCAAAGATCAGAGTAACATAAGCACTGGGGTTGTAAGAAGTAGTGCTTATAAATCTCTGGTGGAGGAGGACGAGGAAGACGAGATGCTCTTTACTCAAGACTCTCAGGGAAATATGGTGATCAAACACTGAAAGGAGCCTTTGAAACTCATGAGTCTTATGCTATTCTAGTCTGGATGTGAATAATTGATCCCTGCTTTTTAAATGATTTTTTTTCCATGCTGCCAGAGCAGTTATAAAAGTGAAACCACTTGTTTGTTTGTTTGTTTCCATATTGACTGATTTACTTTTAGCTACTTTAAAACAAAAAATAATAGATTTTTTTTGTGACTATCTTCTTGACTTTCTTCATCTGTAGATCTTGTATTTTCCGGGGGGGGTTATAATCATATTTTCTTCCTGTTTTGATCTGTCATGCTGAAATGCGATGCTCTCTTTTGCAAAAACACAAACAAGCGAGAACTGAGGGTTTGGATTTTATTTGAAAAACAATACACAGTTACATCAAATTGTTTTCATGTGAATTAAAATGTTTTAAAAGCTTTAGTAGTGTTCACTATCTTCTCCCTTATGATGGTGCCATGTGCTACATCCTACAAAACAGACGGATGTACAAAGTCATATAGAGACGGAAGTGCTTAAGTGTGAAAGCTTGATTTCTAACTATGCAGAGTAATTGGTAGCCACGTATTTAGTTAATAATTAAGTTGATTTAATGTCTCCTGCTGAACACATGATATTACATCCATCTGGGCTTACTGATTACACTTTACATATAGTGTTTTGCATTAGCCAGAATGTGACATCTGCTGTTATTGCAAAATATAGTTAACAATGCTGCATAAATTCACTCACTAAGTGAAACGGTACTACATGACTATCATGCTTGATACACATATAAAGAGGTAACTAAGATACACTTCATCAGATTGAAAATATACCAAGAAGTCCTACACTTAATTCCCAAGTTATTCTTGTCTGCTTGGCCACTAAATGTTGTATGTGCATATTGTGTGATCGTTAGCCTTTTCTGTAAAATAATGTGCTACTTCTTAGGGCTGAACAATTAATCGAAAGTTTATCAAAATTGCAACATGGCCTACTGCAATTTTCAAATTGCAGGAGGCGCAATTCTTGTTTTGTTGTCAAAATACCATTTTAAATTAAATTGTCGTGCTCGTGAGATGTCCGGACTACACATCATATTCTGCAGATTTACGAAAACATCTTTGTTTGGTACAGATCTCCGCAAAAACCAGACCTTATTCATTTCAATATGTTCATATCGAAAATGTGTCAAAATAATCGTAAATTGATATTTTTTCAAAACCCTACTGTGGTCTAAATTGTGCGTCAACTCAAATACAGTGAATCACAACAATGAATGGAGATTACAGTTATAATATTGCTAATCCAGAAAATGTAATGAGAAGACCTTGTAAGATTGCTACCAGTTACATATTCTTACATAAATGCCTTTATTGCTATGGCACAGAAATGTAAGAAAAGGTAAATACAAATGGGTTTGAGGGACTTAAACCTGAGATATGTATTTATTCTGTAGGGATGTACTTTGTAGAGAGGGATTATCAACCTACTCACTGGTTCCTCATAATCAAATGTTTGAAAGTGCTAGAGAGACATGAAATACAGCAACAATGAGCAGGAACCAAAAGCCAATCCAATGCGGTGCCTGCCTATGAAAATCCCTTTTCTCTGAAAAGGGATTTTTATTATTATTTTTTTCACTGAAACCCAATAAAAGCACTGGGACGGAGAGATTATTTTGTTTTAAAACCATCGGTGATGATTGGTGTGCCAGTGGTGAAGACGATGAAGCACTGATCAGCCTGCAATCTCAGTGGGCTCCGTCACCAGTTTGGAGCCATCCCAAACAGTCTTGAACTGCTCCGGCACTGGAAACTCCCGCTGTGGGAAACCCAAGAAGATAATTGTCAAACAAGAACTGCACACTTGAAAGATTCAGGAAAATGCGGGATTAACACATGTTCAGAGCCCAGCAGGCAGAGGCGACCCTCTCCTTGTCCCTTATCTCAGACACTCACATATTCGTCATCTCCTTGTGGTATCAGGATGTTCATCTCAGAGCTCTTGGCACTGACGATGTCACAGTCGAGGGAGTCTTTACTCAGGTAGACCTGGCAGCCCTCTGTCTTGTTGATGGAAATGGTGGGAACTTTTCCCAACACCTATAGAGTGAAGTCTTGCAATTACTGAGAGGAAGTGCATGTGTGGCACAGTTTGCACTTTAAGATATAAAAAATAAAATAAACATGAATTGATTCCAATGATGTTTTAACACAGTTTTAACACAGGATAACACCTGACCTGACACCTAAATGAGCATACCAGTATTAAAATGTAGAATGGCAGCCATGAGAGAGATGTAGCAAGTAGTGCTGTTACTTCAATAGCCTAAATGCTTTAAGATCTGCTGTGCTGACCTTAAATTTCAAATATTGTGTGTCTTTTGAAGCCAACGCATAACCTTTCTGTAAATGTTTTCCTCACCTGTAACTGAATTGCCTTGGAGTTGATGATCTCCACAATCCCAACAACGTTCTCAAAAACCAAACCCAGCTTCTTACAGTTATCTGGAGAGGGTCAATAAAAATAGCACAATAAAATAAAGAAAATCATACTCAGAATTCATGAATTGACTCACAAAGCAATATTTTCAGTCTGCAGCTCACCCAGGATGATGGAGTTAATTTTGCCCTTAATCTGCAAGGTGGAGTTGTTACAGTTGAAGACGTAGACCACTTGTTTCAGCTCCGTCTCCTCAATCAGTAGGTCGTGTTTCTGCTCAAAGTTTTCCTGCAACAACAGATTCAATCGATTACCTGTGACATCAGCTGACTCGGTGGTAAAAAGGAAAACAGTGTCTTCCTTTGGGAACAGTCCCTTAAAGAGACAGTAACCATTTTACATACCACCCTCCATTTCTTCCCTTCCAGCTCCAGCAGAGGAGGTCTTTTCTGGACGGCTGCTCTGGGCAAGTTTACAGCCCCGGTGGACTTTGTGTTGGTCGGTGTTGCTTGCGAGCGTAGATTGGGGTTCTTATGGGTCTTCTGGTCATCTGATACATGCCTGAGACCTACAGATGGAAAACATGAAGGGAGAAAGTTTTCAGACATGCTGAAGTCATGAGTCTTAATTCCCTCAGCACTACCCCACCCACCTGAAATACCAACCAAACTGTTTAATTTCATTTTCTCTAAATTCTCCCTACACTATGGTCTAACTTGTTTTTTTTGCATAAAAACAGTCAAGATATTTAATCTCATAAATGTTTTGAATGAGCCTAAACTCCTACTCGTGTAATTAAAACCACAAAAATTCACAGAAATGTCACCAAAGACATAATCTCTGTGTCATCAGTGATAGGTACAGTATGACCCTGTGTGCGTGCATATTGTATACCCTTTCTTGAACTTTTCTCTTTGCATTTCATGTTGACAAATTATTGTAACAGTGTCTATATTTCAGTGAGAGTGCAAAGCAGGAATCCATTTTTGCCATTACTACCACTTCTGACTTTCCTCAACAACATGCAGGCCCTTGAGCAAACAAACCTTTAGTGATCTCCATGCCCTGGTTAAGCTGGGCAAACAGCAGTGAATGCTGGGGCGTCACACTGCCCGTCTGAGGCTGGGAGTCATCATCGGTGAAGACCGGAGGTGGGCCCGGAGGGGGAGGTGGGGGGCAGGGAGCGCTGGGGGAGTCAAAGAGGGAAGGAGGAGCAATAGGACCCTGGGGTGGATGGAGAAAGTGAAATGTTAGCTAGCAACATCTCATTTAGCCTTTTTTTACATGAGAGACGACACAGCGGTCCCAGGTGTTTTGTAGGTAACAGCTGTAGTAACAAGTCTCGCCAGCAGGGGATGTATTATACAAGAAATACAAGCTTGGTGGCAATACTTCATGTCTTTTTACCAGTTACTGACGGTGCTTTGGATGTACTGTACATGTAATACAAGTACATGTAGATGAAACCATCTTTTACTTAGTTGATGGGAAAACACTTTTATGTCCTTAAGTAGCTTTAAGGTTGTTACTGTAAAGCCATCTTATTTCTCTCTGTCTGTCAGAACCACATGTATTTTCTGTTCCAGCTCTTTATTGGAGCTATATGATGTTTACAGTACAATTCACACACATATTTAGTCTCATTAGAAAGTTTGTTCTCCACTACAATTTTAAATAAAGTTCTGTGGCTTTGAACACGGTGTCGGTGAGTATAAGTTTGTAATCAGGCTAATGAGGTCCTGTAATTAGTGCTCTGGTTATCGTCAGTCCACCCTGATATGTCTATATTAAATGAATAACAACTTTTCTTAAACTGATGAGCAGAAGAGTGTATAAGTGCACAGCCATAATTGACTACTGCAGTGAGGAGAAGTAGACACACACATACACACTCGCTGTCTGAAGACCTAGCACAGCTACCAGAGACAGACACACACACCTATCACAAGGGTTGAACTGTCACTTTACGCGCTTCTGAGTATAGCTGAGACTACTTGACTTACTTTGACACGAGGCACATGTGTCGTGAATATCATCGCTGAACAATGCTGACCTGTTACAGCTCTGCGCATACCACTCGATTGGAGCCAGTTTGTGTCTGTCTACGCAAACAGGCTGGGTGTTTGGTCAGTTTTGGTACCTCTGAGATGAATTTCATATTAAATCTTCAAACAAGAGTAACCATCAGACACACACACACACACACACACACACACACACACACACACTTTTACTGTCTAAAAATGAATTGTTCTTTTGTAATTTATTTGTAGCTTTGGCAATATTGTTGTTTTACATTCATGCCAATAAAGCCAGAGTGAACTGAATTGAAATTAAAGCAGTTAATCAATCATTCGACTGACAGAAGATTAATTGGCAACCATCTTGATAATCGAATACATAAAGTGAATATATTTGGGTTTTGGACCTGTTGGTTGGATAAAACAAGCCATTTGAAGGCTTCACCTAGGGATTTATGAAGTTGTGATACCATTTTCTGGGCCAAACAATTAATCGATTAATTGAGTTGAATTGAATTATTTTCAGATGAATCCATAATTAAAATGATGAATGATTTGTAGCCCTGCTTTAGATTGATCAAAAGTCAACCTAGTTTTCTCCAGAATGTCCTTAACTGGTCAGACGGGCCCACAAATTGCCTACAGGAGCACATCTTCATCATCGTCATCGTCATGTTTTTATAAAATATTAAATTCCTTTTTGCCATGAGCCTGATCTGAAGCACTAATATGACTGGTTTTGTGTGCATGTGTGTGTGTGTGAGTGTAAAGCCACCTCCATTTGTCGGCCTGTGCATGTCAGAGTATAGGCCTGTCACTAAACCCCTATCTGAGCAGCAGATGACAGCTGTGTTGAAGGGGGACCAGCCCTGCAGTTTAGGTTACGGCGCAGGCAGTGTGTGTACACAGACTCTTTGTCGGGGTTCCTCTATGAAGAAAACCCCCATTCAAGTAAACCCTGAGGACCACCTGTTAGTACCAGACATTCCCGGCCTTGTACACACACACACACTTCAGCTCTGTCGTCTGACAGCAGGGACAACAGCTGACACACGGCCACTGCAAACTCTCAAGTTTCTGCATGGTGAAAACACATGCAGGCACAGTTGTTGAGCATTAGCCTCACCTGAGGTTTTAAGCTAATTATCTGATGTTAAAGAAACAGTTAAACATTTTAGGCATACGCCTATTCACTTGTATTTAATTTAAAGAGTTAGTTGAGAAGATTGATGCCACTCTCATGTATGTATGGCAAATATGAAGCTACAGCTAGCAGGTGGTTATCGAAACTTAGCCTACCGTAAAGACAGACTAGAAAAGGCTAAAATACACCTATATACAGTCTATGCTATCAGCACATAATCCCTCATAAATTCAAAAACAATTACACTTTTTTTTGTATGAATTAAATAAATAAGATGTAACATGATAATTAGTGACATGTGCTGGTAGCCATATTTGGTACCTTTGGACAGAGCCATAGCTGTTTCCACCTATTTCCTTTATGCTAGGCTACGCTAAATGTCTCCTCGTTGAAAGCTTTGTGTTAACAGTACAGAGAGTGGTATTGATCTTCTCATCTAACTCTCAGGAAGTGCAAAATAAAATAAAAGTGAATAAGTGTAATTTCAAAACTATTCCTTCAAGAAAAACAACTTTTTTGTGTTTGTGTGGGTATTAGATGCCAACACATAGAGAAGCCTCAGTCAGCTTTCCTTCAGGGAATAATGAGACTGAGAAACCCTTCTAGAAACGAGAAAAAGGGTCAAGTGTGTGTTGAAGGATTTGGTTTCGAGCCATCATAATCTCTGGGATCTAGTGAGTGTGTGTGCCCGAGGAGTCCCAGAGCAGACATCCATAAACAGAAGTGTGTGTGGGAGTGACAGAGGCTTTGTGAACTCTATGGAGAACCACTGGAGAGAAGCTCATTCATTCATTCATGCCCTCTGCAGTGGTTTATGTAACGACTGCTCCATAACTAAAAATGGAAGTGTGCGCAGAAAACAGGAGTTAATTTGAGCTCTGATATAAAAATATCAAGGCCTGCGAATGGAGGACTAAATGAAAACACAGCTAAGATAATAAACAAGCTAATAAACTAATTGTTTTCAGACATGTGTATTGTCAACATTCAGAGGATGATGTATATGTAATACTAATACTCCAAAAATAATTTACAGTATATATGTAGAAGTACTCACAATCTTGCTCCACACCAGTCCTGTAGTGTGATGCTGTTTAATGAAAGACTGCATCTCGGTCCAGATTGACAGGTAGGAACGCACCCAGTCTACATGACGTCTGTCGCTGGGAGAAAAGGGAAGGTGGAAGGTTAGTGAGAGTGGGAGGCAAAGATACGATATGCAAACAAAGAGAAAGATGAGGTTAACAGTAAAGTGGGTAGCAGCAAAGGGAAGAAGTGGACATGAGGATGGACTGAAGCAGTAATGTCAGTCAATCAATCAGTCAATAAATGTTTGATTTAATTCATTTGAATCACATATGAAGTAGCACTTAATATTTCTATTAAGATATTTATTTTGTTGAGGAAAAGGGACTGAAAAAAGATTTCACCAAATTTTACTCATGCACATTTGTTAAAAAAAGATTTTATCGTAATTGTTTTGAATGTTCATCCTCAGATTAAGTGATCCACTGTTTGGCAGCAAGTGTTTGACCATAAAGAAAAGTTTAAAATCACAATTAACCATCTGGGCTGGTATTTATCAAGCTTCTCAAGGTGCCATTTTAGTCTTAAGTGCTGAGAATTCATTAAATTTACTCCTACTTTCAAACTTAAGTATAAAAATAAGGTATCAAATGTCTTAAAGCTAAGAATCACACATGTGCAAATCTTTCAGAAGAGGAAGAATGTTTCTGAATTATTTAACAATGTGCAGTTAATTTCACAGTATCGGTTGGTGGTGATGACGCTCCGTTTCTTCATCACAGGACAAATGCAGAAATGCAATGCTGAAGATTTGAGGACATCGCAACCTTTTATAGGCCGAACTGTCATGGACGCAATTATGGCACTTACAGGTCCACACACTGTCTTCCCAACAACACCCCTTGTAATCCAAGAGAAGCATTCTTGAAAAAAGCCGGCGCAATTAAAGTAGGACTAGGTTGCTTGATAACTAACTTTTAAGCACAGCTTTGAGCCAAGAATTTTTATACTCTTAAGCCAACTCTTGAGTAATTCTGAGAAGCTTGATAAATATGAGCGCCCGTATTTATCAAGCTTCTCAGAATTACTCATAAGAACATTGCTAAGAACTGACTTAAGAGTAAAGAAATTCTTGTCTCAAAGCTGTGCTTAAAAGTTAGTTATCAAGCATCATAGTCCTAATTTGAGTGAAGTGTAGGACTAAATCTTAAGTGTCAGCCTTAGTGCTGATTTACCACACTTTGCTGTGCTGCAAACAGGATTTTGGATGACGATGTCGCCAAGGACCAATCATGAATAGATTTCCTTCTTTAAGAATATTCTCAGATAAATTCATATTGAATGGTGAAATTCCTAAGAGGAGTTTATATTCAACACACATTTAACAATAAAGAATTTTCAAGAGAATACATTATGATATAGGCCTACACATTAATAAATGAAAGATAAAAAAAGTTTATCTTTATAAGAGAGCCATCAAATACTCCTAGTGCTCCTGTATTACCGGCTATTTGCATGACCTGTGTTTGTTTCTGTTAGATTACGGGGGGTAAACACACTTGTAAGCAAGTTCCCTTTATAAATCACAATCAACTTGAAATGTGGCGCATGTGAGGGAGCTCCATGGCCGACCCTTCAAACACCCATAGTTGCCTATAAATGGTCAGTGAAACTCCCCTCATTAATATTAATACGTCCTGACTGCAGGAAGAAAACGAGGCAAATTCTGACAAAGAAGCTACAAAACGAGATTTAACTCAGTGTGACACTCATGTTCCTTTTAGTGAAGCTGAAGCATGGTGTTTGGTGGGTAAAAAACGCACTTTCATGCAACGCTTGTGCACCTTCCTGCAGATAATGATCTGCAGGAAGGGGCAGAAACATGAAACTATGTTCTCGTATTTGCTCGACTGACACATTGAAAACGGCATCAATTTAAATATAATTTGTCCTCAAATTAATTAATAGGCCTACTTGTAGGCCTATTAATTAATATGACTCCTGATTAAACTGTCCAACATATTTGAGGTGTTCTTTTGCAGAAACAGATATCTCCAATTGTGTTATTTATCCTCAGTCATGGTTCTTTTTGTAAATGAAACGCAAATGATCTTAAATTATGTTTTTTTATTGCGCACTTCAGGGAAAGTCAATCAAACCGGTGTTTTTTATTCAGAAAGGCTTCAATACTCAGAGGTGATATTTCGATATATTTTACACAGTAGTAGGCCTATTCATTTCAAACAGTTTCATCCTTCTGCCATGTGAGTCGCCGTTTCTCATTTTTCCTCTTTATGTGCGTACGCATGGTTCAGAGTTTACTTACAGGACGCACATTTTCCCGTCAAGTATGTTTTTTGTAGATCACAACCATTGCCTGGGAAGTGGCGTACGCACGTTTCCAGCCGTTTTGTATGTATGCACCGTTTATAAATGAGATCCCTGGTCTCTTCAGCTTTAACTCAGGAGCAAAAATTAGCCTTTGAACTTGAAAGAAATCATGATTTGACATTTATTGCAATAATAATCTATATCGAATGATATGAAATGTTTTATCTTGATAACATTTTTGGCCATATCGCCCAACCCTAAAGGCAACAAGAGAAGCATAGTTCTTACATTTACAGAATTCATAGCATAGTGACACTCACAACTAACCATTTGGCAAACCACGATGTTGTGTTCAATGTATTATTCCTACTGTTACAGGCAGTAACGGCTTTCCATTAATGTCCGATCATATGAAAATCTATTGGCAGATTCTTGCTTTAGTTGTGCAATCCGCATTACGTTCATGTTTAATGTTTAATGTTTTTGACCTGACAAAGATCTTAATTGAATCGAAAAGTTGTCTATTTATAAATATTTTGTGAATTAGAGTCAGTGTGCAGGCATTACTTTTTTGACTTTTTTCTTCATTGTTGCCGCTATTTAAATAGCTTTGTGTGAGAGTCAGAATCTGAAATTGGTTTATTGCGAAGTAGGTTTTCACATACAAGGAATTTGACTTGGTGTTTTGGTGCATAACAATGAACATAGTTAGAGAAAAGAAATAAATGTACTGCAAAAGTCAGGAATCATAACAACATAAATATAAAATAGTAATTTACGTAAAAGGTATGATTTAAAAAATTACAGTATTTAAAAGGAATAGGAAGGAATCTGCAGAATATTCATTATAAATTGTGCAATTGTTCACTGTACGTAGAATATAAAAATATTATTACATGTTTATTATATGTTTGTAATGTTGTAATATTATAACAATACCCAATTTATCACAGTGAAGTGATTAAGTCTGCCCTATTTTTTGTCAAAGTAACATCATTGCGATGAGGCAATGCACTGAAAACTATCCATTTCACTCTAATTCACCTACATTACCATAAAAGAATGCAAACTTAATGTTCACTGTGATGAATTACACAACGCAAGCAAGTTTTAATAGTCTGCATATTCACTTTCATATTATATACAATTTATTGGAAGCTTGGAAATTATTGGAAGCAAAGGCTACCTGGAACTGATTTTTTTAAAATCTGAAACTCTATATGATTGAAAATTGTTAGCAGTAATGTAAGTTATTTATGATTTTCTAAAACATGTAAAATCACAGTTTGACAGCATAAAATCACTGTTTGTTTTGACAGAATATAGGCTAGTACCACAAAAACAGGATAATAACGGCACTGAACGTACGTGTCCTTGTAGTCCTTCAGCACTCTGTTGGTGTAGAAGGTGGCAGCATCATTCATCTCCTTCACATACGGACCAGGCTTCTGACTCTGCGAGAGACGAAAGTTCATTAGAAAACACTCTCACTGTCAGCGCTGTGAGGTCCAAGCTTTCTTTAACAGACCTTTGGGAAAGTGAAGAAAGACGATCAGCAGATTTGTCTTCATTTGAGAGTAAAAAGCAGAAGAGCACATAGTGACATGTTTGATAAGTCCTGTGGGGAAAACTGCCCTCCTGACAGCAACAAACACTGGCTGATAAGAAGCAGCTCCAGATATTTTACTTCTCAACTGGAAGAGCTTTGATCTTAATCTAAATGATAATCACTCCTAAAGTCAGAAGAAGAGATTTTGTTTTGATGGGAAACAGAGACTGATGTGTTGTTAGGGGAAGAAAAACATGGTAGGTTGAGTTTATTCATACTTTTCTGTCTATATACAACATAGTTTTAGTTTTTATGTGTTTACTTTGAATTTCTGTATAATTGCATTTAAGGTTTTCTCATCAGCATTTTCCAGAAGTGGTTAGCTTTACTTTTAGATTGTCTTTGCTTCCAAGTTGAAATTGTTCAAAAGATGAAACTCCAAACATGGTTATACTTTGATATTTACTTTAAATGTTAAACATAATTATCGTCGGTGGCATTGTGTTATCATTTTATACACGTGTATGTGTGCTTTTCTTAGGTTTCTATAGGCTGATTTACATCTTCTTATGTGTGTTTTCCTATATACATGTGTGTTTGTGCAAGTGCATATTTGTGTTCTTCCTCACCACAGCCACCCAGCCTAGAGCAGGGATGCTCTCGCTGACGGCCGACAGGTGGTTGAAGAGGCTGCTGCCGCGGTTTCGCTCTCGGAAGCTCTGGATCTCCTGGATGTGATCTGAAATTGGCTTCAGCAGGTCACGAAACTCCATCTGCAGAAGAAGGAAGAAGGAATTAGGACAGGACAGCAGGACAATGCAAGGATGCAGGAGATTTCAGTGTGAGAGGAGAAAGCATGAAGATGAAAGAGGAGGCTCTTAGGAGATTACGGTGGGAGACCTGTGAACAACTTTACAACTTTTAACATTAAAATCAAATTACAAAAACCCCCATATCTAAACAACCATATTGGATAACCTCCTTAGTAAAACATGACAGCCTCTTTTACAAACAGAATTCTCTCAGACATGCTTCAGACACTGGATTTTACAATCCCAGCATTGTTCCCCTGCCCACCCATAGCCAGCCTGCCTCCAGTCAGTAATTCCTAAACTAGACTCTAGGACAGCTACTAGTTTTACTAGCCAGGGCCTTTTTCCATTGGAACTTCTACATCTCAGCTACAGCATCGCTCGTCTCCCGGCTCTCAGCTCCCCTCCCTACAAACATTCCTCGGTTCATGGGGAGATTCCTCTGGCCTTGTAAGGCATACCGCTCCTCCAGTGTTTACAGTTTACCTATCATGCGCCTGCACACACGCATAGATTCAGGAACACAATGTTTCATTGCTGAATTACTGCTGCAGCTTTCTTGTTCTGATCTACAGTGAGCACACACAAAAACACTTTCTTTTTTCAAACAAATTCTTTCCCCAATCACATACACATGATCTCCATAAACTAAGATAGATGCTCCTTTCTCTGCCTTCCAGCTTCTCAATAAATCCAGCTAATATCTGTATGCGAGCAGCTTTGATGCAAAATATCTCCCCCTGTCCAAAACATATACCTTACCATACTGACTGTTTGCTGAGTAGGAATATACTGATGATTTGAGTTAAACCAATTCATGAATCACAAAAAAAACATTAGTTGATCACCTTTCTCCCTCTTTATTCAGTTTATTCTTTCAGATTTCAGTATTTATCTGTACACCAAGTTACAATTTTCTCTACTTTTGCTGCAAATAACTATTATTTTCATTATTGATTATTCTGCCAATTATTTTTTCAATTAAAAGATTAGTTTTTTTGTCTACAAAATTATGAAAACTGCCAATCATGGATTCATAAATCCAGTATACATCTTTAAATGTATGACCAGAAGCCCTAAAATATTCAGTTTACTATCAAAGGCAACAAAGAAAAGCATTAAATACGCACATTTGAGAAGCTGGAAACAGCATGAATGGCTTTAAAAATAAACTTGTTATCAAAAAAGTTGAAGATACGACAAATCGATCAATCAAGTGATCGTTTTAGCTCTAGTATTTATGTGAAAATTAATAAAGGGCACATTCTCCAACAAATGATTGCAAGTGTCTGGCCCTCTCTACATTACAGAACAACAACAACCTCATCATGTCTCCCACTGGAAGCATGACATGTATTCTATGAGTCTTAAGTCAGAGTGTGGACCTCCCCTCACTCAATCATGCTGCACAGTGATGAGGGAGACAGACATATGGGCTGGGACGGAGTGAGAGAAGAAGTAGGATGGTGCAAAGAAGACTTATTCAACCTTTAGCTGTATTCGCAAGTGCAATGTGCCCCGTAAATATTCTGGCAAATTTGCATGTTGGCATCGAGCCAGAACAGAGGGCAGAGTCAATTTTCCATGTAAGACCCTTCATCAATTTGCCAACAAAAACAGCTTCAATCCTAAGATGTTTTCTCCTGCTGTTCCTCGCAAGTAGGAGCACTCAGACCACTGGTGAATGATGTTGGTATTGTCAGATCAGCCTTCCACACTGTGGGAAATATGCTTAGTTGTTTTCCTGTTGAGAGATAGATGAGAAGATTGATTCCACTCTCATGTCTGTATGTTAAATATTAAGCTACAGCCAGCAGCCAGTTAGCTTAGCATAATCAGAATCTGAATCACTTGTAAGGGACAGGTATTTGTACGTGTATGTACGAGTGTATGAGGAATTTGGTGCAGGTCTTACATTGCTCTCAGTGTACATACACAGAACAAGCATAAACAAACAGCACAAACAGACACAAACTACAGTGTACAGTACACACATACACACAAACACAAATAAAACAACATTTTTCAACATTTGACAAGACAATGGTGTAATGGAGCAGAGTGCAAAGATGCTGGAATAATTAAATATTTTTGAGCAGATGTTACTATGTACATGAGGTAGGTGGATATGATACAGTATATAGCTACTGAATTACCACAATGATTAATAAATAGTAAACAGTATACAGGCCGATGTTAGAGTCAGAGTCACAGGGTTATAGCACAGGGATTGTTCCTGACACTTGTGAGTCGGGAGTCAACTGTTCATCAGAGTGATCAGATCCTCCTAAAGACCACGATCATCTCCACAGTTTTAAGTGTGTTAGGCTCCAGGTTGTTGTGACCACACCAGAGAGACAGCTGATCAACCACCCGTCTGAATGCAGACTCATCACTGTCCGGGATGGGGCTGATGATTGTTGTGTCATCTGCAAACTTCAGGAGTATGGCAGACGGGTCTCTTGAGAGAAGAACAGTGGGGAGAGTACACACCCCTGGGGGGCCAGTGCTGACTGTCACCTACTGCCTCCCGTCGGTCAGGACGTTTGTGATCCACTGACAGGTGGAGGCAGCGAGCTGGGTGAGTTTGATGTGGAGGATGTCCGGGATGATGGTGCCGAATGCTGAGCAGAAGTCCATGAACAGGATCCTTGCAAATGTCCCTGGAGAGTCAAGGTGTTGTAGGATGGAGTGCAGTCCCATTTTGACTGCATCATCCACTGACCTGTTAGCCCTGCAGGCAAACTGCAAGGGGCCTGTAATGTCCTTCAGGTGGGCCAACACCACTCTTTCAAAGGACTTCAAGACTACAGATTTCAGGGCAACAGGCCTGTAATAATTTAATCCTGATGTTAGAGCAGGAGAGGTAGGGGTAAGGGGTGTGTCTGCGGGCTTTTCAAACCTACAGTAAAACACATTCAGGCTGTCAGCCAGTTGGTGGCTCTCCAATGTGTGGGGGTATGGTATCCTGTAATAGGTGATGACCTGCAGGCCTTTCCACACTGATGCGGGATTGTTGGTTGAAAACCTGTTTCCCAGCTTCGCTCCTATTTGCTGCTTTGACCTCTTTTGTTAGCATGTTTCTGGCCTGGTTATACAGGATTCTGTCTTCACTTCTGTAGGCCTCCTTATTGGTCTGACGAAGCTGCCTGAGTTTTACTGTAAACCAGGGTTTGTAGTTCTTGTTTCTGCAGAGGGTTTTAGTCGGCACACACAAGTCCTCACAAAAAGTGATATAAGATGTCACAGTGTCAGTGACTTTGTCCAGGTCTGTGGCTGCATCCTCAAAAATACTCCAATCAGTATAGTCAAAGCTGCAGTCTTGAACACAAGATTAGCAGATTTTAATTTCTGCCTGTAGGTCAGGAGCGTAGCATAAAGACTGGAAAAAGGGGGAACGTCTAGCCTGGTTCTGTACGATGTAACAAAATCCACCTTCCTGCACCTCTAAAGCTCATTATATATCTCGTTTGTTTACAAAAACTGAAGAATAAAAAGACGTGGTTGTGGTTTTATTGGGGGTTACAAGCTAGAATACAGCCAACTTTTGAACAGAGACATGCTAGCTGTTCCCCCTGCTTCCAGTCTTTATGCTAAGTTAAGCTAATTGTTTGATAGTTGTAACTTCATATTAATTGTACACAGAAAAAACAATGAAGTGTTTCATCGCTGGGGAGCAAACTAGTTAACCTCTGGTCAGAACTGGCTTCATGAAGCTAGTGCTAGCACCCAGTTAGCTTAGCAGAAAGACTGGAGGCAGCTTCATGATTGCTGTACAAGTATGAGAGGGGTATTAATCTTTTCAGTAAAACTTAACAAGAATCTGAACTAAAGCAGCACCTTAAAGTCATTGTGTTATGATATGTGATTGCTTACTGTTTGAACTACATAGTCAATCTCTGAACTGAGCTGAACAAAACAATTTGAATCAGCAAAGTGATTCTAAATGCAAATGTACATATGACTACATGGATTAGACTGTATATGTGACTGTAGACAAACAGATAGAGAATGAGCCGACAAAAGGATCAAAAACGTCTGCTCACATTATTTGATGGGCAGCGAATATGCTCAGTGTGTTACAATAGCTCAGCGTCCAAGCCTTGACTTCCTATACAAGCAATGGATCAAAGGTAGAGTGGAGGGCGACAATGGGAGACCAGCTGGGTTGTGAAAGTCTGTGTGTGTGTGTGTGTGTGTGTGTGTGTGTGAACGGAGACACAGACACGCTCACACACACATCAAGTTAACAGGCCAACTTCAGGTCACATGAGAGAGAGGCTTACTTTATTTTGCTCTCACACTTTCTCTCTCTCTCTTTCTCTCTCTCTTGCACACACTGACAAGAGGCTCAAATATAGAACATGCCCATAAAAAGTCAGACAGCACAACAGAGCTGCGCCGCAGAGAAAGGCCAGAAGTTTGTAAGCTGTGTGAGTGTGTGTGTGTGTGGCGTTGAGGGGCACAGGCCAGAGTCACACACACTTTTCTTCCTCTGCCTGATCTGTATTGAGGACTAAAGATATAGACATGAATGGATGAGGTCTACAGATGTGTGTGTGTTTGTGAAGGTCTTTAGGGGAGGGTTTTTGGTGGTTTGCGGGAAGTCAGTGTGTGTGTGTGTGTGTGTGTGTGTGTGTGTGAGCACTGAAGGGTTTAGCGGTCATGTTGACGGTGTACAGAGAACTGATGTCCCTACCTTGTGAAGCTACAGTGGTCTCAGTTCCTCAAGCCTCAGCTTCACAATGGATTTTCTCATGGAGAGTTTCTTAAACATGACTGTGATTTTACATCCTTATTCTAAAGGTAAATTACTACAACTGTAGTGTCAAAGGAAATATGTGAATCCCAGATTATCCCATTTTAGATCCCATTTAAGATAATTATTATATAAGATAATATTTTGTAAGCATTCAACAGCTATAGCTCCCATGAGGCTATGACGTTGCTACTGGGACTAATGCCTAAAAACTCAAGTAAACATGTCCACCAATATCTGTCGTTCATCTTAATTAAATGAACATTTAAGGGATATCTTGCTATGTTGTCATTCAACTCTCCCGTGACCAACTCTGCATTCATACAACCATCTTGAGTTGTCTAATGGTATAAAGGCTCACAAGTCCTAAATCTTCCCCCATTGCTACCTTCAGCATAAGACTTTTGGGATATGATGCTATGAATGCAATTAAATTGATAGCTCTTTTATCTTAAAATTATGAGATTGTCAAATTTTACTAAGCAGTATGGTTGTAATTATCTGATACGAGAGTCATTTTACGTCTTTTGGGTCATGTCTCAAGCCAAGTTAGTGAAGCAGTCGAGCTACAAGTTTTTCAGCTTGAATTGCTGAAAAATCTGAAAGCTGACCATTAAAATCACATGACATCTAAACATTTTGCTTTTAAACCTGTTAGTAGAGGGGTTTTTCGCTAATGCAATATTAATTAATTAATCTGGCACTTCGTTAATAATTTTTTACTGTTCCAGGACATAACAAGATAAAATCTTCAAAAGGAATTGAATGTTGTTGCATTCTTAAGTCTTAAGTCAAGTCAGGGTCAGCAGTCCAAGTTAAGTCTAAAGTCCTCATTTTTGTGACTTCATTCTGAGTTTCAAATCTCAAGTCTACAGTTCGACTGCATACTAAGTTTGTTTAGAAAATTGACAGAAAAACAAATAATTATGACAATTACATGTTACATAAGGGGACAAGACTTAAAGGGAGCTCATGAAGGTTTTTGTCCCTTTTTTGTTTTGGGTTTGCCCATTTGGCCGAATTTGACCACCTCTTCCCCCATATCTCTCTCTGCTGTCACCCCACCCCTCTAATGGGTCTGTCCCTCTCTCTCTGTAAAAACCCTCACTCTTTCCTTGTTTGTATTTCTGACAATCACTGAACTCGTTTCACCGAGCTCGTTTCACCGCCTCCTAACCAATGACCTGACAGATAGGGAGTAATCACTTCCTGGTGGGCTCTGCGCATCCTGCATACACACACACACACACAACACAAACAGAAGGCCAATGGGATGATATCATATCAGCTCTCTCTCTCTCTCTCACACACACACACACACACACAGCTTTCTCTCCCACCCCCCTTTCTCTATACGTGAACATGTTGGGAATGTGTTGTATTAGCGTTTTTCTTAGTCAAAGAGCAGAGTAATCCCTCTGTGAACAGCCCTCCATGCTGGGGAACACAGGAGGGGAGGACACAGACTGACACCCAGGACTGAGATACACTTCATTCCTATGTCCAGCTGCTGTTAAATGTCAAACATCTGATGCCAACTAAAACCAACATAGAGAATACTGTAAACAACAACAATGGCAATGGGACAAGCAATGTTACCTAAACTGTAAATGTGATGTGATGGCTGGCACTCATGATGTCTGTTGCTAATAATTAACCATTAAATAACATTAACTGTTGTTTTAGGGGACTTTTTTTGTATCTTTATCAATCAGTCAACATGAAATGAGGAGAGAGAGATGGAGAATGAGATGCAACAAAGGTCCACAGCCAGATTTGAACCAGTGACATTGGGGTTTATGATCAGCCTTAGATTTCCAGGGTACCTCAAACCTTATAGTTTTACATTCTAGCTCATGTCTCAGATTATAAAGGGAAAGTGTCAGTAGTGGTTTCAAAATGAGTTTTTGTTCCTAAATGTGAAATATTTGAGTTTTGTTAATTAAGAAAAAAACACTGACATTGAAGGTTTAATATAAGTAATTTAGAAATAGTTTGTATTTATTCACTCACTTTTTAAAAATTTGATGTAATCAAAGGTCAACATTTTTTTGAGAACATACCTGTCAGAAAAAGTTAGAGAAGTTGTGTGCAGTGGTATACCTGCTGGATATCAAAGAATTAATATAATTGCAATACAAGGAATAACTGCACACTGGACTCACAGCTTCCTTTAATTCTATCAGTGACCTTTAGATGAAATACAGGTCGTTCTCAGGCAAACCCTAACCACTAATCCATTTACTCCTTGTGTTGCAATACACCTGACAGATAGTTAAGTAATCAGTCTTATATAGTAGGTCAACAGTGACCACAGCAGCGGTCACACCATCAGTAGGTTTCAGTATGTTATACCTGTGCAGGCTCCTGGTGCGTGGCAGCCATTTTGAGCAAAGCTCTCTGAGTCTGCAGGGCGTCGTTCACCATCTCTGCCTGTCGATCACAAAAAATCAAAGTCAGATCAGCAGCAAATTACTATATTGTGTATACCGAATATAGACAATGTTACAGTGCCCTGAAAAAATATTTGCCTGACATTCTTTGATTCTCATTTGTTTACGCTTTACTGTGTTCTCTCACGCCCATGAAAATCACGGCAGTCTGTCATAGACATAAAAAGGAAAGCACACACACACACACACACACACACACACACACACACACACACACACACACACACACACACACAAACAGAGTTTGGGTAAGTCCCAGCCAGCTGTGTCCTGTGTGTGTTTGAGACCTCCAGTTGAGGGCCAAGGGAACCACCAGGGAGGCTTTGTCCATAAAAGGAGCTCTGCAATCTCTTGCTCGCACTCTCCCTCCTTTTCACCCCATTCAGTGATGGCACACAGAGATAGAGGTCTTCTTCTAAAGCTCCAGAGGAAGAAATACAAGCAATCTTTTTCTTACATTTTTGCTGTAATTTCCCTCTGCCTGCCTTTACTCTTCTGTTTTGGAGCACGTCTTGTTGTTTTGGACATGACACAGCTATTATTGCCAACTGGCGTACCATAAAGCACACTTACAGTCCTAGTGGGAGTACAGGTCAATACCAGAAAATAAAAAGTACTCAACTAACAGATTTGAAAGTTCAATCATACTCCCATCCATGGCTTTATAGAGGACAGGAAACCTTTTCAGTTACATGCACACACGAGTACACCTCACTGATATCTACTTTTGGGCCATAGACCTCCCATAGACACACACACATCAACATCCTTCAGCTTTCCAGAGCTGTGCATTTTTTAGTGAAAACTAAAGCAGGACAATCCCTGTTTGTTTATAAGTGTATGTCTAATCAAATAAAGGTTGGCACAGAGAGACGGTAATAGTTGCTCCACTGGTATCCATCTGTGCTCCCTTTAGAGTGGAGCTCAGCTCTTTCTGAAGAGCTTTTATTCCATCTACTTTCATACAAAACACACATAGAATTTCAAGTTATTTAGCAACTGTGAGGATGGTTTAATCAAGTAGGATGGAAGACCTATCATTACAATAATGTCCAGTTGAGTTATTAGAGTTAAATTGAGCTCCAGCAATTAGCATCAGACTTCCATTAAGCTGGGGAACTTTTAGGAGAAATGTTTTTTTTTTATTACTCCTCATGATGAAAACTGAACTTGTTGTGTAGTGCCACTTTGAAAGATGATTAATAGTTGCTTTTGCCAACTGTAATCTGTAACAACAGATTCATAGGACAGCAGCTGTGGAGACATCTGTCTGCTGCAGAACGTGCACGAGTGTGTGCATGGGCAGATGTTTGTCTGAGGTTTCATCGTCACCCAACATTTGTGTGGAGTGCTGAGACTGCATACTATGAATATGTGGGGAGAGTGTGTATCAAGGGTGTATATTTAGTTTCAGAAGTGAAATTAGAAGTTGTTTAAGTATATAAATGCTGTTTCCTACATGTTTTTACATTCATCTATCAAAATAGAAAATACCAAAGAAATAGTAAAATAAATGTTAAATTTCTCTTTTAAGTACAAAGAGTGCTGTCCTTTACTGCATTAACTGAATTTGTGTCATTTTGGGAGAATAATCTGTAAATAAAAGCAGATTTTCATGCCTGAGTAGTACTGCCAGCTTCCTCTTTAGGCTGGCCAGGGATGTCGTGTTGAAAGGCAAAACCCAGGGCAAAAAAGTGGCCGAATCAGTCACTGCTTAGAGACATTTTAGTGAACGAACCAAACACAACTTACATGTTTCTCCACCTCGTTTCCTATGGCTTGGCTGTTGTTCAGGTAGTCTAAGACTGGACCTTTCAGTATGACGTCAAAGGCCTCGACACACTGAGACAAACCTTTAAACACAGGGAAAAATCACTGCTCTCATGTTGAGCTTTAACTTAAATGTACCTAGTGACTATTTAACTTATGAATAATGCTGTTTTGCTCTGTCTCCCAAACCTCCGAGCTGAGTCTTATTGAAGCACAGACTTGCCTCCATCGATGCCGTTGACACAATCCCCGTTAGCCATGCCGTTGGAGGCCTGCATGATGATGGACATCTTCTCCAGGCGAGTCACAGCCCGCTCCAGCCGCTCCATTAAACCTTCCATGGCGACAAACCTAGAGACAAAAGGGGGAATTGTTTCTTAAACTGCGCTTTGTCCTTTCTAATCTTAGGCTGATGATTCATTTTGTGATACAGTGTGCTGTTTTAGTTTATTGATCCAAGAAGAAAATGTTTGTTTTCCCCTCTCAACAGGGAGGTGAGAGATGAGTACTGGATCCTCAGCAGAGTCGCTATTCAACTTTCCCACCCTGCTGCTCCCTGTTTTCAAAAAGCTGGCCCATGAAAAACTAAATGTAGCCAATGCAGCGGGGGTTTCTGAACACCGTCTCTGTTTTAGCTGTCTGGCCCTCTGCCACAGCCACAACCTCCTGAACATATCGTACAATTGGATTAAGGAGGGACAGAGACTGGAGCCAGGCTGAGAGGAAAGTCAGAGAATTTAGTGCAAAAAAAAATGAAAGAAAGATGAAATATAAAGTATCTTCAGACACAGACAATAGAAAGAAGTGTTTCCTGTTTCGGCCTATTGAGACCCAAAGTGAAGAAATAAAAATGGAAATTGCAAAAAGGACATTTTGATTTTTCTTAATAAAAATGACTACATAATAGTTCGGAATAATGAGCTGATTTCACCAGGTCATGCTTACATTATTTGGCTAATTTCCTTGAATTACATATGATTATGTGTTTATTTAATGTTGAACACCATAAATTTCCAAGGTAAGGCATTTTGTTACAGAAATAGTACTAGTTCAGGCCTACAATCCACGAGTTGTTGTATCAGAGTAACTCCTTCTAAGATTTCCTCATGATGGGAACAACTCACAAACAAAGAGATGAGACACTCTTGATAATGCAGACAGATTTGACAAGGTTAGCTTCCGGCTAAGAGGTAAACAAATCTCATGCTGTAATCAAATGCCACCGAAACACATTGGAGATAGCAACACAGACCAAATTGTATCTCTAACACTGAAGAGCCATATACATCACCATGAGGCAATGCAGGCCTGTTCCCAATATTTATTAGTCAACAGAGCGGAAATTTTACCCAGCAACCCACTGCATGTTTACGTAAACTACAGCTAGGTAACACGCACACGACCATTATGTCCAAGACACAATCAAATGGTGTGAGTTATAATCTGTTTTATTTGTTTGACAAATGATCTATAAAAAACTCCAGGAGGCTCCGCATTAATATGGCAGCTACGTAGATTGGAATGTGTTCCCTGTCTGTAATCTTTATAAATCATGTTTGGTAATTATGTGCTGTGAGCAGCAAACATGTCCTGATGGGCGTCATCAATTCATCTCTCTCTGGCAGATGCCTGTCGCAGGACTCAGCTGCTATTTCTGCTCTCTGGGTCACAACAGCTCTTAGGCAAGACCCGAAACATGGAGAGCTCAATGTAGGTTGGTTATGTGCAACAAGTCACATGTGGTGCAGCAATGCCAATGTCTTCTTACTGATATTCAGCTTTCTGGTTTTCTTATACAAGATGTATAGCTATTTTTTATTTCGGTGTCATGCCATATTATCATCACCATCATTTTTTATTTTTATTTTTTTTATCATCACCATCTTAATGCTGTTCACATTCTCTCAGACGCAAATTCATAAAATGCACTACACAAGTGTTTCCAGACGTATATATATAAATTTAATTATCTGTTATGTTTTATGTGTGTATCATGAAGGGATTACAAACTTTCATTTTGTTGTACAACCTTGCATTGTATAATGATAAATAATTTACTTTGATATATATGTGTGTATATATACACACATATATACCCTCACTGGCCACTTTATTAGGGACACCTCGCCAGTAGCAGCTTGTACCCCCTTTTGCCTTCAGAACTGCCTTAATTTTTCTTGGCATACTTTCAACAAGGTCTTGGTGACATTCCTCAGAGACTTTGGTCCATATTGACATGATAGCATCACACAGTTGCTGCAGATTTGTCGGCTGCACATCCATGTTTTGAATCTCCCGTTCCACCACATCTCTATTGGATTGAGATCTGGTGACTGTGGAGGCCATTGGAGTACAATGATATGGGGCAGGATGGATCCATGCGTTCATGTTGTTTACGCCAAATTCTGACTCTACCATCTGAATGTTGCATCTGAAATCGAGACTCATCAGAACGGGCAAGGTTTTTCCAATCTTATATTGTCCAATTTTGGTAAGCCTGTGCGAATTGTAGCCTCATTTTCCAGTTCTTAGCTGACAGTAGGGCGCTCGTTGTGGTCTTCTGCTGCTGTAGCCCATCTGCTTCAAGGTTCAATGAGTTTTGCGTTCAGAGATGTTATTCTGCATACCTTGGTTGTAAAGAGTGGTTATTTGAGATACCGTTGCCTTTCTGTAATCTCGAAGTAGTCTGCCCATTCTCCTCTAACCTCTGACATCAACAAGGCATTTTCATTCCACAAAACTGCTGCTCACTGGATATTTTCTCTTTTTCAGACCATTCTCTGTAAACCCTATGGTTGTGGAGTCACTTAATGCCCCTTTCTTCCTCATTCTGATGTTTGGTTTGAACTTCAGCAGGTTGTCTCGACCACGTCTACATACCTAAATGCATTGAGTGGCTGTCATGTGATTGGCTGTTCTAGCAGAAAAAAAGAAACAAAATGCTATAAATACGATTATTATTGTTATAATATTGTATGTATAAAAATTATTACAAGTCAAATGTTTGGTCAACCTTTGGGTTGCCAGGTTTCGAAAGCCATATTTGGCTGGTTGTTAATTCTTTTTGAGCATAACACTTGCCTTGTTTCCAGTCTTTATTAACGACCTATGAAAATATAGACTACAGAATTATAACAGCAGACTGGATGGCTTAATTTGATGAATTTTTTTGTTTGGACGCTACCTTTAGTGGCAGAGGAAGTCCGATGACATAGTATAGAGCAAGTGTAAGGAGAGTGGTGGGATGGATGAGTCAAGTAAACTCAGGACTTTCACTCTGGAGATTGAGATTCGAGTCCCATATGGAAGAAAGACAAAGGTGACATGTTTTAAGTTAAATAACATTTTGAAGATTAGTTATGTCACATGATTTATGTAATGTACATATTTTAATCCTAACCACAATCTTTTCCTGAACCTAACTAAATGATTTTGTTGCCAAAACATAACCAAAAGTACAATTGTTTGACTGTCGTTGGACTAGTATGGGAACCGCTCACGTGTCTGTTTTGGGAACGGTCTTATATGTCATTTTGGGGCATGTAACAATCAACCTATTTTGTTGTTGAGGTATGACGACACGTTGTATAAAACAGTAGTAAGTGATTTTTTAACATTTTAAAGCTATTAGTTTCAACGTATAAAGCCTTTATAATAAATTGTGCCCTATACTTAGATGATGGCTCAGATAAAGCTGTATTCCTTGAAATTGTAATTTGATCAGAGCTGAAACACCTAGTCGATCAATCAATTAGCTGATCATTAGATAAGTAATCTGCAATAATCAATTCATCATTTGTAATTTTGTAATTTTTTAAGCAAAAGTTTCAACAAATGTGAGGATTTGCTACTTTTCCTTGTCTTACATTACCTATAGTCAACAGAATAGCTTGGCTGAAAAGCAGTATTTTATTGCCCTCTTGGTTTAAAGCCTGTTTCACCTCTGACCACAATCAGCATCACGGATATGTGTGATCGGAAATGTGCTCTGTTGCACCTTTGAGTACACCTGTACATCACTGAGGCAAGGTGAGAGATTAAACCACAGACAGTTTAGCAAAAACAGCGGAATTTCAGTGGGTGGTAAATTCCTCTTTAAAGACATCAGGCTACATCAACACTACTTTTTTAAGAAAGTAACTACAGAAAGAACCACACCAAAGATTTTTTTGCATGGACTGACAATAAGGTGGAACTATTGATGCAGTAACATGGAAGTATAAAGTTCAAAATATTTTAATAAAAAACCAAAACAAAAAGTTAGTAGCATTGTTTCATTGCAGTGCATGACTTATAAGACACAATCAGGAAGCCAGATGTGAGCATCCGTGTCATCGTTTTAAAAGTCCTCTGTTTTCACCTGTCCACACTAATACACTATCCCGGAGTTTTAAAACAAAAACGGGGACAGCAGTGTTTTCAAACTTCTCCGTTTTAGGTCTTCCGTTTGGAGTCGCTATTTCAGTCTAGATGGGAGGTGCAAACGCAGCAAAAGTTCTGCATTTTAAAACAAAAACGTAGTAGTGTGGATGTAGCCTCAGACTCTAATAAATTTAAATTTTCTGATGTTTTATAGACAAAATGGTGAATTGATTGATGGAGAAAACAATCAGTAGATTATACGATAGTGTAAATAATCATTTGTTGCCATATGGTTGCGGCTTTAAATTCTATACATTAAATAGAGGACAAAGGATATTTGCTCAGGTCACTGTCTTGCTCAATAATAATGTCAAACCTTGTTTAACAACCATAAAACAGAAACAGCCTGCGTCTGCATTGATTATATTGTCAACCAGCCAAATTCTCCATGGCAATGCAAAGACATGGCCTGTGACACTCTTAATAAGCCCACCACAGAATGTGAATGGGACACAGCCAGAGGGGGTTCAAACCATCAATGGCACAAGTGTTGCAGTCACTGGAACTCACAAAGTATTTCTGATTCTGATTCATCTCTTAATAATTTTCAGCAGTTGAATTAAGTAGACACTGATGGACTTTAGCTCCCAGTAAATGAACAAATTCCTCCCTCTGGTCCTGCAGACAGTTGGGCGGCAGTTTTGCTTCGTAAAGACCCCAACCAACAGCTGAGAAAGCGCACATGTTCCTGGAGAGGAACGATATTTCTGACTTCACCCCAACCCTGTCTCCTGAACCCAGCGGCCTGGTATCTGATCTTTGGGGCTATATTGGGCCGCAGCCTGCTGTTTGCTGCTATGGGTCTACTGTACGATATTCTAATCCTGCCCTGTACTGTACCTTGTGGAGATTAACGATGTAGTAAATCTTTGTAAATAAATCCAGTAAATTAGTGTTTTTATCAGTATAGCAAAACAGGAAGCTGATACTGTCAGTATGCTGTTAATGAAAGAAAAACTGCTTTCTGTCATCAAAAATAACTAAAAAACTAAATTTGTAGTTTATTCAATATAATTGAGTAGGCTTCATGATTTTTAAATTTTAGTAAGATAGATAGCCAGATGAGATACTAAATAGAGCCAAAAATAGTTAATAGTCAATAAACAAACTCCATGAAGTCAATGTAAAATGGGCCTATTGATTAAGATCAAGCATTTGAATAAGACTTTAGGCTAGAAACAGGTGTGAATGTGGTTATAAAGAGAGCTTATTAGAGGCAGTTGATTATGTAATTAGGAAATCAATGGTCCATTTAATTGGCTATTCTTCAATACCATCAGTTTTCCTGTCCATGTTGGTTTTTAGCCTAAATTAAAAGAGTTCCAGAGTAAGAGTTGAGGTAACATTTAACTCTAAACATGTAGGAAATGTGATACAATTGAAAGCTCCAAAAGCTACTAAATGGACCCTGAGGTGAGAGTGTTTGGTCAACTAAAATGGACTTAACTCAGAAAATCTACAGCATATAATCTATGGGCTAAGATGCTGTTTGAAACTCACATTGTGTGATTACAGGGGCTCATCACACAGGCGCTCACAGGCCAAGTATGACCAGGCATCATAATAAAACATGACATGGCGCTGGCACTTTCACCGCCCCTCAAATCTGATGCTTCATGGCCCGCGCCACAATATCACCGTTACTCAAAAGACAAACGAGATCAAAGAAAATAGTAGGGAGTAGGCTACGGTGTTGCGACACATTCATGCTAAATTTAAGAAACCATGGCGCACAGGAAGCAGGTGAAGATGTCTCTGTTTGGACATTTCTGCAGAGACGCATCTCTGTCGCGCACCCCCACTGCAGGACATTATCCCCTCTACCCCAAACTTGATATTTAGTTAGAAGCTCGTCGGTGTAGAAACAACTTACCTTACTCCTCTGATCCGCGGTAAATTTCTCTCCCGATATTTTGTTGAGGACGGGCTCGTGGCTGTGTGCTGCTGCGCAGGGTCCCCCTCCTGCCTCCCTGCACCGTCACTCTGCGCACAGGACAGATACTCTTCCGGGATGTCCTAATTAAGCAACACGGTGAACTTGAGAGCCACACAGCGCGCAGATCCAGGACCGTGACTCAGAGCCGCAGTATCTCCTCTGGGGCGGACGAGGCAGGCAGCAACATGGCAGCCAGAGAGTCCTGCTATAAATAGGCGACCGTTTGAGGCTGTGGCAATGTCTGCAAGTCGCGTCTGTCCTGAGGGAACGGACCAGTTCTTACAGGGAAGTCATCACCATATTCAAAGAGTCTATGCGAGTGAACTCGGGCCAAGGTTTGCCCCTAACATGGAAAGCCCCATCAAATACTTCTTAAACACGATTACTTCAACTGCTGATGTAGGTGCAAAGTAGATTTTAAACTCAGAGAGCACTTAACCAGCCAACAGGTGTCCAATTTAATAATAAAAATAGATCAGTGAATTTTAAAGGGGTACTCAGCCCATTTAGTATTGCACTTTCATAAAGTTATGTGATTTTTTGATTGCCCAACTCCAAAAACAATGGATTCTTCCCATAATGCAACTTGATCACATCTATAATTATGCTGTGTTCATGCAACATGTCATCAGAATGGGAAGAGAACTTCCGGTTAGCTGCCGCCAGCATTGTACTCACACCACATAATTATGAGATATGGGGAATGACATGCAACAAAGGTGGTTCCAGTTCATGGTCGGCACCCTAATCTGCCTCTAAATGATTTTTGGTGTGTCATGTATTTGTAGTGGTTTATTAACAAGTAAAACCAGATACAAACAAACAGTGGCTTATTTTTAATTAGCTAAACTGATGTTAATTAATTGGGTTATATGCAACTGCCAATGCAACTTTGTATCCATGTTGCCAACGGTCAGTAGTCACTTGTAGTTATTCTTACCACACATGAGATATCATTACTGCCAAGAAATCCCCAATATCTCAGATTCACGATTACAACTCAAAAGCTGACATGAATGTCTTTTTATTTCTCACTTAACTGCTCACAACTACGGTCTGATTGATATGACCTGATTGAAGCGTTAGACCCCACCTGCTGTAATTAAATCCCACGTCAAGTTGACGACATCATCTGGGTTGTGTTTTAGGACTTGACAAAGTTCCTCTAGAGCTACATAAGAGACACTGTTTTCACAAGCTAGCAAGACTACACACTATTCATGAACAGCAAGCTGATCTCGATGTGCTCATTTTATAATTGCAGTTCATATTAATGACTTATAACGGATCTTTAGAAGATTATACTTGTTTACAAAGCCACTTGTAAAAATGGTGCCTTATTAGAAAGTGATGTTAGAATCTAGAGCCACAGAAGACATTATAAGGTACATCTGATCTTGGATGCCCTTTTAAAGTCTCACCAGAACTCGTTCAAAGCTCTACATCATCAGTCACAGCTTTAATTGTATTCATTATGAGGTCAGATGTGATAGAGCTGATTTCACCAACAAAGTCTCGCTGTGTCCACACTGTGTCATGATCACCCACCTAGCATCTGGGCCTGTTTCATGTTTCACCAGGGACCAAAAATACTCCCTGGAGCCGAGTAAAAGAAGGCAGAGACACAGCAGCACACTCTTTATAACATGACTTATTGATTAGAGAGTGGATGAATCATTGATAGTCTGAGTCCTGAGAGATTTTATTATGTGTCAGTTGTATCCATGTTAACTGTAGGTGTGGCTGTAATGTGAGGGTGTTTCAAATAACGTCTCCTCAAGATTTCAAGTTTCACAGTGAGGAGGAGCAGTGCAGCATCTGGCATGTGTGATGTGTTTGTCACCTTGCAGACAGAGAAAGAAGGCACACTCATTCAAACTCACAAACATATGCAGGCTATGGAGCCCCGAAGTGTTCAGTATTAAAGAAGTAAACAATAATTAAATAATTAAATTAATAAAATGTCTGAAATAAATAAATGAAAAATTTATTTGTAAAGGAAAATGTAAGAAATTATTAAAACTCATTGTCACTAACTGTTGATTCCTATTTACGTAATAACCAGGTTTTTAGTTTAGTTTAACAGGAATTTTTATTTCATAAGAAAATATATAACTAAAAGTCACTTTTTGTTTCATAATGTCACTTGTCATGAGATTGGTGAAGTCACTAACACTCTCACATGGAACTAGCTTCTTATGCTAGCCAGCTCAATATGCTACCAGCTTTATCCAGTTAGCTAGAGCAACAACGTCAATGTTATTCAGAATCAACCAACTAGCTCCTGCTGTAAACAAACACACTAACTAACCTCTGCTTTTATTTATCTTACAAAGCTGCACATTTTAAAATTGCTCGGTATGGATGTGCACCTAGATTATTAATAAATTTCAAAGTGAATTGACAGTATAAATAGGAGCATCTCATGTTAGCTGGTTGATCTGTAGATAATTTCGTCATGTTTTGAATCTAAAGATGCTCCTCAGAAAAACACACATAACTTTGTGTAGAACAAAAGGCTTCCTCTGTGGTCACTCAGGTCAACAGCTGGCTAAGTGCTAACACTGGCTCTTCACTTTGAGTATTAATTCAAGCTCACAGCCCAGTCTAGTTAGCCGGCTACATAGGTGGCATTAGCAGCCTTGTTAAGCTCAATAAAAGTAGACGAGTTGTTACTGTCTCTGTTTACTGTATTGTTTTGTAGTTAGTTGATTCAGAATTCCTTTGACATTGTTGTAGCTCTAGCTGACAGGTATTAACTGGCTAAATTTGGTTGCATTTGTTGAGCTCGCTAGTTTAAGAGGCATGTGATAGGCTGAAAGGTGAGTGGGTCGTTGACAACACTGTCATGAAAAGTGAAATCAAATTGACAATATTAAAAGTGACAATATGAGATAAAATGCAATTAGATTGTCTATAATGAATTTAAAAAAACAATAAGATTTTTCTTTGTTTTCATGCAAACTGTTGGTTCAGTTTTATATTTTACACAAATTATTTATGTGATTATTTATTTCACTATGTCTTTTGTGTTTATTTAATATTGAACACTTCCATACATAGCAGGCACAAAGAAAATATATTGATTATATATTTATAGGTGTATGTATAGAAGGATAAAAGATCACACGACGAAGAAGAAAAAGAAAAGTCACCAAGCTATTTAAATATAGATCATTTTATTCCAATTTTGAGTAAATGGTGTTGAAATTCTGAAGTAAAGGTTTTATTATCAACAGGACCTTTGCATTTAAATAGTAACAATTTACATGCCTTCATCCAGTGACAATGAAAAGCTTCCTTAAAAAGTTTTTTTTGTCATTTAGTTTTTCATATTTCCCTTGTAAGAAATAGTTCAAGTATAAAAATTCCCAACATTGTAAAATAGCCCATCTGATGAATATTAAGCAAAAGAAGCACAGCTACTGAAACCTTGACGACAACTATACATTCTAGTGGAGAAAGCAGCATTTTAGCTTGTTTTTTTGTCAGAATTATTATTGTTTTTTCCTCTTATCTAAACACAGAAGAGGCCGAGTACAATCTGCATGCAAACAGGCCTGCATTTAAATAAAGGTTTCTTCCCTACAAAAGGCATAAAGGCATTAAGCTAATATTTAATGTCATGTTCTGAAGAAAAAGATAAAAAATAAAAGTACAGTGCACATAACAGTGTCTTAAATAACTCCTACATCAACATTTTTGGTTGAGTATGTTAATAATAATAATAATTATAATAATATTATTACTAAAACTAATCAATAACTTATATATGCCTTGAGATGAGTACATAATGATATTATTAATACAGTACCGCCACTAAGTCTCTACTCTCAGAGCGTCAACATAGTCAACCCTCAAAAATAAATATCTTAAATAGTAGATTTCTTTTCTTCTTTTTTTCTGGTTTTCTTTTCTCTTAAATAGCAGTAAAAATGTAAGGCACACAGACCAACATAACGTCAAAGAGTCAAACCCCCCTGTCCTCTCCATCCCACCTGGTGTTCTTGACAGACATGAGGCAGGCCAGTTGTTGGGGTGGCTTTGGTGAAAGCGTGTGTGTGTGTGTATGTGTGTGTGTGCATGTGTGTTTGTGTGAGCGTGCTTGTGGAGTGTGTACCTGACACCAGACTACAGCAGCACAGAGGTGGAAGTGCTGACAGCTGCAGGGCTGACTGACTGGTAGGTTGGGGGTGGGGGTCTGCTATGGGGCTCTGTGTTAGGTGGAGGGGTGTGAAGTTGGTTCCCAAATGTGCCCGGCCGGGGATTAAAATGTGACAGCTCGACAAACGAGCACAAGTGATGCGTTCTTTCCAGAGTGATCTGTCTGTGTGGCGCTGGAGCGGCTCTGTCCACCCCCACCAGCAGCTGCTCTCTCCCTCTGTTCTTTCACTTTTTCTTTCTCTCCATCCCAGAGCCACACAGAAACACAACTGTGCTGCCTTTGTCTTTGACTGCTATGTGTGCAACTCTGGATGCATGTGTCAGTGAACGTGTGAGGGAAACATGTGGAAAAGCGACTGATTTAGTGTTTCTCATTGTCTGAAGCCATTTTCAACCTCTCTCCTTTTGTCAGTGCGTTTGTTGTGTTTGCCAAGTCCCCCTTTAGTCCAAGAATCAAAGTCAGAGTTGATGACATTTTCAGTTTTTTTGTTTCTTTTCTTTGTTGTTTTGTCTCCTGGAGATTTGTTTGCTTTGAACAGGTCAAGAGGTCGAGACACAGAGTAAAAAAAAGGGACATTCAGCATCAGGAAGATAAATAAAAGGTAGTTCTTCAAATATGTGTGACACGACGAGTTACGACTGCTCGACTTCCTGACAGAGGTCACATAATAATAGCTAACACGTTGGAAACGGTTCCATTTCCCTGATTATCAGAAAATATTAACTCCAAAAAATGCACTTGAAAAGACAAAAAGAACAAGAAGAGCCCCCAATGTGTAACAATGACAATAATAAATATAAATGTTATGAGGGCATCAAATAATCAAAAACACCTATGGAAAACCACAAGTGATAAAAAGAGAACAGTTTCCTAAACTAACGTTAAAGACAGCAATAGGACTTAAAGGCTTAGTTCAACACCTATACCAACCACAGGGATTAGTTCCTGCATTTCTTCTCTAGAAATAAGTACTCTACTACAATGATAATTGTAATGATAATAATAATAATAATAATAATAATAATAATAATAATAAATAATAATAGAAATAAAAACAACAATAATAATAGTAAATCATTTTCCATTATTTGTTCTGCGACTTTTTTTCATTTTCTCGTTTTTTGGTTGAAGCACAGCAAGTTGGAAAGTTACTGTAAAAAGTTCCCATCTCACCATCATCATCATCATCATCATCATCATCACCTTTTTAAAGCAACTCAGCCTCTGAGTTGCTGACACGCCCACCCTTAATGCCACTCCCTCTTCCTTTTCCTTTGGTGCGCCCTGTCGTGACCAATCAGCTGTGGCCGGGGGTGGGCCTCCTCACTCTGCATGTCCAGTGGTTGCAGTGGCTGCTATTGCATGCGGTCAGCTTGCAGCTGCTGAGGCTGGTACTGACCAAAGGCTGCGGCCGCAGCAGCAGCGGAGCCCGGGGCAGCGGTGGCTAAAGGCTGCTGGACTGCATAACCATAGCCAGCAGTAGCCATATAGCCTGCAGCGGCAGGGGATGCGGCGTAAGGATACTGCTCGTATGCGGCGGCGGCTGCAGCACTGGCTGCGGCTGCAGAATACTGCGCGTAAGCAGCTCCAGTGTAGTCGATGTAGGGGGAAGAAGCAGTGGCAGGTGCAGCGGCAGCAGGTTGCACATGAGGGATGACCATACTAGGCTGAACGAAGGCCTGAGGGTACACATAGTGGGCCGGGATTCTGTGAAACAAACAGATGACAGGTTAGTTTTATTCACCCAGTCTGAGTAATAGCACCCACCCTAAAACCCAAACCCAACTCCATCACACTGCGGCCAAGCGCCCTCCCACCACCCAGCCCAATTTAATCCACCAGTCAAGAACACCAAGGAAATGCCTGCTAGTAGGGATTAGAACAATATAGGGTTGCCAAAATAGAAAAGAAAACTGGATGGTGAGGAAAACGTAACCTCTGAGTCAGTCAAATCTACTGAAAAATCACATCTGGAGGAGGATGATGTCATGTTCTTAATGAGATACAACATGGGAATGGTTTCTGTTTTAGTCAGTGCTGAGTTTGTAGTTGTGGAGACTGAAATCCAGAAAGGCAGAGGGAGGCGAGATGAAAAGAAAAGGTTGGGAATCTGTAACCTGGAGCTCATTTGTCCGTCACATGTGGATTTGGTTCTGGTGCTGTCCTCCTGCCTGCTGGAGGGCGAGCGGATGGGGAAGAGAGGGAGGGGAGGCTTACAGTGCCGGGGGCGGGGGGTACGGACAGAGGAGATGAGCCCAGGGAAGCATTGTGAACATGTCACTGCCACTTTGACAGCTGGACAGTTTTCAAAAAAGGGACGCTGCTGGCCATTTCCCCCTCTGTGTCGGGACAAAGAGCCGGGGAGGCAGCGGGGGTAGTCGGGACTAGGCTCCGCACCCAGAGGGATGTTTCGATTAAATAAACTATCATGAACAATGAGCACATTCTGCCCCCCATGACATAGCCTTATCCCGCCCTCAGACTCTATAAGGTCTGGAAACTCAGTCGGACAGCAAACGTGAGGGGAAATTTTGAAATTTACACGACTGGTACAGTCAAACTTTTGACTGTATGTGGAAGCAAGAAGAGAAAACTTTAAGAATTTGAATTTCTGATGTCTCGAAACAAACCTCCCTCCAGTTTAAAGATAAAACAGTCCAAATCAATCTCTGTTTAATTTACATAAAATGAAAAGCATCATTCAGAAACAATTTCATATTGGTTGCACAAACAACAACAGTCATGTGACTGTAGTTTGAATGAAGGTTGCTTAAAAATCTGTTGAGAGAAAAATTAAAGAAACCAAATATAATCAGCTGTCTGCAAAAATATGAACATCAAGTGGTCATTTGTTTTTAGTCTGGATTGGGAGAGAAGAGAGGAGGTGCAGGAAATGTTAAAGGTTGAAAGGCAGGATCTATCGTGGCAACCCTATTGTCAGCACTCCATTATCCAATCCAACCCACATCTCAACCGAAAACAGTGCGCCAGGAGAAAAACAGGAAAAACAAAACAACAGCAAGGCGTCAGAGAGGAAGAAATATGTAAAAATAGTCCACCTCGACTAGACTGATTACAGAAACAACAGCAAGGGCGCAGCACAATCACACAACAGAAAAGACTCAATAAAGAAAAGGGAAGGTATAAACTGAGTAAGTGGGTGTGTAGAGGTTTGGTGAGGCTGTCGGTAAAGGTGCTCAGTGTTTTATACTCAATTGTACCATTTATACAAAATGGTACACAAACATACAAACACATACGCAGGATAGACTTATTTTTGAAGGCCAGGAACAAAATGTCTGCATTGAAAAGACTTAGTGTTTTCCTCCAGGGTTACTCTAATTGGAAAATCCTCAGACACAGCACTTTTATCATCATGTGACACCAAAACTCTCCTTTGAAACCCGCGGTAATGAATCTCAGCAGGGCAAGGCAGCTGTCCAGGATGACTTTAGAGGACTCCATCTCTAAAACTGGCTGAATAAGTAACACCCACACAAAACAGTGGAGATTTCCTGTCTGTTATCTGTTATTATATTATTTACAATGGCTGTTTGGTACTGATTTAAACATACAAGCCTGAGATATGTAGACCTTTCAGACCTGTTAGATAGATAGAGACGTTTCATAAAAGCTGATAAATTCTGCATCTGTTGGGGCTGACGTTGGGGCTACCTGTACATAGGGCCACTGCAATTCAGCAGGAGAGCAATATCTCAGCTGCTAACAATACGTTACTGTATTATTTCATACATTGTTTTACAGATTTAGTAATCTACACACTTTATATTATTTATCTGTATATTTAGAATCTTGTTTTTTTTTAAGCTCAAACTTTTTACATTTATAATTTTGTTTGTTTTATTTGTTTTTTGGGAATGCACTGTCTGGGTTGCACTCAATTTCGTTGTACTCTGTGCAATGACAATAAAGGAATCTAAATCTGAATCTGAAGACTACACGGGTGGAGGTGTTGAGCTAGAAAGAAGTGAGCTTACCAGACTTCCGCTCCTCATCTCTGCTTTAGGCTACCGGCTCAAGGCTACATTAGCAGCTAGCATAACAAACCTGGATCTCTGTCCCAGTGAATTTCGCATACAGCTTCTTTAAAGAAACAGCTAATATTTCCCCCAAACTTTCAGTCACAAAATTTTTAACAACAGCTACTGTACACGATTGAGTGTAGAGGCTGCAGCTCAGACATTAACTTTTCTTTGACTGTCTAACATGTTAAAAATGAACTTTGAGTGGTATATACTCCATGTCTCCACTACTCTTGAAATCAAACTCCTCGCTCAGTGCGTTTAGCGGTCTCTAATTTCCCCACTACCACTGTATCTATGGGATGGTTGGGAAGACTAACACACATATACAAGCATGTGCACACACACACACACACACACACACACACACACACACATGGCATAAGAGGTTTTGGCCATGGCCAACGCTCTGGATGACCCATCCACCATACTAAAAAAATGTCTGCAGGTACCTATAGTGTAATGACGTGTTTCTGTGTGTGTGTGTGTGTGTGTGTGTGTGTGTGTGTGTGTGTGTGTCTTTACTGGAATGCCGTGTTCACACAAACCAGTGGTCATTAAAGTTCAAGGCTAAATAGAGGTTCTCTGCCATCGTACATGCCGTCTGCAGAGGGAGATAGCACAAGTACAAACATACACTGAGGCGAGAGGATCTAATGTGTGTGAGGTGATGTGTTTGTGCTAATGCTGGGCAACAATTAAAATTTTTAATCGCGATTAAAATTAAAATGTGATTTTCTTGCGATTAATCGCAATTAATCACATTGTTATATGCAAAATTTAATAATGAATTCTAAAGTAGTGTATTTTACTTTTTTTATTTTCACTTTTAATTTAAATGTACTGCTATATACACAAAAGTGCAATCACATGTGGTTTTACAAATTACTTTTTACCAGCAGTATTCCCTTTACACAGTAGCAATAAAATATTTGTTGTAAATCTCAACTTGAGCATTAATGTAATCAAATCAAATATAAAACCAAACTTTCAAAATAATAATAGGCCAAGGTTAATAATAATAAAAACGGCATTAACATGAGATAAAATAATTGTCGGTGTTAATTAATGTGTTAACGCGATAATAATGCCCAGACCCTAGTTTGTGCTCAGTGGTTGTGTGTGTTTGTGCACCATGAAAGTGTTTTGATTGAGCTGCTCGTAAGACTTTTGTTATTATGACTGAGAAACAGTCATAATCCACATATAGACGGCGACTTGGATCAGGTTAGTTTGTGTGGCTCGTTCACCAATTGCTCTGTACTGAAGTTTGTTAATGACAAAACTACCGACTATGTACAATACCAATTCAAACTGTAATCAAATCAAGATCGGAGAGTACGCTGAGACAATTCAGAAAAGGTTTTCAATTCAAAATCCTCACATGATGATGCTAAGTTTGAAACCTGCTCCCACAGTTTTCTTATAAATATTTGCAGTTATTTTAGTGCCATTTGTAGCTGTTAGAGTCACACCTTCTTACAGTTAAAGTATTTGGGACACAACATTATCACCTTTTCATTTGGCTAATATGTATAGTTTTTAGCATTGGCGGCCTTAAGCATCTGGTGGCCCATTTTAAGAGCAAACGCCTCCAGAGAAATGAGGCTTAGAGTTAAAAGTGTGTCAACCCATCCCAGTTACTACAGAGGGATGCAAAGAGGACAGTCTATATAATGACGTCATACTAAACGCTGTGCAATATTCATGTTTTGTTGCCACAGCAGCTACAGTCAACAAAAGTAACTAATGCATGAGAAGTGAAGGAGATGAAGAGGGAGTGACAGCGCCTGGACGAGAGAGAGAGATGTGACCAGCCACAACCAGTTCATCATGGTTTACAATAATGCAGTGTAGTGAGGATGCAGACGTTTAATAGAGGAGACAAATGTATCCATAACGCAGATCTATCCGTCTGTCTGTCTGTCACTGTTAACAGAGACTCCAGTCTGCAGCGTAGTTCATACACTTCACTGATGTCTGTCCATATTCATGCTCCCTCTCTCTCGCTTGCTCGCATGAGATCTCGCTCTCTCTTTTATTATCAATTGATGTTTTTTTTATAATACCTGGTTTTAGTGGTGCTGACGGGGTTGCAGCACTCCTTTGTCCCGTGTCTGTCTCTACATGTTAAATGGAATAAGCCGTTTATTGGGTGGGTATTATTCAATTCTTGCGTCAGTCTTGGCCCTGTGGAAGGCGGGGCCTGTTTCAATTGAAACAGGTGAAACATAGCTAAGGCCGCCAATGGGTTTTAGCAACATCATGCCCTTGAATTTTGGTATTTTATGAGATGTCCCTGTTTGGATCATCTTAAACTGTCTTTTAAAATCGGAGGAGCGCTTTGACCATAATTTGTATGGAGTGGGGGTAGATTTACATATTCATGGTGCCAGTACTGTTTGACAGCAAAGATGGAAAATTTGTTACTAAAGTGAGCACACTTCAGTTGGCAAACCAGCGACCCAGTGATTACTAGATGGCACGCTCTTCCACCTGAGCCCCAGCTGGAAATTTTTGTTGTTGTACAGATTTGAGACAAGAATTTTTGCTGTTTTGGGGCTTCCACTGGAGTTTCCATTGTAAGCAAACTTTCACTTTGAGTTTGCTTATGAGGAATACAAACTGCCAAACCTCAGCATACATGGCTTTGGAGACAGAGAGCAAAGGATATCCTTTTGATGGATATGTCTTGCATCATTACACTCACAATTATATTCCTGCTCTGAAAACCTGTTCTCTTGTCCTGCATGCTCTCAAAACTGGACTTGCTGATTGATTACTGCTCAAAATTGGTTTGTACTTGGCCGAATCTTTAGTAGTAGTCACTAGTGATTCACTTCCATATATTATAATATATATATAAAATGCAACGCTTTCACGTGCATGCTGATTTTGAAAGACAAACTAACAGATGGTTCTGGTTGAAATACAATGGTTAAGATGTATGTAAATGCACATGGACAGGTTGTATGTTTTTGTGGCCCCTAAAACACCCACTCTGACCCTGTTTAAATGGCCCCTGCTCTGCTCTTACATGACAGAGAGATGCTCCCGCACTGTCACCAGACCCCCCACCCCGACACACACACACACACACACACACGCACACATACACAAAACAGAGCTTCATGCGTCTGCAGTGTCAGCATTCGGGGCTTTGTGTGGCACAATGGGTGAGCTTGTTTTCCTTAACACCACAAGCCCATGTGACGAAAGCTTGTTCCGAGAGAATGAGAGAGAGAGAGAGAGACATCCAGACATTTGTTTGTGTCACACTGGAGACTTTGGTGAGCTGAGCTGAAAATGGGCATGCATATGATGGACAAAGACACACACACACACACACACACACTTGCGCATACATGCATATGTATAAATATTACTATCACTAAAGCTCACTTTATAACTGATTGGCTTGTCACTGATTCAGAAGACGTCCACATACACATTTCTGATTGGTAAATGGTACTTCAACATCCCCAAGTCTTGCATATGTGGTGTAGAGAAGAGCAAAGACAAAGCAAGATAGAGAAAGGAAGAAAGACAAGAGAGCTGTAATTAACTGACAGGGTGAACCAGCAGCTATATGGCAAAGAGAGACACTTTCATAGTGAATTTGTTGCTGCTTCGTGTGTTAATGTAAGAAACTGCTAGTAACACTAGGAAGATGCTAATAAGCACACACAAGCAGTGATGGGTTTTGTTATTTTGAGGGGATAATGTGAGGAATGAGAGTAAGGAGGTGATGGGGGGGACATAAAATCACACAGAAAATTCACCACTCACTCCAACAAGACAGCCAAAAAAACACATGAAACAGCACATCCTGTTAAACAGAACAGGTCAACCACAAGCTAAAAGCAATATAAAAAAAACCTTTGCTCTTCCTTGGCAAAGTTAACACGCTTCCACAAAAAAAGGAAAAAAGAACACCCCAAAAATTCAATCAATCCAGCTTTTTTTTTTTTGGTCATTAAAGTAAGAAAGCACACGGTTTAGCTAACAACACCACTTCATAACCGCACACAAAGCTCTAAGTTCTATTCAAGTAAAATAAAACAAAAAAGGTCAAAACCCACGTACATGCATCTATAATCACCATTTTGAGAGCTTGTTTGTGTGTGTCTGAGTCTACAGGTTATTCCTTTCTCTGATCTGTGATTATGTTCGCAGAACTATTCCACAAACCAGCACAGTTAGCTTAACCGAGAGCGAGCCTGTCGAACCAGAGAAAGATAGATAACATTGAGTCAGGCTGGAAGTTTCCATCATTGTCCACTCAGCACACACACACACGTACACACACACACGTACACACACACACACACACACACACACACACACACACACACACACACACACACACACACACACACATTTTTACAAACAGGCAAACCTAGAAAAGGCAGTCTGACAGGCTGTTTGGTGGACAGTGATACAGAACAAAGCTACATACGACTTAATGTCCACCTCTAATAATCAGCCATCAATTATGTTTGGGAAGGAATAGGGATAAAAGGCAAAAAACATCAGGCTGATAGTATTAAGTATCACAAATTAGAGAGAATTTACAATTAAAACATGTTTGAATAATTTTGTCTCTACTTAAGAAATGTGTACATCCCAACATTCCTCTAAAATACATGTGCACTCATCAGCCCTTACCCATAAGGCCTTTGGATGAACGCAGGGTGAATTTGGGGAACACCAAAGGTAAAACCTGCAAAACAGAGGAAATAACAAGAAAAAAAGTATTCAGACAGCATTAAAAAATAAGTTTACTCTACTTTTCTTTACTTATGTCTGGCTAAATAACATGAGCCAAGTAACCTAATAACCTCCTAACATGTTCTTACATCTGCTGCCGCTGCCTAGAAAAACAAGTGAACCCGGGGGTGAATATCAGTATGGATTGACTTGATTTTCTTGCTTGCTGCTTGCTGCTTTGCCAATAAAACCAAAACCACACTCCCAAACAAACGCTGTGGGAACAAAGACACTTATACCTGCTATCTGATTTGTTCATCTTGAAATTTTGCTCATTTTAACAACCACATCTGCTCATGTCTGAATGCACATTTTGATTGATTGCTGAGGAAATTCAAATGCATATGTTTTTTGTTTTGTATCAGTCCTCGTTTCTTTACCTGGCTGCATCACACGAGGCTTGGCCCCCAGGTAGGCCAAGTTGACGTTGGCCTTCCTGCCGTCAATTATTGGGTTGGGGTCCTTACAGGCCCGGTCTGCAGCCGAGCGGTCGGCCATCGTCACCTGACAGGGGAGGGAGAAACACAGAGCATGAGAAAGATGTGGATAACTGAAGCAGGCGTGTAAGTGAGGTTGAGGTTCCTTTTCTGCAGACTCAACAGGTTGACCTAACAACACATACTGTATAGTTAGAGTGCATGTGCGTTTATAACACAAAGAGACAAATATAATTTTGTAGAGGCATACAGATGTGTGTGAAACTTTCTGTGTGTGTCCCTGCGCATGTGGCCTTTATTAGCAGCAAGTATTTGGCTGCACACACATCCATCACCCTCATGTGGATGTGTTGAAACTATCAGCAGTGAATAGGAGCCAGGCTGAGATGACTGACTGAACATGGCTCCATTGTCGCTCCCATTACAACAACCACACTTTATCAGGGCTACTGCGCTCAGAGCTTCACGAGACAGGACCTCTCTTTTTCACACTCTTTTGCAACTGGCAAGTGGCCTGGCCAAAAGCCTTTTTAGGGAGAAAATAAAGGAAAAGAGAAAGAATGATGCATGAATATGGTGTCACTACAAAACTAAAGAGAAGATATGAGGATTAAATACACCTCAGAGAAATATTTGTGTCCACATACAAATACAGATATTTGTGCATATCAAGGGTGACTGTGCAGTTTTTCCACATCCTCTACTGGTAATATGTGCCAGAGTTAATTCTCATGTTTTGGTGTCTAGATCCCTCTTTAAGCAGCCCTGTTACATGTATATGTATGCAGAAGTTCCAGTGTTGTACACAAGAGTGTAAATAAATTAAACTGTCAGTAAAGAGATATTTTAATACTCAGTGAGTGGCATTGAGCAGCTTGCTGCTGAAATGCTTTTTGTCTGCCAGGTTTTATGACAAGTGGGAGCAAAATATTTTACGAAAGTTAGGAGCAAAGTTGTAAACAGCTTAGAGGTTATGAAACCAGCGTAACCGCAAACAAAACTGCTCTGTAACATAAAGTCATCATCATGAGTTTTTTCCCCTCAGCCCACCAGAGCTGTCACTGTAAGGGCAGCTCACTTTAAAACGTGTGAGGGCGCATAGCAAAGCGCAACAAGTTTGTGAGTGCGAGATTGCAACAGACGCCAGAGTTAAATTTGAGTAGGACACTGCTTATCAAAACATTAGTATCTCATGACTGCCGATGTATTAAAGTTAGTCATGATGTTGTGACAGACAGCAACAGCCGCGCAGTCGTATTATTTCCTACATGCGTGAAAGTGTGCAGGAGTTACATTCTGTATAAAACTGAAGTAGTAGTAGTAAGACGTGTTACTACAAAGGGATACTTACGAATCCATAACCCCTAGACTTGCCGGTCTGTCTGTCGGTGATGACCACCGCTTCTTCAATCTCACCAAACACCTCAAAATATTTCCTGAGACTTGAATCCGTGGTGTGGTAGGGAAGACCCCCGACAAAAATCTTCGTATAGGTCGTGTCCTTTTGCGTGGTGTGCATCGTTAGTGCAAAATACAATAAATAGGAACAATAAAAATAAAAAGTATAGTGCAATGTCTCCTTATCAATAATTCTTTGGATGAAGAGAGAGAGAAAGAGAGATCAGCTGGCTCTTTAACTTTTTCAGAAGAGAAAACAAAACAAAAACTCGACAAAAGTGAAGCCTGGAGGTAGATTTATGTTCCGACAGTGAAGAGGGGAGTTATATGGAGCGGATTGTCCCAGCGAGACCATCAGGTGTTTCCAGCTCTTCTTGGTAACTCTGCTGTCTAACTAAATAGGTTGGGGACCCATTCCTAAAAGCGCTGCTCCTAACTCCACCCAGCTTTCAGTCCATCTCTGCCCGCCCACCAGCGCGCACAAACAGCTGGGAAACTGGAGCTCCGAAAAAGATCCCGGCTGCCTTTGCTGGAATCACGTTAATTTCATCAGGGGCCAAAAAAACCTGATTCTACTCATGACATGTTGGTGAAAAATATGAGCACAGGCTTGTAGTATAGTTCATGTGAAAATGTGTCAAACAGAGGACATATCAATATCTATATTTTCTCTCTTTGGCGAGATAAAACGTAGATCAGGGTCTCTATAAGTTTACATCGATTAGGCCTCCTGCAAAACAGCCGGTCAAGGCGGGTTGGACAGACACATCACAGCAGTAGTGAGCAGAGAGACAGGTGTAGCTTTGAGGCTCCACTGGAAGGACCAAACTTAAAGACAGTCCACTTGTGGGACGTTGACGGAGTTTAGGCAAGTTTCCTTCTCTGTTTTAACGGTTTCCTTCACTTTAAGGGGTTCTGCCATTACAGCCTTGAATGAATGAATGAACTTACAACAAGTTTAAAAAATCATATCTGACAACATTTTAACAAGTAGTGCTCCCTACTTCGCTTTTAGGGTCGTTGGGATGTTGACGTGGTGCTGAATGAAGCCTTATCATCGTAAAAAGATGGTGAAAGGATAACATTTCAATAATTAAATCATTGTTGTGACAAAAGCGCCGTGCGTCATATGGCACAGCTATTATGATGGGAAAGGATCAAGTAAAACACCGAGAGATCAATTCAATCAAGAGTCTCTGCACATCAATGATTAAAATAACTTGTGAACCTCCTCTGCACTGGGCGGCCTGTTGGATGGACGACCAGCATGAGTGATTCACCTCCGGTAATGCGAGAGGGAACTCTGCGGTTAATCATTCATGGCGGCTCCGCTTCTGTGAGCCCTCTGTTCCTGGCCTACATATATCCTGTCTCCCCATGTAACACGGTGAGCTGACACATTTGCACACGGGAACAGCATTATGCAAGTAGGCTATTTGATGTGGGGTAATAAAAAGATGTGTGCAAAACCTCGAAGGCTACCTGCCGATGACAGGTTACGTGACTCAAGCGCACCAAAATGGCACTTGTAGAAATGTTTGGCTGATTGTATCCTATCCTAACTCCAACCAAAATATATATATATATTTTTTTGTTGAGTATGACGAGGGCCAATGCGCGCTGTCACCTCCATCTGAATGTGAATTGCCACTGCAGGACAACCAGATGACAAAGAAATGCAACCTGATAGAGCATCTTGTTGCGGTGCTGCACTCACTATTTTATTCATGCGGCCACACGCGCTTAAAAGTCCGAGTGGAGGATCGTGTTTCCCAGCTCAACAATGGGGTTGCGGTCAGGTTGCGTACAATTGTTGTCTTCTGTTCATGTGCAGCATGCTGACTAGTCTGAATCCTCTTATACTTTGACAATAACAGGCTGTGGAGCCATTGAACACTTACTTAATTTCCCAGTATTCTTTAGAAATACTCCCTGACACCTCAACATCACATGTAGCCTACAGGGAATATGTGTCAGCAGCCTGGTTCCCATCTAAGCTGGCCCCTTAATTTACTTCAAACATACATTTGACATGATAATATACTGTTACTTTGTGCCTTAGCACACACCTGTCGGGCAGAGACACGCTAAAGGTCAAAGGTCACTGGAACAGCTGAATAGCCAGTGCTAGCAGTCACACTGAGGTCATAGCTACTCAAACTCTCAGAAAAATAAAAACTTAGCCTGGGTAATGAGTTAATTTTATAAAGTTTTAACATTCTCACAGATCACTGAGCTCCCACAAACAACACATAGGGAAAATGTGAACTTTATTGATCAACATGTTGCCAGAACCTCCTTCTAGTAGCTTACGTTATAGATGAGGTGCCCTGACTTTAGGGAGTTGCGATACAACTGTAACCCACTGAAACAGCGCCATCTTATGTCCAGCGGCGCAACCACAGTACACCCTTAACAGGGAGACTTAACAATTTCATATTTTACAATTAAATGTAGAAAGAAAAGAAAAGAAAAAGTTCCTTAAAATTAACTTTGTGTATTGGCAAGAACATTAAGCTGTCATCACATTTATTTAAGAATTTACTAAGGGAAATTATATTGCATTGCATTCCTTTGTGCTTATTACTGAGCTACAATATTATTAGGCTACAACAGTTTATGGGCTGAATGCACGTCCCTGCAGAGAAAATAGTACTTTTTCATGAAAGCACAAACAATATCTTCAACTGTAGGGATAATCACAGCTTAATTGCATCTGTTAATTTCTTACAATACATAACAATGTATAGCCTACATTATACATTTCTTTACATTTTTGTTTTTACAAGTTTCAACAGGCCTCTCGTCTGTGCAAAAGGAATAATTTTGGCTCTCTCCCTCTCTCTTTTTTAATAGTGCTGATTCATGGTTCATTTTTGTAAGAAAATTAAAAGATCTCCTCTTTGTCCTCTGCATGTTGAAAGCTAGAATCACTCTCCAGCTGTTCCTTCCTGAGCTCCTCCACGTGGGTCAGTTCCACCTCCTCCTCCCCGTCATTGTCTTCACTTATTCTATCTGCACCTTCACCTCTATTATCTCCACTCTCTCCCCCCCCCCTTCTCCTTTCTCTCCTGTTGGCTTTGCTCATTTCCTCTCTGCTGTCACCTCCAGGCTCTCTAACCCTCTCCCCGCCCTCAGCCGCCTTGCATGGGACCTGGCTGCGAGGCGGTGGATCTAGGGGGTCCAGGTTGAGAGGATGCTGTAGCAGCTCCACAGGGGTGAGGGCTGCATCCTCGTCCACCACCTCTGTGCTCGAGGTGGGGGCAGGGCAACGAACACGGGCTGACTTGGTCCTCAAACGTGTCTTGAGCTCGTCTTCCCTTAACTGAGAGTGTGAAGGGAACACAAGCAAAAAACATAAGAAAAAGTGAGAGGGGGAGACGGAGAGAAACAGCTGAGGTGTTCAGGTAAATGATGACACACACACACACAGACTTGACCTTGCGTCTCTCTTCAGCAAGTCTTATCTTCTCCTCAATCACTTCTCTGCTGGGGAGACTTTGCTCCTTGGCTTTCAGGGACTCCAGTCTGGCAGGAGGTCTTCGTCTGACCACCTCTCTGTCATCCAGCTGATACACACACACACACACACACACACACACACACACACACACACACACACACACACACACACACACACAGCAGGGGGAGACAGAGGACAGACAATCTCAGAATTACAAATGAATGCACTTCCACGCAAACATACTGACCTCACCTTCCTGTGAAAAATAATTGGCAACACAAATCAATGTCCTATACAAAATTAACTTTAATACTTTGGTATAAACTTTACTATACATTCTTTAGTTGTGAATTATTCCAGGACAGAAATTTTCAAATGGGTGGCCAGTCAATGAGACCAATGTTAGTTTTTTCAGTCTTCAGTTCAAATGTGTTTTTACACAGCAGACATTTTAGCATTAAAAGTGCCGTGATAGCCAATAACATTAAACATTTAGGTGTGCTAGTACACCATGTTGGGCTATTGGTTCATTTAAATGGGAAAGAGGTATAATTAAAGGTACCATTTGTAAGAAGGTGAAGCAATTAACATTTATTAATCTCTTTGTATTGCCAATGTGTGAATAGACTGTACCATATTTTAAAAAATTTGACTTTCTCGGTTGCCCATAATAGCCTGTGGAAAACGCTTTCTCTTCCGCTCCCCTACAGTGTGCAACGCTAGCTAACATTAACTTAAAAATGGAGTCCGCTAACATCAACAAACAGCCTGCACCCACCACAACACAGGGTCCAACACAAAGTCCAAAGTCAAAGCTGCCATTACTGTAAAGCATGTGAAATACATTGTGATATTGTGCTTTTAGTTGGCTAATGTTAGCTAACGTAAGTGTACTTGCTAACACAGATGAAGTACTAGCTAGCTAACACAGCAAAATACTGTCTTGAGTGCATAACGTCAGCTAATTCATCCAAACTCCCGGGGCTGATCTGGCCGGTAGATTTGCTGGATTTGCTAGAGTGCTGGCGCAAGCAACAGGATGCTGACTGCAGTTCAGTTAATGCACACCAGTGTCATTAAAAACAAGGGTTACACATATAACCTTTCATATTATTAGTAACACCTAGGCTTTTTTGTTGCAAGAAATACATGTTGTGAAAAAGGCCTGTTAGTTACCATATAGTATTATGGTCTTTTCTTTTTACATAACCCTCAATTAATAGACGTGTTACTACCTGTGTGCTGTAGGCTACTCTATAGTAGCCAAGGTCACCTATTGGCCACATCTTGGTCCAGTCATTGATTCATTTTCATATTTTAATGTTATTTGAGAACCTAATATTTGTCATTTAATGTTTTTTATTTTTCATTCAGATTGTGAGAAAGTAGAGAGAAACAGAACAGGATGCTTGATGAGGATGTTAAGAGGGTAGCTTTCTCTGTCCATGCCATATTTTGGTTTTCAGCCCGCAACTTTTCTGTTTTGGTTCACTCCAAACACTCCAATGACTTTGTTTATGGCCACAGCAGATCCAACAAACACAGTTAGCGAATAGCTGGTGCCTGGTGAACATAGTGGAGCATTTAGAAGCTAAAGTTGGTAGAGACCAAAAACAGTGCTAATTAAACTGAATATTGAACTCAGTTGGACAGAAACTTGACTTCAGAGTAATGCTAGTGTTGCTCCGTATCTGCTGGATGTGTAAATAGGCAACTGTTTGTCTGCTGTTGGCCATATCAACTAGAAAGTCATAATGCATTAGTCTTGTTTCCACTGCCCCCAATTATTGCAGGTTTAGGTAATTAAGTACTTCTGTTAGTAATAATAATAGTAGTAGCAATATTAGATTTGCAGGCAAATTTACTGACCTCATCTAAGCAGCAATGTCTGTTCTGAGACTTGAGTATAAGCTTATCCAATGGTGACTAAATCCAATATCACAATATGTTTGAAAGATGATTGAAAACTAGCTAGAGTAGTTAGATCTGCTCAGAAGAATTTAATGCAGCTTTTAAAACTATGGAATTTCTGGTATAATGTCACTATATTAAAACAATCAAAGTTAATATCTAGTCTAATATCACAATATTGGTATTATGTTCTCCACTTCTACCCAAGTTTAAACCAGTGTGCACCAGGTACCCACCATGATGCTATAAGCCTCTCCAGCCCTGCCTCCCCTCTCTCTGGTCTGTCCCACTGGGATGATACCCTGGTTCAGCAGCTCCTCCAGGATCTCACTGGACTTTGGGCGCTCCTGCACTGTGCTGTCCTGCTGCAGGAAGCCTGCAAGACACACGAAATAAAAACACTTTAGGTTGTTTCCTCTGGATTTTCTCTACACGCTCTGTTTTATTCAGCATGTTTGGGGCACATGCTCACCGTCTTGTGTAATTCTGTCAGCCTCACGTTCTCTGACACTTGTTAGAGCAGGGAGTTTTCTGGGTACTGCTCCAGGTAACACAGGCATCTCCCTGTTCTCCATCACCACTCCGCTGTCTGTGGTGCCCTTCGACACGGCCGAGTCTCCACGACCATCCAGTTTACTTCCTGTCTCATCCTGACAGCAAAGAGACACACTATGAATGCATGAAACATGGCACAAGACATTTTTTTTAACCTCTGACCTCATTCTTTTTGTTTTCCCAGACATGATGTGGTCATGGTGACATCTGTGTGTTGACACATTGTCATGAACACAGTAGCTCAGGAACAATAATGATACACAGCAGGTAACCCCTACAAATTACATCATCATCGAGTTTGAAAACGAACTGGTATGCACTAGCCTGTAAGTGTATACTGTAACCAGTGAAAAAAGTATAGTACTAAGTAGAATGTTTTACTTGAGAATTTACATTTAACGCCCCTTTATACGTCTAATCCACTGCATTTCAGAGGGAAATATTGTACTTTTTGTTTTACATCACTCTGACAGCTACAGTCACTTCACAGAAGATTTTACATACAAAACATGATTATAGGGCTGCACAATTAGTTGACATGTTTGGTACAGACCTCAACATACGTCCTACATCATGATTTTAATAATTTCTTCAGTGAAAACTAAAATTGTGAAGCAAATTCCCACTAATAGTGAATCATATCACAAATTGTAACAGCCGTCAAAATAAGCTAGAACTACAGCTTTAAAATGCTACTTACATGTTTACATCAATCATAATAATAATACAACAGTATGGTGTGTATTATAACGCTGAAATTAGCTGCATTATGAGTACTTTTACCTTTGATATGTTAAGTTTCTTACAAAATCTCTGTACTCCAGTGACCTTTTGAATGTACATGAATATTTGAGTTATACTATATATTTGAGTTTGGAGTTTCACCCCAAATATTTAGATAATTAATGGAGAACATACGGTACTGTATTTTGTTATGTATTGTGTGAACAGCTTAAGAGGTTTTGTGATGTAAAAACTAAAAAAATTAAAACTGACCAATTAACACCAAAACCATGCCCTAATTTATACCTTAAAAGGGCCCTAATTTAATTTAATAAAGGTGAAAATTCAGGGATGTTTTTTTTTGTAATCTGATCAATGTTATAGGGTTTTTACTCCTTATAAACCCCCCAAACCATAACTAACATTAACAGATACCTCAATAAATTGCAATTCATTAGGCTACTGTCTACTTCAAATCTCATAAAATGTTAAAATTTTGTATTAATGGATTTATAAGGGATTCTGCTTTGTATTGTCCGCATAATGAACACTGGACACTTTAAGTACATAGAGGAGGTGGACGAGGACGCTGCCCTCACCCCCTGAAAATAAGACTTTTACTTGCTATAAAGTATTTTTACTTTGTGATATTGCTAGTTTTACATTGGTAGCTACTTCTCCCACCATTGGCTTTATTACCACCAAAGTTTTTTTAACATTGTCACATGCTGTGTTTTTATAGGTATTACAAATTAAGTAACTCAGTAAGATGCACAAACTAGTGACAGTACAGTTCTGGATACTTGGTCAACTCTTCCTTTAGGGTCACAAAATTTTATGGCACACAGATTCCGGCGTAACACCTGTTCCGGCTACTTTACGATACTTAAGTGTTAACTGCAGCTTACTGTTGTACTTTTCTGGGTTACAGTTATAGACAATACACCCGTTTTGAACCCCACTCCTCAATTTTAGCTAAACATAACTGAAAGTGGCGGGTCTTGTGAGACGCAGCCTACCTCGTCTTCATTCACCTCTTCCGGTCTCAAAGGTTGGACCACAGTGTTTGTGGAGTTGCCGCATCCCATGTTCACCTCAAAGCAAAGACGTGAAATAAGTCAGTAAAACTAACAAATGTCAGGTTTAATTGCACCTCGGTGTGTTTTTCCTCTGTTATTTGATCCGTGTAGCCTTGCATTCCTACACACACACACACCCCCGGACACAGTCTCCACGGACCCGGTGCGTTGCTAAGGGCCGTTGCTACAATAACTGTGACCCGGCGAAAGAGATGACACCCAGGAACAAGCTGAGGGTGTCAGAGTCAGGGCACTACAAAACACCGTCGTCCTGAAGGCAAAATACTGAATTATTTATCCATTTGGGCAATTTACTGAAACTTCTCAAAAGTCTAAAAATACTGCAGTCAGTATCAAATCATTCCCAACTTGGTATAAAGCAGGCACCAGCCCTGGAGGCCCCAGTGGTGTCTGCTGGTGCATCCTCTTCCTAAATAAACTTTTGCATTATTTGTTGTCAGTGGCAAATACATACATCTTCTTGTTTGGGAATGTGCACAGAAAGCACAGTATCACCTGAAATAGGGGCCTCATTCTCAAGATGGGTCTGGCATTATTATTCCGTCTTTTCTACATGTCTTGTAAAGGTGCCTTGTTTCAATACTTATATAGTTCAAATTACTAGATTAATTTGCGTTCAACTAAATTGCCACACACAGAAGGGACCAGAGTCTACTTTGCCCCCAAGGGCAAGAAAATAATCAGCAGGAGTAAATTCTATATAAACTAGTAGCATAAACTCCCTTATCTCCCTTTGGTATAACTGATATTTATGCCTACAGATGTAAAGACAGTGGGCAAAATAAAGAAAATCTACCATAGACAAGTGAAGAAACTTAATTTCAACTACACACTACTTGATAGGTGACTGATCAGGGTAGACATATTAAGCTGAGTGAGAATTGGCTTTATCAGCTATAAAAGAGTTCTGTTATTCAACAGTTTGCATGAGTTTTGTAGCAACAAAATGAATGTAGTCTACATGTGTTTAAATAAATAAGCATATTTTTGAGAGGTATACTGATTCTAGACCAGCCAATGTAATATTGCTTTGAAGTACTTTATTAAATTTTGCAACACCACATGGAAGATACCACAGGGGAGCAGTGGGCTCCAGGCTCTACTGTAAGTAGGAGGTGGCGCTGGAGTGGCCCGCGGCTGTGCAGAGCCTGGGCTTATTGGCGAGGACCACAGTGGTATTGAGTGCAGGCAGGAAACTCTGGTGCAGGTTCTTGCACCTCTGCTGCACCTCCAGGGCACGAGCATTTTTGGTCAGTTTGTCCTCCAGATTGATCAGGCGCCTGCGTGTGAGATCCGGGTGCTGCCTATAGATAAAGTTTAACATAAAAATGAGTCAGATCGGGACACTGAAGACAACAGTCAAAATGGCAGGCCACAGCTTGTACAGTTTGGCATCATCCATTAGTGAATGGACAGACTTACTGAGAGCACTTCAGTACTGGGTAAAGTCCAGCTGCCATCAGTTGTCAGATCATATTTCTCCAGCGTGAGGCTGATGTAGGGCTGGAGGAACAGGAGAAGACAGTTAAAGCCATTGTGTTTTCACAGTGGTTAACAGAGAATCTGTGACTGCAGCCACATCATATTAACTGTATCTGCCTGCCGAACACTTACCTGGTCCAGGCAAAGCTCATGTCTGGGTCTTTGGCTGAGGATGTCCAGGCAGAAGGTGGCCTGATGCAGCTTAGAATCACAGTTCCTGATCTGACCCACCACTTTCTGTATGTCCTGTGTAACATCAGAAATCTCCTCCCTTATCTGGAGATTACAGAATGCGAACATCACAAAAAGTGAGATACAATTTACCTGTGGAATGGCAGATTGTGTAAATTGTGACTACACTCTAATAGACTGACCCGCTGACTCTCCCGTTTCCTGGACCTTGTTCAGCTCATTGATCTTCTTCCTCAGGGCAACGTCTGTGCCGTGGCGCTGGCACTCCAGGGCATTTTTTAGCTATAATGGAAGAGAGAGACAACGATGCACAGTGGAACCAGCGAAACATTCACTGGAATTCAGGTTCAAAAATTCAAAACTATCCTCTATTTAATGACTTAAACCTAGATTGTTGAGATAATACATTATAACAAAAGAGTTGTAAACTTCGGGTTAGTTTTCAAAGATGTCTTACATTGGCCAGGGTAAAGCCCAGGTTTCCCCTGAAGGAGGAAGAGTCCTTAATCAGGTTATCAGCCGTCAGCCTCAGGTCCTTGCAGTGGGACAGCCATTTGTCGTAGCTCACATGGTTGGGCTTGTACTGAATGGCCGGGAGCTGGGAGGTCGAGGTGTTGAGGTTGTGAGTGATGCATTTGGTGGTGAGCTTGATGGCTTTGCCCTTGTCCTGAAAATCTGCCAGCAGCTGAGCACGGATCTCCTTGAGAGAGCTGGGTGGTGCAATACCTTGCAGCTCTCACACTTTTGTTCTCTTTGCTCTTTATTATTATTATCATTATTATTATTATTTATTCTGCCGTTTTTTGGCATCTATCTTCTCCTGTACCGCTTGTCCTACAAGTCGTCTCCCATTCACTCCCTGTTGTAGCTGCAGGCTGAGGTCTCCCCGTGTCACTAATTCTTCTGTTTGGAGTTTGGGCACAAGAGGTATATTTTTATGCTCAGCTACTCAAGCTCTAACCAAAAAGTCCAAAATGATAGCTGTAAATACACTTTTTGCATCAACAACACATCAAATTGTATCATTACAATCAGGCTGGTGGTGCAGTTAGTTAGTGATCAGTCTCTGGAGCAGCACTTCCATTCCAATTGTGGCTTTGAATCCTGCAGCGGGCACCAGTGTTAACTGGTTTCAGCTTTAAACACCTGTAGCCTATGGTGTTTGAACTTAATCATAACAAACTAAATATGGTGACCACAAATTCCTCGGGTTGCAATGTTAGTACATTATAGCTTTAAACTTTACACAGCTGTTTGTTGTTAGAACTTAATGTTGCTAATTTATTCCGCTGATTTTTGGTATCTATCTTCTCCTGTACCGTTTGTCCTACAAACATGGTTTCAACTTCAAATTGTACATCATCTTCATGAGATGGGTGCAATTACCTGTGTTGTTGATATCTGTAATGGTTGATTTTATATTAATATTTTTATGCATTTTAAAATGACTGTGTTCCTATGAAGGGAAGGCTTTCAAGTTTCTTTGTCAATCATGTCTTATTCTGACAAAAAAATGGCTCCTAAGCACCAATAGAAGGCATGTTTTGCTCTGTGATGGCTACTCCACTGTTGAAGAATAAAATAAATGAACAACCAAAGAATTGTGCTGTGAAAGACTTGATAGCTTGATAACTCAATAGCTGTGATGGCGCGATGGATAAAACACAGGCCTTTGGTGTGAGCGACCTGGGTTCAATTCCCCACTGTGACCCATCCACCATTGTGTCCCTGAGCAAGACACTTAACCCCTAGTTGCTCCAGAGGCGTGCGAACTCTGACATGTATAGCAACTGTAAGTTGCTTTGGATAAAGGTGTCAGATAAATGTATGTTTATTTATTTTATTCTTCAACAGCGCAGTAGCCATCACAGAAGATATGTTTATAAGCAAAACATGCCTTCTATTGGTGCTTAGGAGCCAGTTTTTTTTTAGAATAAGACATGAATGACAAAGAAACTTGAAAGCCTTCCCTTCACAGTGTATCACAGTAATAGATTCTGTTGGGCCCCATTTGATCTCTGTTTTCAACAGCTCCCTATCTACTGGTTGTGTCCCTGATTATTTTAAAACGGCTTGCGTGAACCCACTTTTAAAGAAACCTGGTTTAGATCCCTCCCTCCCACATAATTTTAGACCAATTTCAAAACTGCCTTTTATTGCAAAGATTCTAGAAAGAATTGTGTCCAAACAGCTGCTCACTGTGCTGGAAAATAACAAATTATTTGAAAAGTTTCAGTCTGGTTTTAGGAAGTACCACAGCACTGAGACTGCCCTGTTTAAAGTCACCAATGACCTTTTAATGTCTGCTGATGAAGGTATGTGCTCAGTCCTTGTACTCCTGGACCTTAGCGCTGCTTTTGACACCATTGATCACAACATCATGTTAGACAGACTGAGGCACTGGGTGGGGATCTCTGGTACTGCCCTAGAATGGTTTTCATCCTACCTGTCAAATAGGAAGTTTTGCGTGTCTGTAAACAACTATGTCTCTTCATTCTGTCCAGTTAAATATGGTGTGCCTCAGGGGTCGGTCTTAGGACCCATTTTGTTTTCCTTGTATCTGCTTCCCCTTGGACATATTATCCATAAACATGGCATTTCTTTTCATATTTATGCTGATGACACACAAATATACTTGCCCGTCAGATCCACAGACCCTGGAATGCTGAGTTCACTTAACAACTGCCTTTGTGAAGTTAAAAAATGGATGTCAAATAATTTCCTCCAGCTGAACTCAGACAAAACAGAAATCCTGGTCATCGGGTCTCAGCAGATGGCAAATCAAATACTGCCATCTGCTGGTTCCCTAGTAAATCACATTAAGCCTGTGGCAAAGAACCTTGGTGTTTGGTTTGATAGTAATTTAAATTTCGAGCAGCACACCACAAAGCTTGTTCAATCATGTTTTTATCAACTTAGAAATATAGCTAAAATTCGATCTATGTTAACTTTTAAGGACACCGAGACCATTTTACACGCCTTCATCTCATCACGCCTGGATTATTGCAACAGCCTTTTCACCTGTTTAACCCAAAAATCTATTGATCGACTCCAGACTGTCCAGAACTCAGCTGCCAGGCTTTTAACCAGAACAAAGAAATATGACCACATTACTCCTATTTTAGCTTCATTAAACTGGCTCCCAGTATGTTTTAGAATTGACTTTAAAATTCTATTGATCACTTTTAAAGCTCTTCATGGCCTCTCGCCTTGTTATATTTCTGACCTTTTAGTCCCATACGCACCAGCACGAACCTTGAGATCCTCGGGCAGAGGTCTGTTGTCTGTTCCAGAGTCTCGACTGAAAACTAAAGGGGACAGAGCGTTTGCTGTCAGGGCCCCGAGGCTCTGGAACAGCCTGAGGAAATCAGGTCGGCGGAGTCAGTGAACTCTTTTAAGTCCCTTCTTAAAACATACTTTTATAGGAGAGCTTTTCCCGATCTTATTTGACTTTATTTTATCCCTTTTATTTTATTGTATTTTACTAATTTTATATTAAATTTTCATGCTCTTATCTTTTTTTGTATTATTCTTTACACTTGTTAAAGCACTTTGTAACTTGTTTTTGAAAAGTGCTCTACAAATAAGGATTATTATTATCATTATTATTATTATTATTATCTGAGTAGTCCAGTGGTGGAGGTCTTGCTCTTGCTCCGGATTCTAGGGATTGATGGACAAAACCCTGCTCACAGCAGGTTAACCAAACTTAACACATATGTTTGCTGAACAAGTGTGTAGCACATCATTGAATCTATTAGCTGATGGAGCCGCACATTGCACCGACAGCGGTAGCAATCGTAAAAAATAGCTGTTAGCTCTCACACGCATTTTATCAGTATATAAGGATATTTGTAGATAAAGAAAACCTGGATCTCAGCTCAGTATTAAGATGTTTGTACCATTTGCCAGGCATGGTAGAAGAACTGTATTTTTGCGATTACCATTTTTAAAGAAGCTTTAAATTAAGGAGTAGTAAGAGGTGCAACATTCAAAACGCTGAAACAAAACATCCAAGTTAATAATTAATAATTCTGGATCTGTCTGTTGGACCTTAGTTTGTTGAGCAGGATGCAGATCTGCTTGTGGAGCAGTTCTCTGATCTCATTGGTCAGCTGCTCTTCCTTCTTCAGCTCGATGAGGACGCGGCCCTGTCTCAGGCCTGCGCAGCTCTGACTGTTACTGAGCGCCATACAGTCATTCATGAGCAGACTGTACAGCTGCTTCTCCTGGAGACAGCACTCAGCGGTGTCTTTCGCCTGAACACATATTTCCAACACAGGGACACGAGAGCAACAATGAAGACTGATACTATATATATATATATATATATATTATATATACATATACATATATATATATATATACACACATACTTATACTACGAGTAAAATAGGACACTGTAGTGCAGTATTAGTTAAGACTCCTGCTACTTTGTAACTCTTTAACAGTGTTGTACTTTGTGCTCAAAAAACTAACTTAAGTTTTTATTGGTTTGCTATATATATATATATATATGTACCAGCTCCATGGCACTGATTTCCTGGTCTACTCGCTCGATGCTCTCAGATATCTGGGCCTGCCACCGGCTGACTTCTGTATGCTGAGAGCTGAGATGCCTCATTGTGCACCAAGTGGCAGAGGGGAGCTACAAACAACAACAAAAAAATTATAGAAAAGACACAAATTAATACACCTGAATATTAAAAAAAATTGAAAACCGCTAATCAAATTTTCTTCAAATAGCTGCACCCTACAGGCCACTTTGCAAAGGACTTAGGTCAGGTAATTTACTATGTAAATATAGTGGGAGGATCAGCAGATGCTCTTTACCTGTGAAATATCTTCACCCAGGGTGCAAGTAATTTCTGAGTCCAGCTTCAGCATTTTGTTCCTCTGAGGCGGTGGTCTGCTGGTCAGCAGGTTTTTGGCGGCAGACAGGACAGGCAGAGTGAATCTGACCTCTGGCCTCTGCTGGTCCTCTTTCAGTTCATGATGTTGCCTAACAGTGTGACAAGCGTTTATGATGTAATAAAACTTTATTTTGCCTCTATGATTTTGTCAAATGTATTCAGTGTTTGACGAAATGCTGAGTAGGGTACTTTTGACCTCCTCTTTTGCTCAGGGACACATTCTTCCATTTCTTACATGTCCGTGAATCTTTGTTAAGTTTATGTTTTAGTTGTTCATTCTTTTTATGTTTATACAAATATAAATATGTTAAGTTTGCTGAGAAAATAAAAGCAGCTGTGAGAGGATGTTTGTTTTTCTCACAGCTTTTTAGAAAGCATTAAATCTCTTACATGCAGTTCTATATAGATACTTCAACAAAGGTCAACATTTTAGTTACTACTGATATCCATACTGCATTATTTTTATTTATACATCCCTCTCTCTAATACAGATATATTTTTAATATGGTAAATCAGCCAGACAATTCATCTGTTAAAGGTCTAATACACACTGCGGGTCCTGTATGAAAAGAACAGAAAACGTGAATTATTTTTATAGTTTTATTGATGGTAATTACCCATGGTTTTTAATTTTATCACTCATCCAGTAATAATCATGGCTTTAAAATTAAACTGACTTCCTTATCATCCAAAGTCACCCTCGTCCATTTAAACACGCAATAGAAAAATATATACTTAATACTTTGTACAATACTGGTTTTGGTCCAAACAAAAGTGGATCAGAAAAGCCAATATACCTTTAGTCATCAAAGGCTCTCCAATTTGCATTTAAGCTCCTTTTAAATGGATTCGGGCAACTTTGAATATAGGAATTTACATAATAAATTCTAAAGACGAAAATGCTGAATGCGGAGTTGGTAACACAAAAAATTCAACTTCACAGATAAAAAAAAAAAAACACATCACTATTTACAGGTTTTTATAATAATATTCAAAGGCCAATTAAGAGAGAGAGATAAAGAGGGAGAGGCAGAGAGAGGTAAAGGGAGAGTATAAGGACTCAGCAGGAGACGGGGAACGAGAGAGTGAGAGAGAGACAAGTGGGCACAAAAAGCAGAGTAGTGGAGTGAACCAGAGAGGTCAAAAAATCAAACATGTAACAGAATTTTGAAACTATGCATTTACAAAGTCCTAAAAGGAGTTGAACAAGGGCGTAAGCCTCCGGCCCGGTTCTTCCTCCACAGTGCATGGATAACGTCTTTCCCCTCTCCCAACCCCGCCCTCCTTCCTTCCTTCCTTCCTCCCCTTGTTTTTGTTTTAAACATTCATTTGCTTGCTCACCTGCGGCAGCCGCCAGATAGCGGCCCAGGCAATTACTCTGTCGTTCAGTTTTCATACGCACACGACACGCAACCTCAGCATGTACAAAGAAACCAAACACACCTCAAGTCTGTACATAAGAGGGGTGGGGAAAAAAACCCAACAAAAAACAAAATAACAAGCACGCTGCATTCACCACAAAGATTACACGCTCATCCCTGTACATACAGCACACTGCACTGACACCATGGCTACATCTCCACGGCACCTTTGATTCCTGTAGGAGGAGGAGTCTAAATAGTTTTTAGGATAACCACTGGAGATTTGCCGCACAGCTCTCACTACCTCTCAGCACATCACAGCTCATAACCTGATCACGCATACTAATTAATAAGATCTTGTGTACACTCACAACTCCTTAGATTTGCAGTTTTTGCCTTTGTAATTTTAGTACAAAAAGTCATGCCTAAAGTCTAGCAGACATTTGCCGGTGTTGAAAATATAGATATGACTTATGTCTTGCTTGTTTTTCCATCATGTTCAGCAGGTGTCCTTGCTTGATTGTTGTTTTCTACGTCAGTGTAATTGTTCAGTCAACAGTTTTTTTCATGGGAAGTCCTGTGGGATGGTCTCACATATGAACGGGTCCGGTCTGCATTTGAAAACCTCTTGAATCATCTGCCCAGCCTACAGCTAAAATACGCCCGCCCGTCCAGCCGGAGCACAAACTGGCCCCCAAGCCTCGGCCAAGTAATTTCAGTGTTTGTGTAGTTAAGACCTTTCAGGACAACGTTGGGGTGGGGGGGTGGGGGGAATACAGTCAAGTTAAAGTCAAGTCTACTTTATAGTCGAGTCCACACAGCTCTACTTCCTGCGCCGCACCGCTGTCTTGATCTTGCGCCCAGCAATCGGTTGTTGTCCAGCAGGAGAGGATTTCACTGACCTGAGAACACAAATTACATAATTTTTACATGATCATTTTAACACCGGCATCAGACACAGCTGTCAAATATTCACAGACCTGATTATTGGTTTAGTGATAATTATCAGGCAATATGAATGCTTAACAGATCAGAGCCTCATAGAGGGAAATAGGGTATAATATTACATGTGGTATAATATTAAAACAAATTTTCTGCTGCTTCACCAGAAAATAGCCAAATGTACATTAGACATAATGTATTTAAGACTGATTTATTACTGGAGTTTTTGAAATGCACTGGAATAAATAAAATCATAGTTACTGTGCTGAATTACTGGCCCTAACAGTGTTTTGTCTCAAAAACCTTAAAATCTCTCATTAAAATAACTTTAAGGATGAGTTGCTACATACATCTGTAATTTAAATCAAAACATAAATGATACAATTCTGATACGGATCTTTGTTTCTGCTACTGTAAATGTTCAATCCCAGTATTTGGTAATCCACATTCTGTCTTTATTGTAGCTTGTCCTTTGTTTTAGTGTGCGGATATGGAGAACATAACTAGCATGCGTTTTAACTGAGAAAGTGCAACATACCCAATATTGAATGCGGGGGGTTGTGCAAAGTTGAATCCACCTCCAGGTGTTCCTGGCTGTGGTGCAATGGAGGGGTTGGCAGAGGGGGCAGGAGCTGCTGCTGATCCCGCTCCAAAAGTAAACACACCCGAGGTGTTGTTTGTCGCTCCGAATGCACTGGCTCCACCAAATTGAAAGCCTCCACCTGATGAATATAACGCACACTTACATGCTTAAACTCTGTTCACATGATAAATATAACTTCATATAGTGAGGATTATTAGCACACTGTGCCACAGACAACCTGAAGGAAAATTTATTATACCATTACAGTCACCCACCTGGTGCAGAATTAGTAGCTGCCCCAAATACAGGTGAGGAGTTGGCCTGCTGTCCGAAGGTAGGGGCAGCATTGGGTTTGACTCCGAAGGCTGGGGTCTGGGAAGGCGTGGCTGTGAAAGGGGATCCAAAGGATGAGCCAAATGAAGGAGTCTGGTGGGCCCCGAATCCACCAGAGGGGGCCGAGCTGAATGCAAATGGGGATGGAGCTGCAGATGGAGCTGTTAGAGAAAGGTTCCAAGATATCAATGCATGTACATACTCTAAATACAAAGGAAAGAAATGAAATGTTTCATTGTTGTTGCTCAAGCCCAAAAACAGACGTCAACATGTTCAAGCTTATTAACTGACACAACCACCATGAGCAAATACACACCTGAAGATGAGGCAGCAGAGGGTGCTGCTGCTCCAAAACCAAAGGATGGTGGAGCAGCAGCAGCAGCAGGAGCTGAAGCAGCAGCAGTAGGAGCACCAAAGATGAAGGGCTGAGCTTGGCCTGGGGCTGGAGTAGAGTTCAGAGGAGCAGCTGACGGGGCAGGCGGCTGGCTGTCCTGACTCTGGCCGAAGACAAAGGCTTTAGCTGGAGGAGCGTCACTGGAGGTTGCAGCAGGCTGACCGAACATGAAAGTGCTGGGAGCAGCAGAAAGGGCTGGAGCCTGAGTACTGCTGCTGCTGGTGGAGGTGGTGGTGCCGAACAGACTGGGGGTCGGGGTCGACGAGGACGAGGTGGTAGAGTTGGTGGGATTACTTGCCATAAAGGAAAATGCTGGTTTTGGAGCAGCAGAAGAATCTGTCAAGGGGACAAATAGTTGATTATGATGTGTAGTATATTGCAGTGGTTAAAGGGGCAGTCCAGCAATTTTACATATAAAAGTCAGTGGTTACAGGGAATCCTGCTCACTGCAAAACTTTTAAAGGCTTCTTTGGCTTAGAGGGAGCTTTTTATAGCCCGAGAAAACATCCCTTAATTGTCATAAGCTGTACAAATTGCACTAGAAACTAGGGCCGTGGAGTTTGAAAGACATGGCATTTTACAAGGCAGGTAGGGTCTAATGAAAAGATGCTATTGAGTTGCAGTACGGAAATGGTAGGATCTAGAGACTTTTGCTCCACTAGAGCAGTTGGGGATAGAAGGCTTTGCTCAAGGGCTTGTCAGCGCAAATAAAAAAAGTCTGTCTACCACTATCCCAACTGATTGTTTAGGTGTTTACACAGGGAAACATTTGCGGGGATTGAGCAAAAGGTTATAAACTACAAGAACTGCAAATGAAAAATCACAGAAGATTAAATCATCAAGGCTTTACATGTCAACAAACATGAAATTCACTGTATACAAAGGTTCTCCCACCTGTAGCACTTTGTCCAAAACTAAAAGAGGGCTTCTGAACCTCTGCAGTAGATGTTTCACTCTTGTCTGCTTGCTTGCCAAAAGGGTACGCAGGTGGAGGTTGTTCTGTTGGAGCACTGGGCTTGCTGAAGGAAAAGCCTCCTGAAGCGGCTGGTGCTGGTGCAGCATCTGTATCTTTACTAGCAGCCCCGAAGAGGAAGGCAGCTTCCTTCTTTTCCTCTGGCTTCCCAAAGGAAAACGTGGGAGCAGCTGGCTCTTTGTCTGCCTGTAAGGATCCAAATGTAGAGCCCCCTTGTGGTGTGGTGGTCGTTGGTTTGCCCAATCTCGCAAATACAGTCCCAGTGGTAGCTGTGGTGGTGATCGAGTTGGTGTTTGTTGATGTGGTGTCATTTGACGATGCCACGCTGTCAGTCTTCTCTTGAGAGGAAACAGGAGTGAAACTAACAGAGGATGAGGTGGGGGTGGTATCTGATATTTTCTCTTCGGGTTTTGACAGTCCAAAGGTGAAGCCGCCCTTAGGGGAGTTACTCTCTGTGTTAGATGATCCAGTTCCAAAAACTATCCCAGCGGCTCCAAACTTAAACCCAGACCCTGTGGCAGGTTGGTCTGACTTTGTATCATCACTAGAGGCAGTCCCGAATTTAAAGCCTTCAGATGGGCTGCCAATTTGAACCCTGAAGAAGCAGTAGTGTCTTTAGAAGTGGTTTCAAACGGGACTCCAAATTTGAATCCACCTGACGATGAAGAGGACTCTAACGATGAGCCTCCAAACTTGAAGCCTCCAGATCCTGAGGTACTGTCTGATGTGCCAAACTTGAAACCTCCAGACGCGGAGGTAGAAGAGCCGAATGTAGAAGACCCTGATGTCCCTCCTGCCGATGAACCAAAGGACGAACCAAAAGCTTAAGAGAAACAAAGAGTAATGAAATTTTTTTAAAGTTAAATGTGTGGAATGCAGGTTGTATTTCAAAAGTCTCAGGTTTATCAATATTCTAAGTTTCTTAATGCACAAAAACCAAAATCTGAATATGTATAAATACATAACATACATACCATCATCACTGCTAAAAAGACCCTTTTGATTTATACACAAACATGTGTAACATTTGGCTTTTGAAGTCAACATGCTGTTGACAAAAACATAAGAGCAGGTCACTTTTGTTACCTTTGGTCTCCACACTTGCTCCGGGTTTGGCTGCCTGACAGGCAACACACTGTACATCAGCAGCCTTATTCTGTACAAGACACACATCACAATCCCAGGCACCCTCTGGCTTCTTGAACGCGTCTCCCAGCCCAAACACCGGAGCGCTGCTGGCTGAAGAGGACACTCCTGCTGAAGCTCCTGTTGTGAGGATGAAGAAAGGAAGATGCTTCATTAAACTAAAAATGTCTTTTTAAAATACCTTTTAGTCAACAGTTTATGGAATTCTACTTTCATGAAAACCAAAACCCAAGATTAGGCACTTTGTAGAATATCAAAATGACTACGGCTGTGCTCTCATTACCTGGTTTAGCGCTCATGCAGGCCACACACTTAGAGACCTCTGCCTTGTTTTCTACCAAACACGTATCACATTCCCATGCACCCTCAGGTTTTTTGAACTTGTCTCCAAAGCCAATGAACCCTGTAGAAACAGGGGCTGTGGGGGTGGATACAGTCTTAACAGCTGAGAAGGCAGAAGGAAGAGTCAGTGAGGGTTTGAGCCCTGTCCCTGGTTTGGCTGTTTCACAGGCCACACACTTTACTGCATCAGGTTTGTTCAGAACAAGACACGTATCACAGTCCCAAGTTCCTGTAGGTTTGGAGAACATTGTGCCGAAACCAGTGGTGGAGGTGGTATTCGTACTGTTGCTCCCTAGCCCAACTGAGGAGGTGGTTGAAGGTTTAGTGTCCATAGATTTGGGTGAGGAGGAATTGGGCTGTGTGGCCATGCAGCAAACACACTTGGTGTCTGAGAGCTTGTTCTGCACCAAGCAGACATCACAGCTCCAGCCCGGCGGGGTTTTCAGAAAATCGCCAAACCCCGTTGAAGAAGAGAAGGAGGTGGTTGTGGTGGTGGAAGAAGGGGCGGTGGATTGTGCGGAGGTCTGCTGCAGGGAGTTGTCTGGGCCTGGGGATGTCCGAGCAATGGGAGAGGAAAAGCCTAGACACAAAAAAGGAAGAAAAAAAAAAAAAAAAAAAAAAAAAAAATTTATATTAACACAGTTAACAACCTTTGTTCACTGTAACCATGCAGAACAAACACCACAGATGCGTAATGAGTGATAGATTTTGAACCTGGTGCTTTGAGAAGATCTAGCACACTGCCCTGCTTCAGTGTCTTGGCTGGTTTGAAAGGTCCTTCAAAATCTTCTGTGCTTTTGCTTGTTGCTGGCTTTGCTGTAGAAAACATGAAAACACAAAAGATCAAACTGGAGTTCCAGTTTTCCCATGAATGGCAAAAAAGCAGCATCATGCCAGCGGTTAGAAAACTTACTTACCTGTTACCGCTATGGGAGTGGCCAGCTTACCATTTGACATGGAGGGACCTAACTTTGCTACAGGTGCACTAAACGTGAATCCAGCCTACAAACAGGAAAAGCAAAAAATTATCAATATTACTGTGGTAAATAGTTGTCTATCTAATCAATTACTCATAACTAAGAGGAAAACCATTTACTTACTGAGGGGGAAAAGGAAGGTGTACTAGCAGCAGTTGCTTTGACAATAGGGGAGGAAAATGTAAAGGGTACACAGGGAGGTGTTGAGGCTGTTGGTGGCTCCTTGGAAAAAAAACATGACAATTGGCAAAATACATAAATAATGTTGTTAACCATCAGACTTGTAGAAGAACTGCAGTGGTAATGAGACCATTTTAAAGACGGACCTTATTTGGGACTGTTTCCTTAGCGGGAGTCACAGGTGTGACATTGGGGGCGGTGCTGATGGTGGTGAGAGGTGGAAGAGGGGAGGTGAAGCTGAAGGTGGGCAAGGCGGAGGTGCTGATGGGAAGTGAAATGGCTGGAAGGTCCGGTAACTCAGCCACCTTAAGTCAGAAAACATGCACGAGTGTCATTGTGAGCTCAATTTCAAGGCACAATGCATTTTATAGTCAACAATGCAAACCATTAAATGCTTCTTCCCATTTCTGAATCTATTGCATCTTTTAGACTGATGGTGAAATGAGAAACCCATGTTTGATATCAATGTGAATGCATCAAGGCACATTCCAACCTGGTACTAAACACCTGTTTCTTATCAGTTTTATACAAAAGCAGTTTGAGTACCTATGTGATAAGTACTGGAAAGATTTAATCTAGAGAATGTTAGTCTGAAGTGAAGCCCTTACCTCGTCCTCTTCAGGGCGTTTAGAGGAAGGTCGTGCAGTGGTCCTCTCTCTCTCTTCATCTTGCCCCCTCCAGAGCTTACGCTGCTGGCTGCAGGCGTGCTGGACAGAGGATAGGCTGGACCGCTCAAACCCATTGTGCTAGTAGTTGAGGGGTATTAGAGGTATTGTAAGTAAAACAACACACAGGGAGTCAGGAATCCAAACAAAAAACATTGTATGACAATAACCAGGAATGTTGTGATAAGGAAACATTGCTTTGCTACATGGAATTCTTTTGTAACATAACCAAAGGAAAATCTTCTGCAACATTCCTCGAACCTTACTACAGAGAGGTGAGCAAATCAATAAGTCTTGAGCCTGTCAGATCAATAGTGACAGCGAGGAAAGGCCAATATGTAATTTGGAAACTTCCCTCGTTTTCCCCACAAACAAATTTTCTTTAGCTTTAGATATTTCTCCGATGGTATCATATGCAATACATTTTGGAATGATCAATCAGAGCGACTCTACCTTTGAGATGGGCCTGGGCTTGCTTCACGTAGTTGTGGTGATTGTCTTGTGGTCTAAACAAATAAAAACAGCAAAACATTTAGCAATACGTTTGTATTAAACTCCATTTAATGTGGAGGAGGAACAATGTTGTGGTGTAATATAATGCAGCACTGTGTTTCTGACCGTGTCTCTTGGGGTCCTGTCCAGAGTCCGGCTGACTCCTCCAGGAGTCAAAGTAGGCCTGAAGGACACGGAGCGGTTTCCTGACACAGACGCTGCAGCAGGAACCACCAGCTTCTGCACCGGAGGGAGGATAGAATCCATCTGAATTGAAAAAAAAGATGGCAAAATATTAACTCAAGATAGGAATCAGAACGAACGAAGGTGCTTCATTCTTCGTATTAATGTGTATGATATAGCTTAGGCATGCATGCCATTGAACTCTGAATGAGTTTCTACACACTATTAAAAACCCATAAAATGCACATGGCAGAGTAGTTTATTCCTCTCAAGTCAAAGCTAAAACCGTGTCCCAGAACGTGAACAGTAACATCTCCGAGATGTGCAGAACTTTATTAGATTATAACTAGACAGGCCTTGCTTGGTGGACATCTCATCAGGCTGTGGGATTGATAGCAGGATAAATTCTTCTTCTTTCAGTGATTTGAAGCGTTATTCTTTCATTTTGGACTCGAGCTTAGCCGATAAATCAGCAATATTAGCTTATTGCAGATATATCAGTTTATATTTATTGATTTATTTATCAACAGTAAAATGCCACACTTAGTGGTGACAGCTCTTTAAATAAACAAATCTAAGGGATAAGTATCAAGATTGTTTGTTACAAACACATCAATCAAGTCGATACATCACTATCAGATTTTTCTCCCAAAGTCCCAAATATCAATATCGGCCTCAAAAATGTAGTATTGGTCAGACTATATTTTAGACCGCTCCATGGTAAAACACCAAAACAACAATTGGCAACCAAAGGCCCAGTGAGGAGGGTGATTTCTTGTTTTGGACCTGAAAGGGTCAATACACCATTGTTGGGGTTTACAAAGCAGCTGTCACAGCTGGGAATGCCTGACAGTTATCACTGAGGACAAGTCCAGTCCGGAGCTGGCACAATTTACAAAAGGACTACACTTAAAACACACACACACTTTCACAAGCCAGTACAGTACAGTCTAGCGCACTTTTGCTCACAAGCATTTTCACGCATAAAGACACACACGCGCGCGCACATACACACGCAGTGGTGAACAGCTGTGTCCCAGCCAAGGAGAATGCTATTAACTGGTGTAAAGGAGGCCAACAGGCAGCAGGACAGAAAATGACAGGAGGACAAACCATAACAAGTGCTTCTGGGTGATACAATGATATCCCTGTTTATATCGCTAAGCCTTGTACTAGGCTACAAACACACCAGACAGAACACACAAGTGAATTTTGTTCGTTTATGTACATGCACAAACATCACTTTGGGACATATGGCATGAAGTTATTAGAAAATCAGAAACAAGGTTTATCTATCCACAACAAAACAAGGTTTAAGGTGGATAGATGCACCCACATGCACTTTTTGATAAAACAGGGATGAGAGGATACCGCTACAAGAATCTCAGACTCTATACTCACCCGTTTCTTTTTCGACTGGAAAGGTGAAAGATCTAGATTTGTGCCATCCATTGACTGCAAAGGAGAAAAAACGTGTGTAAGAAAACAGTCTTTATTGGTAATAGTACAATATCGCTAAGATGATTTCAGGTGGTTTCGATGTCAGTATTTCAAAATTTTACAGATAATTAGAGAGAGAGTAATTAGAGAATAGTATTTCCATGCTTTTTTTTTTTCATATTTCAGGGTATGATCAGATACCGTAGTGTTTAAAATATATTTATATGTATTAAACGTTCTTACGGCTGACAGAGGGGATGAGGCTGCTGCTGGGATTCTCCTGGCATCCTGTAGAAGAACATGCATCTGTTTAGTCTAATCATTGTCACACTTTGAGATGAAGTAAAGTTTGAAAAGAGGAGGTGTGTTTGTGTGTATATACACTGACAGCCAACGGGCTCGACATGCGCTCCAAGGACTGCAGGATGCGTCTGGCTGTGGCGCTGGTCACCCCACAGGGCTGAGCACCAGCAGGTTTGGCCTTGATCTGTCTCCTCACTGGGGCCTACAGATCAGATGAGCTAATTTAGTCACCAATTAAATGAATAATATTCACACTTCAGTCACATTCATCCTGTGATGTCAGTGTCAGAAATTCACTGCTCACCTACTAAAAGCTGCTCAACGTTAACAGACAGAACACCAAAAGCACAGGCAGAGTGAGTACACAGTGTGCTGCTGCGCCAACCTGAATTTCTTATCTTACCCATAGTGTACTCGTTCAACTTATGAATGTATTTGTAAAAATTAGTGGTGTAACGGATCATAGTTTATTCATAATCCGTATGGTTCAACCCCCCACGGTTCAGCACGCCACGTGAACCGTGGATTCATTGCCAAGTTTATAATAAGTTTATAATAATTCTGTAAATCTTGATGCAGAGTTGCAATGAAAAAATAGAAGACATATCCAGGCTATGTTTAACTCTGAAGCGCAATGATTAGATTAGGGGAGAGCAACTACTTTTTAAAGCCATTGCTTCGGCTGTGACTTAGGGCATTTTCAGTAGTGTAACTGGGACATTGTGCATGCTTGTCATACTTTATTGCAGTTTCAATAATTTCTTCTGCCTTCCCTTCGACACACAGCTTCGCTTGCTAATGGGAGCAGCTCCAATCTCTCCGCTCATCTGTGGCACCGAAGCCTTCAGTGTTGATAGGCCGTTACTCATGACGTGGAACCAATCAGATATCAAGACTACTGAGTGGTGACTACAGACAGAGCAAGCCAAATTTTAAAACCCTAATTTAAAAAAATAAAAAAATAAAAAGATCTCAAACATTATCCGATCCGATGACTCAAAACCAAGGTTTGATCTGAGTTTTGTAGTCCGCTGCAGCCTTAGTAAAAATATTAACATTGACTGGCTCTTCATCCACAAGTCTCCAGACTATGTGTTATGAATTCTTCTCACTAGCTCACCTGGTACGGTGTTCCAGGACGAGCGCGAGAGCTCCTTACTGCGGCTGCCCCACCGTACATGGTCTTTCCGGGGTAGAAGGGTGAATCTCCAAGCTGGCTGGAGTTTAGCATTGTGTTGTTAAAGGTCGACTGGAAGAGAGAGGATAAAATTGAATTACATTAGGGTTAAGTTACATAATTATATTACTAATCTTTTTTGTTGGAAGTTTCAGTAATGCATGAAATAAGGGAAAGTAGGCAATAATAATTCAATAACATTCATTAATATTTCAGCTGTTTTCTTCTGCTAATAAAGTCATGTCAAATATTTTAACTTAAGAGATGTAAATATGTTACCGTCAAACAGGGTTTAAAATGGAACATGTTGCCTGCGAAGTTTAAGTAATGTTCAGATGCAACAAGCTCAGACTTGTATTGTTGCTCTGAAGTTTGTTTTTATAATTTTAATGCTTATCTCATTGGGTACAAATTGAGTCAGAATGCACACTAAAGCAGTCTAGTTGTTATGAGTTGTGGTGTCTGGCTTGCTGCCATGTACAAGTTATCTTGAATGTATTGGCTGTCAGTGGGAGTAACACTGATTTTCCAGATTTGTGTTAATGAACAATAAAAAAAAAAAAAGATTAAAGTTAAGGCACAAACATGTATTAACACCTACAAAGCACTGGTCAGTGTAAAAGTCTGTGGTTTGAAGAGTTGGGTACACTGACCAAATTCCAGGGAGACATTTTAAATCTAAGTGGGTCACTGCTCAAATGGCACAGCCCTAGATACAACCCTGACACACCAAAATACCAAGCTTTGTGGCACAGATCTGTTCTTTCAGCAAGCATTATTTTTTTTACTGCCTGCATGCTGACAGACAGAAACACAGATACTCACATTGGAGGAAGTTCCAAATACAGACAGGTTGAAAGCAGGCCTTTTCAGACTCGACTGCGCAGGCTGAGGTCCAGAGTGTGTTCTGTCTGTCTCTGGAGACCAAAGTTGGGGGAGTGATGCTGCTTTGGAAGTTGGGACATCTATGAAACACATGGAAAAAAAACTTTCAGGCCTGAGCCAACCCCATGCATAAGATAAATACAGTTGCCTACACAAGCCTCTACCTAAACTTTAAAGCAAAACTGATTCCTTAAAGCTAAAACTTCTTTTGGTTTTGTGATTGAATTTGCAGTTGATGTGCTGCTGTTTATGCTCAAATAACGCCAAAAAAAAAAAAAAAGTGTGGTTTCACACATTTAAATCAATGGCATAATGAATAATGCAGGTCTGGCCATCATGTACCATGTAAAGTCAACAGTCTGCAGGTTCTCAATCCAACCAATCATCTCAGCAGGCTGCTCCCCTTTTCTTGGAAGTGTGCTAATCAGTGGGTGGAGTCTTTGGAAAAACCTGCAGACTGTTGGCTCTCAATAGCATACAGTTGGCCTCCCCTGGACTGGAGAATAATAAACAACAGCTAGTGACGTGCATTATCATTTATTGCTAACACGTCTATTTTTGCATTTGCGGATACAAAAAGATTCGAAAGCAGGTGCAAAATAATTTTTTTGCAGCAGACATACAACATCTATAAGAGGCAAAAAAAAAAAAGCCAAAACGGAGTTTGAAGGAAATTACTCAAAGATGAGAACAATACTGGTTCAAACATTTGGAACATGGTGGAAACAACTAAAGAAAAGGAAACACAAAAACATTGCAAACAGAAAGACAAAGTACTAATGTTACTGTCTTATAATAAATATGCCTTTACCTTTGTCAGAGGCGCGGGAGGAGAAGCCGCTAGTGGTGGAGATGTTATCATCTTCGTGCTGCGAGAGGTTGTCCTTGATTTCTTTGACCAAGGAGAAGCCCGTGGAAAAGGGTCCAGGGGTTGAGGAGGTGGAGGGTTGGGAGAAGAGGCTGGTGGAAGCCCCCACAGTTGGGAAGGAGGCATCCAGCGGCGGAAAGTGGAGGTGGGAACGACTCAGAGGAGGTCGAGAAAGCACACACTCCTGAAAATTTAAGGATGCCCGGCTGGTTGAGGGCTCTGTGCAAGAGACAAAGAAGCACCAGGTGAGCACGGTGGTGCAGCTGACAATGCAAAAAATCTGTTTAAACTATTCATGCAAGGGACATAAATTTCCCTTTTTGATGACGTAAGACAGTCCCTCACCTGTGTTACTGGTGCTTGGCTCTGGGGAGTCACGTCCATCAAGTGGAGGAGGTCCCTCTTCACTTCCATTAGGAGGAGGCGGCTGGCAGTTCTGGTCTGTCCCCGGTACAGCCCCTCCTCCTTCAGGAGCGTCTCCATTCTTGAAGTATTTCTGCAGCCAGGAGGGAACGATGCTCTTTACTGTGTCTGTCACTCGACTGATGAGGCCTGACTGCTGCTGATAAAAACGTGAGAGAAGGAAAGGAAGCCGTGAACAGAAGGATGAAATGAGTGAGAGGCAGAGATGAATGGCATACAGACAAAACAAAGACCTATAAATTTGGGCCATTATCTGCAGTCTCCTCATTAGAGAATTCCCTTGACAATTAGCACTGGATAAAATTTGATGCACATAAAACAGTTTTCTAGATGAATCTTGCGGATTTGTTTTTCAGCTACTATCACTGAGGAAAAAATAAGATGCTGATGCTTATATTCATGGTGACCCAAAATATAATTTATTTGTAGCAAAGCAATGACATAATTTGTTTTCAGATCATATGAAACAGTTGCACCCTTGTGATTTACAAAATAAAACAGTCAACGCTGTGTTTTATTATTTGAATCAGCTTCACAGCCAGTGCAAAGAATAACACAAGCTCAGTATGACAGAAACTGGGTCAGGCGCTGTGAAGCAGTGAGCAAGTGACGCCGGTCTGCACTGTATTGAGGTCTAGATTTGGATGAATTCCAGTCGATCAGGATGGTCTTGTCTCCTACAGCACTCTTACAGAGTAATACAATTAAATAGCCTTTAGGAATGAAATATTTAGAAAGTTCTGTTCTGTTAAATCTATAAGCTTAGGTCTTAACTGGCTAACTGGAAAACATCCACTATCTTTAAGTGCGTTTGCAGGCCTAGGAGTTATGTTGGCATTATATCGAGTTCGCAAAAAAGTTGCTGAAATGCTGTCAAACTTTGTTCCTTGAGCACAATTTGCTCCAATAGTTGAATATACCAGAATTAAATGCTTCATGACTCAAGGTCAGTTTCATAAATAATGTCCCCACTGGATGGAGCAGTTTTGGAGTTGCAGAAGGAGACGACGTGGAAACGTGCCAGTTTTAATTTATAAAATTATTTCTTTAGCCCTTACACTGGTACAATGACTGTACGTGGATGTAGTTTATGGCTATGCTGTCCCATATTTATATGATAAGAAAGCAGGCGGATAAAGAAAAGTGGAGAAAAACGGGCAAGCTAGAAGGTGCGTCACGCTGATAATAGCCATATGTGCCTCTGGATTCCTGCTTATCTACAAAATATACCAGTGGGCCAATCTGTACTTTAACCTATGTGAAAACACACTCAACTTTAACCAGGCAATAGCAAGTGTAATAACCACCACGGTGCTAGTTTACTTAGCACCACATAAGCTATTGTTATGAGGATTTAAGGGCGCCACATTTCAGCTGTGGACAGGGTCATGTGACTAAGTGACCTGTTCTCATCATGTCAAAATGAAACACAGTGATTTTGACTGAATATGCCAGTACTTGAGAAGATCAGTGCATCTAGCTCTTCAAGCCAAAAAGTCACATGAATAAATGTGATGCGAGTTTACCCTTACGCCTGATCATTAAGTCAGTTGTATTGTTACATTTACACCATGTGAACAGGAACGAATTGACGAGAAAGACTCATATTTTTACAACTTTCAAGGAATCCCACAAATTGTGAGACGTCTCAAGACAGCGATGGCGTAAACATTATATGTTGTGTAAACCAAACTACTGAAGAAAAGCTAAAAACATGTATTCAAGACAGCTTAACACAAGATTTAGATAATTATTGTTTTTGGCTGACTTTAATCCAGACACATTTGTGTAGACTTTAAATTCTTCCCCTTTATTTGGAATTTAGTCAAATATATGAGCATGAAAAGAAACATGACTCCCATATGACATGACTGAGACACTGTTCCAACTCATATTTGCAAATATTAGTTCTTGTTAGTTATTATATTTGTTTGTTGTTGGCATGAATGTATTACTCCAGTTACTCTCTTCATTTCAACACTCAAATATGTATCCGAAGAATTAACATCTAATGATCAAAACATTTGGCTGTTGATGAAGTGGGATGTGATGCTGCCAGGTCAGCAGCAATTGTAAGAGAAAGTACATGTCTACACTGTGTATACACGCTGGACTACTTCAAACTAGACTGAGGCTAATATCCACTTAGTTAACAGCTGTATAAGTTGTAGTGAATAACAATTCAGCTTTAAACAATGACTATCCACCAAAATCTTGTTCACTAGGTCAGAGGTTTTCAAAATGGAAGGCGGGCTTCCCCAGGGGACTCCAAAGAGTTTTGACGTTACATTATTAAAAGGAGATCACACAGAATTGCCTAAATGTGTGTGAGTTGGTTAAAGAGATAGAGAAAGCTATTAAGGAATATAGGGAATTTACTCTTTCCCACCCACTTTCTCAGAGTCAGACACTAATAAACGCTTTAGGACAGACCTTTATGCATTTGGTGTTGTCTGGAGTGTCAAACAGCAATATTAGGCTATATATTAGCAAAACTAAGCAAACTAAATAAAGCAAGGGGGCGTCTTTTTCCAAGATTTGTCTGAGGGGAGCCCGCAGTCTAGGACCTCGAAAACCCCTGCATCTCATAAAATGAGTGTGTCTAATTGATAACCTTTACCTGCTCACGATGATCAGCTGGTTGTAGAACTATTAATATTCAGACTGGCGTTACAGATACTCGCATTTTAGTAAGTAATAAGCCTCCAGCACAGTTGCCTCTCTAGTCAGTGACCACACTAGGAGGCAGATATTCATATAAACAAACTCATTTGTAGTTCAGGAGAATACGTGATGATTGATAAATTAGGTCAAAGGATAAACCATGTATTAAGACATGTCTTAACTCCACTTCATATTATAGAGCGGGTTTAAAGCCAACTTTAGCTGATGTCCAGGCGGCAAATGAATCCACTCAGCAACCATGTGGGTTCCCAATCAGGCAATGCTTCCTGCGCAATCCAAACTGGCTGAGGTTTAGCTGGCGTTAGCTAGGCTAACATCCAAGATGATCCCAGACAGGCCAGCAACACAAACTTAAAATTTAACAGCATAAACGGCGGTTAGCCGTAGCTGTAATTTAGAAACAAACGGCCATGTCACATCTGCAGGCGACGGTGTGATGCCTCCAAACTTAAGAACACAAGACAACAATGCGCTGCTCGCCGATGCTAGCCTGCTAGCCAGCATTAGCTACGCCCGCTAATAGAATTCTACTTCCTTGCCTTCCGCTAACTAGCTAGCAGCTAGGAGTTACTAAAAGAGCTGTGGTTTGTTACTTCGATAAGTCAGGTCTAGCTGTGTAGTGTAAACGACTCACAGTGCCGTGATTTGACCTGTCAGGTCCGTCTGATTTTGCTAACCTAGCCTAAGCCAGCATGCTAATTTGTTAGCATTTCCCGGACATGCTAGCAGCGCGTGGAGGCCACGAGCGCTAACAGCAGGCCTCCAACAAAAATGTCTTCAACAAAACAATAACAAGAGCTAAGAGATAGTGGCACCGCAGTCACCGTAGAATCCTCGACACGGGCTTTTAAAACGGACACTTTGACTTGGTTTACCTGTTTACTCTTGGCGTAAGGTTTAGAGGCGATGTGATATCTCCTGCTTCTAATTTTCCCTCCACCCGTGGCCGCCATGGCTCTTTCGTCTGAGTGTCAATCGGCGTTTCGGCGCCGGATAGCTGTCATCCAGCAGAGCGGCCACTCACAAGGGAACTTCGGGAAATGTAGTAGCTGAACCTAACAAAGAGGTTTGAGAGGACACCGTACCACATGGCTTTAACAAGAGCGTCATTACGAACTATGTGACTGAACATGATTAAATAGCTACGGTTTTTAAATACGTTGTTGTTTATATTATAAACGGGAGGCATAGTTTTGTCATTTCAGTTGGGCTGAACCAAGAGAACAATGTTCATAATCAATGAATCGTTTGTCATTGATAATTAAATACAATAGGCCTACATGCTGGTTCCAGTTTATCAGTGTGAGGATTTCATGTTTTTCCTTTAGTTACATGTAATTTACTTATGCAATTTAATAATGATATAAATATAACTGTAATCCGTTACAGTTATGGGGAATAAATGTGTAAATAACATTACATTAGTTCCTTCTGAAAATGTTCATGATGACATTAGGGGTTACATCTGAACATTTTCTGTGAAAAGCTAGGCTACATATTGAATACTAATTTGTTGCATTGCATGTTTTTCATGTGCACAATGTCTTCCTTTGCTATTTCCAGCCACAGCCATTTAGTAGAGTTTGATGCTATTCTGATGTTTTTGACTGTTCTCATGAATTTGCATTGCCACTCGCCTGCCTCTCAAGCTGTCTTTTGAAGAGTTAACAGATGAAAACATTTATTAGAAAAGTTATCAAAAAGTACTTAAATGTAATAAGTTCCATTACTTTGTAAAAAAGTAATCGAAAAAGTTACACTACTATTACATTTTAAATAGGGTAACTTAAATACATTTAGGTTTCCAACCATTGGAGTATTTTCTGATTTTTTTAATAGACCAAACAATTAATTAGACAAGCAATAATGCATTAAATACTTTGCCTTATCCTTTGTAATTGGACCTTTTGTGAATTACAATATCAGTGGGTATAATTAAGATATTGTCAGTCCCGGTGGTCATTTGCAGATTTTTTTTTCTCTCAGGTGAGCAACTGCACTTAACCATTATCTCTGTACACAAACATGGGATTTGGATTTGGCATTCCTGTGGTACTACTGCAATGTTCTGCATGACTTGCTACATCCTGCAACGCTTCTCTCACCATCATAGATGACTGTTGCCTTGGCCAGGAGTTGATGTCGTCAGACGGTACCTAACCTTCCTCAAGTTTGGGTACCGTACCATCATATCACTCTGAGATCTGTTGTATATATTAAGTAAATAAAATAATAAAACACACATTTTGTCTTGTAATGTCTGCATTACACAGCTTTCTGTATCAATAAAAATACATACCCCAACCCCATCTAACAACAATGGGAATTGTTTGTTTGCATCTATCCACAAATACTTTAATTTCTTTCTGTTATCATGTAGGTGTGAAACAGAAATCACAACGGTAAAATTAATGTGAGTCAGGTTCAATATAGTAGTTAAAATATTTCATCTACTGCAGATTACAACAACAGGAGAACAATCAAATATTTTCAAATGTGGACCAATGAAAAAACAAATAATATGTGATCATTTAATTATGTGTACAAAAACAAGCAAACCCACCCTTAAAAAAAATCATAAATCAGTAATACCAAGTAGTGCATTGGAGGTTACAATTAACAAATTAAATACAGTGTGGTCTGACACTTAAAACATTGTAGATGATCAAAAGACTGGAGTCACTGAGGCAAATAACATCAATACAATTTCAATAAGCAGACATCAACTTACGAACTAACATTGGTTGAGCTACTGAGAGGCTGTAAACCATATTCTAACAGTAAATATGAACCTATACTGCAGCATTCAACAATAATAAGAACAGCTTATATGACCAGTCACTTACGGTGTTATATTAATGTCACATTTCATTTATTTGGATCACTAAAAAAGCACAAAAAGACTGCATTTGAAATGGATAATTTCACGTAAGCGATTATCTTCTGCTATTGAATGTCACCACAGTAGTGCTATTGCCTTGAATGTCACAGTATTATCCGTCAGTACCCCTGTCATTCACCGCTCACAACTCTCTCTAATTACAAACACACACAAAAAATAACTTACATCTCAACAGTTCCAATAATCACATTAATGAAAGCTAAAAAGGGTAGGAATAAGTAGACAAAAACATGTTTCCTGATGATGAAATTTTGACTGAATGAAAGCATACTGCATTGTGCATACCAGTACTTTGCTGTATTAGTGCAAACAAGTTGTCACTTTTTGAAATTATACAAAAACATATATTAAACCAACAAAGAATCATCACCAATTCAAGTGACTTAAAAATGCCATACACAACAATAATAGTTAGTTTTGTAGTAAAGGAATTCAATTTAGCAGTAAAAACAAAGAGATGTAAAAGAGGTTAAACACAAAAAAGTGTCTGTTGCATATATACTCAGGGTGGTGGTGTGGACTGGTTTGTAAATCAGACATAAAGCTGGCACACCCTAGACTGGACATATTTAACCTGTCCCACAGTGCAAAGCATCCGAACAACATTCAGTAGTTTAAGGTAGAAAATGGTGGGTGTGGGACGACGCAGAGGCAAGAATGCTGGTTTCTACAGTCCAAATTAACGCCATCTTCTATGTGCATATTCCTTAGTTATTTAGGTCTATAAAAATATCTTAACATTAAATAGAAAACTAGTTTTGTTGGTGTCATACAATATAAAAAATCTACTAGTTCTGACGACACAAAGAATGAACAGCCCAGTCTGCAGGTCTGTGAAGCTTTGAATTCATTATTGTGTTTTGCTTCTCACCCCCACAGCCACTTCAATTTGAAGTTTAAGTATTTTATCAAGGCTTGTTGGTGTGACTTTATATTAGAGTCTTCTTTCTACCCTTGATGCAACTGTAACAACAAGTATTCAGTAAATATAAATGCATACTGTTTTCCACTTGTCGGGTGCGGTCACATGAGATGCGAATGCTGAGTGTCACTATTGTCTCTTTCCTCCATTGCCATTCACAAATCTGTTCCTACCAGGAGCTCTCCTCCGTTTTGTAGGTTGTAAGCTTCTCAAGGACTCCCCCTGAGCTGTGAAGGAAAAACAGAACTATGTTAAACATTTAGGATCAGATTTACGGAAGAGCTGTCTCCAGTTTGCCTGTTCTGAGACTGACCTGCAACACCACCAGGGACCGAATCAAATGAGTTGACAACACTGCTGTCCTCCCAGTCCTCACTTTGCAGAGAAGTGTTCTGTGAACAGAAAGAAACTAAGATTAAATGGTTGAAAGTTTCTATGGTCTAGAGGCCTTTTCCACAGAGGCCATTTTTACATGTTACAGTAGGAAAAGCACAAGTGCAAATAATACATTTAATGACGACTGAATTTCATTTAGCCGCTTCAGTTTCAGGTTCCTGGTACATGCTGGCTCACTGTCACACTCTCAGAACTGGGCTAACGTTATTAGTAAGACCTGAACTTTTCTTAATATTACAACTCAAAATGTCTGTTATGAAAAAAGGCCTCATATTGTGGCTTTAACTTAAACACCAATAGGTCAGAAAAACAAGGTTTTTACTACTCTTAAAATATTTTGTTGTAGTGTTTGAATTAATACTTAAAATATAATGGAGTCATTGAGTCAAGAACCAAAGCAACATCTCACCTTCATTTTAATTTGCTCATACCACACCATTCCATATAAACATAAAAGTGTGATGAGTGCCTAAAAATGTAAAAGAGGATGCAAAAAAGGTTGGTTAAACACAAGTTTTGTTTTTTCAAAGTACATGAGAGAAACTACACTAAGTGAGCAGAAACATACTGCAACATATATAACAGGTTCATGCTATAGCAACACTGTGTCCACTCTTGCTTTGCATGTGAACAGACTAACAAAAATGGACTTGAAGCATACGATCACTGGATGGCATGCTTGAACATTGCTCTCATGTCTGCATTTAATGTTTAATACCAACATGCTACAGGTCCCTGACACTCTTCACGTTGACTGTTATGTAGGAAAAAGAAGGTCCAAGGTCAGACATCTATATTATATAGAGTGTATACGGTTATGACTTATCAGAATCAACTATCAGAGGTAAGGCAGTGATGTTTGACATTATTTCCACAATATCCACTCACTGTCAGTTTGTGAAGGTGTGTAGTATGCATTAATAGTGGTTGTTCCTTTTTGAAAGAGTACATGAGGGCATCACAGTGTTTTTATATTTAATAAGGAACTAAAGTTGGCGAAATGCTGATGCATCTGTTCTGGACAGACTGAAGAGAAACATATCCTCTATTAATTCACACGCACATACACACACCAACACATGTCTTTTCTTACCAGACAGAGCAGCCACAGGAGTACATAGCGAATTTGTGTCTTGGAAAACAAGTCGTGACCAAACTTCATACAAGCAAGAGCCTCGAGGAAAGCGATGGCCCTGGAGGGAAATACATGAGCATTAGATAAATGGTGTTGTGGCTCTGGGAATCTTAAACACAGGTTTTTGCATTAATCAATGGCCCCCTCTCATGGCAATGCCATTTCATTGCAATGGAGCTCCTCTGTGGATGCATCACACTTGTGGCATACGAGTCCAAATACATCCTATATTATTGTTTCCCAGCCATTCAAACCCAAAACAATATTCACTCATTGTACTGCTGTGGGAAACTCTTTTTCAATTTTATAGATTACACTGCAGAGGACTGAGGGCATTAGCAGCTTTGTGTCTGAGATGAGGTCAATAACTACATTACAATTCAGTTACAATTCAAACTGAATTCAAACTTCAGTTTCAATTTCAGTAAAGCCCTTCTAAAATTTGAAGGACCAGTGGGTGCAATTTAGTGCCATCTAGGGGTGTGGTTGGAGATTGCAACCAACTGAATACCACACTCCTGACAACTTCCTTTCCAAGCACGAAACAGAATTTACAGTGGCCTTCAGGCAACGAAAGGCCATCTCTACAGCCAGTGTTTGGTTTGTCCATTGTGGGCTACTTTGGAAACATGGCAGAGCAACACGGTGGACTCTGTGTAAGAGCACTTTCTCCCTCTGTAGATATAAAGGGCTCTTTCTAAGGCAAAGAAAACATGATTTTAAGTTTCAGGTACTTATTCACTAATGGAAACATAATGATGAATATTCAGTTTCTGCCAATGTATGCCTCTAAATCCTACACGCTAGTCCTTTAGCATTAGCGTCTAAATAAAAATTAAAACTAAATAAAATTAAATGCTCTAACACGTCCTTGTTAAAACCTAAAAGGTCTATGTTAATAAGATAGTTGTTGCCACTTGTGGAATCGCAATAACTTTTGTTGTCATATTTGAATCTACAATTCCTCACCTGCCAATATATTTCAACCATTAACAGGAATGGATCAGTTATGTGTGACAATGTTGATTTATGGTTTAGTCATGTAATTTAAGTTGTGTTTATGATTTGTTTGATTTAAAAAGAGAAAATCTACTGGCTCTGGACAAAATTCGCTAAAATCAGTTACTATTAAACTGACAGGCTGAATACGTCCCGAAAAAAAAAAGCGTATAATTAAAAATGATGTAATAGTCCTTAAAATAATTCCTACCAGGGGCAAAAACTACCATTAATGCAGCTTCAAACTTCTTTCTAGACCAGTGAAAACAGACAAAAAATACTTACCCAAACACCCAGCATTGTGTGCCAACTCGTTTACACTGAGTGTCTGTCAGGTACGCATAATATTGTCTGAAAGGAGGAGAAAAAAGAAAATTTTAATTAAACTTTTATGTTTTCCACACACACATACAAAGAATTAAATGTCAAAAAGCATCTGAAAAAGCTACCACTTCCCCACAAAACAATTTGTAATATCAGGATTAAATGCTGTTCAGAATTTTAGTTTAAAAACATTCTTATCAACAGAATGTGAAGAATTACGAGTCAGAGATGTCTATGTATTGTGTTGCAGAGATATTTACTGAAGTTAGCATGCTAACCAGCTAGCCCTTACCCGTCCTGTCTTGTAATACCAATTTGTATCTCAAGAGTCCGATAGTATAGCTCAGGCCTCCCCCTGTAGTTTTAGCCAGGAGATGTCTGCGAGCAGCGAGTTTACTAAGTTACACAAGCTCTCTAAATGTTTTCTAATCTAATGAATAAACAAAACAAACTCACAAAATGTCAAGAAAGGAAATACTCTTACGCTTATTTTCCTTACCAAACAAAAATACAACTGTACACCTTCTAAACTCAAATTTCTCTCTTTCACCGAACTAAATGCCTTGTTAACTCATCATAAAACACACTGCATTCAAACTTGAATACAGAAAACTAAATAAATCTCACCAAAACTGTCTTACCAGACAGGAGTCAGTCTCCCAGCCCGAGCTGCTGTAACTCACCTCTGTACTGTACTACTTGTCGTTAAACTGGCTTCTGTTGGTCTCTGAGACTGTGGTAACTTGGAGGCTGCTAAGTTAACTGCCAACTGAGCTAACGAGCTAATGGAATTTAGCAGCAGTTATGACCCGATATGTGATATGCTGCACCCTATTCTGTTTGGAGTATGAATTTGTCAGGTCGAGAATGTTGTATATCACATTTATTGTCGGCCATAGTTGTAGTGTAAAGCTGTCATTGTGCAGGTTGAACATACCGTACAGTAGGTGCTGTGATGGCTCCAACGAGGAGGATACGACACCAGCTGAGAGGGTGAGACGCCTGGAAGACGAAGATGTGCTTGAGGAAGAACGTGTTCAACTCTGTCAGCTGTGAAGATAAGTGATGTAAAACAGACAACATTTTAAAAGGATTTCTTTTACCGAGTACCGAAGACAATCTTATGACTATGTCTGAGTCTACCTGCCATAGGATCATAAAAAGATAGATGCCTGCAAGCCTCTGGAAGGAGGACTTTGGGTCAAACCAGCGCACATACGTCCAGCTGGCCGGAGTGAACTGGAGGACGGCGCGCTTTATCTTCCCAGTGGTGCTGTGGATTTCCCTGAACAGAGTATGTGCGCATTTGAAGATACTGAGATACATACACGCAACCAATCTTGCATCACACAATAACACAGGAAAATCTATAATGCTAGTATTATAAAATATCTACTTTATGTTACACACAATCAATCTATTCTATTGGGGATCTGCCAGTACAAACTGATTTTGTAGCTGTATCAAAAGAAAACAACATAAAAAAGATCTTTTTACCTTTTACTTTTATGTTTTTTAGGCTTCTGTTTTTTTAAGGATTTGTGGAATTCATGAATATACAAAGATAACAAACAAAGAAAAGAAAAGGTAAAAAGATAATCTTTACTGACTTGATGCTGGCCCAGCGGTAGGTTCTCATCTCCAAAAACCGGCAGGTGGTCATACCCAGCCAGATGCCTCCTCCATTACACAACAGTATGTCCAGTATCACCTGATCCCACCAGCACTCTGCAAAGTTTGGCAGCATGTGCATGAAGAACAGCTGGGAAGGAGAGTGAAAATAAAATTATTTATGTGGTGAAAGAGACACATCTGGTATTGAGCTAAATCTTGTAATCTAATCCCTCCAGTCAACAACTGGCAGCAGTCAAGGCAGCAGCACTTGTGTGCAGAAACTACCGCTCAAACTACTTGTAATGAGTTTCTCCCAAACAAACAATCACTGTTGCTTGCATAGACCAAGCTGAGGCAAGTAATGAATTTTGTTGAACAACCTAGTAGACTGAATTTCTTTTTAGCTCCTTGGACAGCTGAGATTCACGTAACAGATTTTTTTTAGCAGATCAAGCCTGACCCCATTTTGAACACATGCACGCTACCTCAGTAAGCTCCCAGGTGATGCTGATAGTCCAACAGAGGCCGTAGCTGCGGATGAGCAGCGCCTTCATGGCCCAGCCTCCAAAGTGGCCGAATGCGAAGATGTCGCAGTGGCTCAGGATCCGTTCCCATGTGATCACTGTGCAGTTTACAGCATATTCCTGTCAGGGGAAAGAGGAGTGAATTAAAAGAAACACAATAGCAACCACAAAAAAACCCAAACAATTTTATAGCTGAAGAGAAATGATTCTTCTCATATTCATGATCAAATCAATCTATTCATAGATGTAGAGCACAAATGATATGCTCTGAAAGCTTTAGGTAAATCTACTGAACCAGACACTCCATCGACTCCGCAACTAGAAAGCCTATTAACAAGTAATAATAAGTACCTATGCTCTAGCGTAGACTAGTATACTTATAATAATACTTTTTTGGAACCTATTTTCTTCTCTACTAAGAGATTTTTAAAACTATTTTGGCATTAGGTTAGACTAAAATGGAGACCAGGTCAATTCATGTCAAACCAGTTTTTTTCCAGAGAGCCCAAGATCACCAGTTTGTCTCAGAGCTCTTTACAATCTGTACAACACACACCACCCTCTGAAAAGGAAAAACTTTACCAAAAAACATGGGAATTATTATTTATAACTTAAATATACTCTTTGTATTAACACAGCCCTTTCTGTTTATTGATGTAGATTCTCAGAATGGAGCTGATCAGTGATTCATGTGCGATCATGTTCACATCCAGAGATTTGTCTTAAGAGAACCGAAAGAGAGAAGGCTTCTCACTGTGCAGTGAGCTTGCTCTGATGGTTCAAATGACCATGATATCCTCACCATGATATCGGCTTCCCGTGTGGCATAGCGCAGATTTGGGTCCAGCCAGTACATCAGCATCTTTACTTGGTCCCAGTTGAGGAAGATGAGAAACACAAGAAACAGGAAGTACATAACACTGAGACCTACCCAGGACAGAAGAAAGAGAGAGAGGAAAAGGAAAAATTAAAATTGGATCCAAGAAGAAAAAATTTGGTTGTGCAGTGTGAGTGAGACATATGTGGGTGAACACTCACCGAACACCATTCGCCATATTGCAGGGTGAGGCCTAGTAAAAGGTCCTGATGAAGAAAGCATCATCCCGGTAAGTAATTTGTGGTGTGTTTGCACTGTTCATAGTAGAGGCAAATTAAAGCTGGGGTAGGCAATTTATTTCAGAGGTATTATTTTTATATTTGTTATTCACTTTACATCCCGACAGCAATCAATTTATCAAACGCTCAACAAAACAACACAAAAAAAAAGGAAAAAAAAAAAGAAAATCTGTGGCTGTTGCAGGTCATAAGCACAACCAATCATTTCTTTGATCTGAAATAAATGACTGGCTGGCCTACATGCCTGTCTACCTGCATGCACTCTGCCCGAAATGTGTTTTGTGGGAGTGCCTTTGGAGGGAGGTGTGAAGGGAGGGAGTGTAATTTTTTCTGTTGAATTCTTTCAAAATCTAGCTGTCTCTTGCTAGTTGAATAGTTGCCTACCCCAGCTTTAACTCAAAGGCCACTTACTCGTTTTTTTCCATAGTAACCAACCCTATCTCTATCTGAATCAGGACATATTTATAGACCGGCATTTTGTCTTTTCATCTGATATTTGTGTCAACAATTCCTTAAAATCCGCAGATTATTCTCTTGATAAAGTGACTGACATGAGTGAAAGCAGCAAATCCTCACATTTAAGAATCTGGAAGCAGAGAATATTTGGTATTTGTGCTGGAAAAGACACTTAAACTATTAAATAATTATCAAAATAGTTGATCACAATTGACTAATTGTTTCAGAACTACACTGGACAAGACAATAAAATAGCATGTGCTGGTACTTAATAACATACCATTCAATTATGTAGCCACAGTAAGTTTAGTTACATAACTCACCATTTGGAAATGCTAGGACACTGATGACCAAGAAGAAGGAGACGACCACAAACAGACCAACTCGGAGGTTGTTGTCAGAGTGCTCATCATCCCTGTAACAATACAGTATCACATTTTAACAAAGGGAAGCTTATGTTCCTAGATATTCAGCACTGTGAATATTACATGCAGTTAAAACGTTTATTAAACAGAAGTTTGTCAAAATAAATGTTCACACAGTACTTTACCTGGTAAACACAAAGTACATGAGGCTGAGCACAGTAACTGTCAGGAGGGTTATGGTGTGTGGCTTATAGAAGAAGTCCATGCAGATGTCCTCCACTTGTTGCTCATTTATCATGCGGAAATGTAACTTATAGTTGACATCATCCTTCCGAGGTGTTCGGTGAGCCTCGGTTGCTGCAAGGTCGCTGTTGTGGGCTACTTTCTTCATTTTTACCAGTTTAATTTTAACAGCTAATACTAGAAATTGTAAAAGCAGAAAGACTAGATGATGATGCGAAGACTCAAGAATGAAGCCTGAAAACAAGCTAAACCACAGAGCTCATGGGGGTGTTTGTACATCGAAATACGCGTTCTATTATTCACCAAAACAAATATTATACATTGACAATAAGATATCTTAATCGCATTTTAACTACAGTCCTTGTATTGAATTAAAATTAGAGATTTTATTTATTTATCCTTGTGAGTATATTATTTGCTTTTAGTGGACCCCACAAATAAGTCGTTGTGGTACGTCCCACATTGTGACACTTCCGCGCAGTGCTTCCGGTAACATACACGTGAAACCGGTTGACATTCCTCTGCACCCTGGTTGATGACGGAATTGAGCTGAAAATGATGTGTTTTCATTCATAAGTTGTGAGTTGAAAACTTAACAATCTAAAGTAATACGCTGGCTTTGCCTGTTTTTTTTTTTCAGGCTAAAGAGGCGTGTTATCCTGATAGCTTGCTCTGGCTCAAGCTAGGTTCATGAAGGGCAACAATTCAGGCTCATATTTCCATTTTATATCCTACCTGCATTGATAGATAACTAATAGAAAGGTATATTGTTCTAAATCATTCGCTGTAGATTTGAATTGCACTGGTGGTTAAGCTTTGTTTCTTTCTACACGCCATCACACTCATGAAGAGCTAAATTAGCCAGTAGAGGTCTAAAACAATTCAAGGATTGTAATTAACAGTCTGGTAAAAAGAAATACCGTTTGCAACTCCCTTATGCTACTTAGCACACAATAAATATCAATATAATATACAGTACAACAATCACAAAGACACAACGAACAGAAATTACCTATATTACATGGAGCAGTGCTGAGGATAAATTGACTTAAATTTAAGAGTCTGATAGCCTGGGGGAAAAAGCTGTCCTGCAGTCTGGTGCTGTGGCAGCAGAAACTTCTGTATCTCTTCCTAGAAGGCAGCAGAGTGAACAGGCTGTGGCTAGGGTGGGTGCTGTTTTTAAATTTTAATTTAATTTAGGTGTAGAGATTGAAACTGTTTTGTATATTTTACAGGTACTCTCCAGGTTTTGCATGATGATAGGACAAAGTCTTGTTCTGATAGTACCAAGCTCTAAAAATGCGGTTGATGGTATCAGACAGAGTGGACTGTCCTTGGCTAGAGATAATAATAGTAATTCTTATATTGAATGTCATACCTCCCAAACCATGATTTTTTGTTTTGCAGAATCACCATGGCTTCATCCTGTACACAGCTGTGTCTACAAGGCAGATGTCTTCTTCGCTCCAGGACAGTGGCTAGTACATGGCAGTATTCCACTCAAGTTCGCCATTGCACCACAGTTACAAGGTTACCCACCAGAATCCTAAATGGATCCTCACTTATCAAAGGGAATCACACAGCAACTCAGGTGAGACAGCGGTGGAAACAACAGATGTTCTCTTACAGTGACTTCGCTACTAAACATCTGGCAAGTGACGCTAAGGAAGACAAGGCTATTGAAGAATTGTCGAGTGCTAATGTCGTAGCATACAAGAGCCCCCTGTTGCCAATCAGAGATGCTGTGCCAATGAGTGAAAGCCAGATGCCAATAGGTACATATTGGTTTGCTGTTGTTGACCATAAAAAACTCTTCATTCATCATTAGAATTCAATTTATATGTTTTTTTATCTTGAAAGGGAGTTGGATAACTTACTTTCTCTTTTTTTTCTTAATTTTCCAGATCTGGATGCCACTGAATTTTCAGCATTAGAGGAGATTGGTGATGAAGAGGCTGTCAGTATATCTGTTCCTTCTGCCCTGCCTCCAGCGTCCACCTCTCTTAGAGACTACGTTGACCAGTCTGAGACACTCAGCAAACTAGTACAGCTAGGTAATTTAACAGCAGACTTTTAAATATATACTGTTGAGAACAGTATAAATCACATTGACTTGTAGTTTGGAAGCATATTCAGATTCATGGATACACTTTTATGATCATTCATCCTCTCGTTGCAGGTGTAAACATGTGGAAGCTTGAACAAAGGCCCAACGTGGGCTCCATGCTGCTGAGGCTCAACTTTAACACAGATGTAGCCCCGAGGCTGCTGTTTCTCAAAGAGATTGGGGTGGAGGACTCCCGCTTTGGCTATATTGTCACCCACAACCCCTTCATTCTCACAGAGAGTTTGGAAAACCTACAGGCCAGGTGATGTGAAGGGATCTCATAAGATGCCTTTAATATTAACTTAATTTTTTTTATCCCAAATGAAGTCAGTCTGATGAGATAAGTTACACAAAACTATTTAACTGTATACTGTAGTTCCTTCTTTGCAGATGCTCTTGCTATGATCTTAATAATGTTCTGTATGCTGTTGTTTCTAAAGGGTGAACTATCTCAAGTCAAAGAAGTTTAGTTCTGAGACTGTTGCATCCATGGTGTCCAGAGCTCCATATCTGCTTAACTTCAGTGTGAAGAGGCTGGACAACAGACTGGGCTTCTATCAGCAACAACTCAACCTCAGTGCTTCTAATGTAAGCATCTTTAACTCATGTATGAGGTCTCATTGATAATCCCAGCCATGTTTCCAACAATTGTTTTTGTACAGTGTAGTATCCCAGTGCGTTGTACATTTTTCACATTAAGAAATTGCGACTTTGTTGGTAGCAAAAGAAATCATAGCTAGTTTTGTTTCTTTCTTCAGACACGGGACATTGTAGCTCGTCTACCCAGGTTACTGTGTGGCAGTTTGGAGCCTGTTAAAGAGAATTTGAAGGTAGTGAATGACAAAATACATCATTAGAAATCATTGTTTGAGTGACCTTCAGGTGTTGTGTTTAAAGACTTTTTGTAAATGTGTTCCACAGGTGTGTGAAATAGAGCTTGGCTTTAAGAAGAATGAGATCCAACACATGGTTATCGCTGTCCCAAAAGTGCTGACTGCCAACAAAAGGAAGCTAACACAAATATTTGACTTCCTCCACAATACCATGAAGGTGCCGCACCATCTGATCACCAAGTTCCCACAGGTAGATTGACTCCTGTTTTTTTTCACCAGATAATTGTCACTGTGAATATTCAGGAGTATAACTTGAGAGTCTGATATATCTTCCCAAAGGTCCTCAATACCAAGTTCCTGCGTATCCAGGAGCGCCACCTGTTCCTCGAGTACCTTGGAAAGGCTCAGTATGACCCAACTCAGCCCAACTTTATCTCTCTGGGCCGCCTGGTGTCTTTGCCCAATGAGACTTTTTGCACAGAGTTGGCTTTGGCCACACTGGAAGATTTTTATTTGTTCCAAAAAACACTTTGAATCTTTGTGAGGGGGCATAAATATGACTTTGGACAACAAATGGTCAAGCAAACAGAATAAATACCATAATGTCAGATACATGCAGATATGAAACTGAGTTTGCTTTGTAAATGTGATGTTTAATAAATGTACACAATGTATATCAGCTCTTCTGCCTGAAATATTTCTCTTATTTACGGCAACTGTCTGTCTAAAAAGACCATAAATGTTGCTGCAAAACATTTGCTTCAGTTGAGGGGCTGTGTATAAAATGATCATCGAATGTGTTGTTGAAAGCAGCCTGTAAAGAGAGTGGATTGTGATTTTCAGTGTGAAAAGGGTTTGTTCAGTGGTGAAATGTGACAATTTACTCAAGCACCATACTGTATTTATGAAGACAAAGGACTATTTACTTTAGCATTTTCATTTCATATGCTACTTAATACTTCTGCTCCACTACTTTTCGGAGTCTATTTTACCCCATTACATTTGTCCAACAGTGATAGTTTCAGAATTTTTTGACACCATATGCAAGACATGAAAACAGTTCATGCTTTATTTTGCATTGTTATATAGATTTTTATGTGAATGCATCAGGAATAACAATGAATTAATAAAAAATACTATATTTAACATAACACTGAAAAGGGTCAGTCAACTGCATAATGTATACTTTTACTACTAGTACTAATACTATAGTTTTTTATTTTTATTTTAACCAATTACTACTACTTGTAATTGGTATTGTTGCTTTTATTTAATGTATACCTATGCAACCATTGCTCTTTTTACTACTGTACCTTCATATGAAAGCACAGTGTTGATCAAATTATAAAGATAGCTAGCTATTTTTCCTATCGGACGTTACTTTGTTGTATAGATTTGTATTATCCCCGACGTTTCCAACGAAAGATTTTTTTTTGTTTCCAAAGAAAGCTGTAAACACGCAGCGATGTAAAATTGCGCAATTTCCCATTGACCTGAATGCTCCTTACCCATAACGCACCGCGATCATTCTTAGAGGTAAAAATGGCGACGAGGACACCAGGTAAATGAACATCAATCTTTTCTGAGATTTCCAGTTTTAAATGAACTCGCTAAAGACCATTTTATACTGGTATTCCATGCTGCTTGTTATACTGTAACACATGACATTGTGTTGTGTTAATTTGTCCTGGTGAATGTGTCCTTTGGCGCGTTTGACTTGTGTGTGTCCTCTAGTGTCCCCGTGCTAACGGATGCTAAGGGTGCAGCTTAGCTAACGTTAGCTCAGCGTTAGCCTCTATTCACAGTATGTCAACAACTAGACACCCACACTGACGTCCCTTTAGTGATTAAAAGTGTCCGAGCCAAACAGCGGTTATTGTTTCCATCTATCGATTGTTGTTATGCTGTAAAGTTGTCATCTATACTCCGGTGTCATCTAACGTTAATGTTAGCTCCTTACCATTACAGCTACTATCGTGTTGTTCCTTTCCAATGCACTGGAAGATGTAAATGATCTCAAAAGGATATGCTATCTACAGTTGTCATTCAATGCCTATTGTCTCTATCAGATAATGATTTGAACATAGTTACTAACTTTAAAGTCACAGGTCTCCTAATTTAGCATACCGTTACTTCAGATGGTCTACTGTAGTAAATACTATATAGGTAATGTGAAAGGTAAATGTACAGGAAAAATACATATGTACTTTAGAAGTAATACTGTATGACTGTTGCAAATCCTTTCTCCGTTACTTAAATGTTTGCTCTTAACTAAAATAAAGTTTTATCTGCCTGACTGATCCTGTATGTGTCTGTAATTGTCATGTTCACAGCAGCGACAGGCAGACTCCTGCTTGGGTTCCGCAAATGGTATTTCAACATGTGTGGCTTCAACAAGCTTGGTAAGCCCAAAGAATAATGTCTTCAAAACGCTACTCCATTGTTTCAAAGTTACCGTATGCCAAGACTGCCACTGAAAGTATGAATGTAGGGAGAAATCATTGTCTGGGATAAATATAGGCTATTGTGTAATTGGATTTCCATTTAGCATCTTCTTAAGCATTGTTTTCTGTGTCAGGTTTAATGCGTGATGACACAATCTATGAGGATTTAGATGTGAAAGAGGCCCTGAGGCGGCTTCCAGAACAGCAGTACAACGATAGGATGTTCAGGGTCAAGAGAGCCTTGGATCTCTCCATGAAGCAGCAGATCCTCCCGAAAGACCAATGGACGAAATATGAAGAGGTACATGAAACTCATTTAAATATGGTTTTTGTTCAGGGTAGAACTGGGGTTTAGTGTAAAGGCATAATATTATACTGCATGGTTTCCACACCCACTGGTATGTGGTGTAAATAGTGCCTGTAGGTTGTAAAAGCATTTTCTAAAAATCATTTCACATTACATGCTTACTTTTTTGACTTGCCTAATTATTTGTTTTGGCAGGCAGACATTAAAGAAATTGTGTATTTTCATTGTAAAGTATGAAATTGTTGTCATAATGTAAAACTTTTCAAGTGTCAGTAAATACAAAATGAACAATATAATATAGGCTTTAATCATGTCTAATTCTACCTACCTAAAGTCACCAAAATTGACAAAGTTGTGATATTGAAATCTCCTGATTTAATTAAAAAACCTCATAAATGTTTCTTATGTTTTCCCTTATAGGATGTCCATTACCTGACACCGTATCTGGATGAGGTGATCCGTGAGAGGAAAGAAAGAGAGGAGTGGATGAAGAAATAGATGGTTCCCGGTCAAAGCTGTTAATCTTTGTCCTTGGTTGGTGCATGGTTCCCCCGTGGCGTAGTATTTAAAATGAAATGTGATCTATATAAAACAGTGCTCATTAAAGAAATGTAAATTTTGGAAGTGTCACCTTATTTAATGGCTAGTAGGCTGTTTGAAGATTTGATTTATTGGTATGACAAAATGAAACTGTTACATTTATTTACTTGCTAAATCAGATGTGTCCCATGTTTCAAATATGTGCTTTTACCTTTACAAATCCAACTATATACACAACAAATAAACCAGAAAATAGACATAAGAACATGTACAAAAGATACAGGGAGGAAAATGTCCCAGGCAAACTTCAAGTATCTACCATAACCACTACAGTAGCTAAATCTATCTGCACTGCACATGTAATTGGTTTACAGACTGTAAGGAGCACTTGGAAGAAAATAATGATCCTCTGTTGAGATATCATCTCCTCAGGACCGGAAGTGTTGTATATAATGTTAATCCATATCCTAGTTTACTAGATCTATTGTCACAGTGTTGGCCTTAAGTCATACATAGTACAGTGATGACAGTTTTCTAGCTAACTATACTATGGTGTTTAGTAGAGCCTTGAACACAACCTTGAAAAGCAATAAACTGTCTGCAGGGGTCATTCATATTCAACACAAGTGTGAACATTTCTGTAAGGTTTGAAGATTCGGGTCTGCTTTACAGAAATGTCTAGATTCATATAAACAATCTTGAGTTTGTGATCCATTTATTTGGCAACCCTGTTAATTATCGCTCTGAGCCTGGGATCTCCTATTGCCCACGTCATTTATGGTTCCTATAAAGTTTCCAATGACGCTGTTGAAAGATTTTAACATCGACACTCCCAGCTCATTGCTGGTTTCATTGATGTCTGGGTCATAGGCCCCCATGAGCGGGGTGCACACGTCCACATTCTTTCTACCAGCTCCTTCCAGGATCCCAATCAGTTGGCCCCTGACCTCCTGAAACAACTCCCTGTTGTACTGCAGTAGGACTGAATCTTCAAGAGGATAAGTTACATCCTCAGAGTAGCACTCGCGGGGAACTGGTACCTCTATGTACTTTAAATTAGGAAATCCTGCAGATAGCATGGAGAACAACCTCCGCAGGGCTGCAGACGTCATAGGGTTTCCCAGGATTTTGAGCTCCTCCAGCACCTGGCAGCAAGCCAGAGCATTAGTAAAGGCATCCATATGCTCGTCCTCTATGTTACATTCTTCGAGGACCAGGCTGGTCAATGTGGCTGAGCAACGGCCGAGCAGTTTGTGGAAAGCGGAAGCGAAAGAGCTGAAGATGTCGTGTCCACTCATGTCCAGGCGGACCAGGGCCTCACTGTGGATGCTGTTGGAAAGGTACGTCATGTCCAAGCGGTTCAGGCAGCAGTTGGCCAACTCCAAGCACTGCAGTGGAGTGTTGAGAGGACTGGGTAAAGAAAAAGAGAGGTAAAAGGAAATTTTGTGGTATAAAAGGTCAATGGTACTCGAAATGAAAACACAATTGTACATTATTATGTAGTTAACAGCAGGCAGACACTTGCTATGGTTTGTGTTAGTCCTCAGGTAGGATTTGTCATGTAGGAGTGGTGCCAGAAATTCTAAAATGTGGAAACCAAATACCAAAAGTTGATGCCATCATCCATTTTTGGATCAAGGATTACTCTTGTCTGGTAAGCATTGGGATAAATTCTTAAATCCCCAAACTAATGTCCTTGTTTATAATTGAATTTGGCAATATTTGTTTTATTATAACAATTGTTTAAATGATATGCCAGATTTTAATCTACAGCTGTTTGCTCCATGCTCCTGTTTTTCCATTTGAATTCCATCAAGCAGGTTTCTGGCTAACCTGCAGCCGTTTGTCCTCAGGCTGGCAGCATGTCAGCAATTTTAACAACAAAATGCCTCCCATTGTTAAACAAGACCCTTAAAGCTGGAATGTGCTGTGGTGCTAGAGGCGATTATGGTGAGCTATATTAAAGCTCTTGATGCTGCAAAGTGCACGTAAGACTGAGATCAGAGCCACCCATCACCTCATTCACATAGATACATACACAAAACAGAGACTCTTTGTTGTCCTCCCCTGTCCATTTACTCACCTAAGTAGCCTTCGTATGTGTCCAGTTAGAGTGGAGAAACTAACATAGAGCTCAGTCAGGCTGCTCAGTTGAGCCAGCAGATTGCCGATGGTGGCCAGCAGGTCCTCATCATCAGAGCCCAACCTTCTAACATCCAACGCCCCTGCCGGCAGGGCCAGTGACTGTAATTTGGGGAATTTCACCCTGGACAGCAGCACCTCCAAGTGCGTGGCCTCCAGGGGAACATTGTGGACGAACTCCAGCTTTAAGATGGACTCAGGTTCTGCTAGGCGAAGGACATAGAACAACTGCTTGAGAGCGAGGGAATCAGCCCGGAAACTAACGAACCGAAGCTTCAGTGGACAGTAGCGGAGGAGGAGGAGGGCCTGAGCCACCAACTCATAGTTGCGGCCTGTGATGAAGCCGTTCAGACGGATGTCAATAGATGTGTCAAAGGCAGATCGGGACACACTGGCAGCTTGCATGGCCACCGTGGTCTCATAGCACATTTGGGTCAAGAGTTGGGTCCTTGCCCATCGACCCAGGGTGGACTGGCAGGGGCAAGACTGGTGCTCAATATCCTTCAGGGCAGTAAGGTCAACCACATGGAGTCTCTTGGCATAGGTTCTTGGAGGAGACAGCACATAATCCTTTAGAAAACAAGGGGAAATAATGTGTGTCAAATAAGTGTTTTGATGTGACTGTCTTATCAATCTATAATAATTTATGATAATTGTAAGCCAAATCAGTTTTGCTTAAGCCAGTTAGGCCACAAGTATAACAACGATCAAAGAAAAATGCAACTAAAACATGAGCATGGCATGAATATGATAAGACACACTACACTCCAGACTATTTAATTACCTTTAAGCCAGTTAGGATCGCAACCAGACAAAGCCGGCAGGTGCGGGAGGTGAGGTCCATCTGACAGTCAAATGTCTTTCCCAGGATCCTGTGTAGGTTAAGCTCAGGAAGAGGCCATGCTTGGACCAAAACATGCAGCATGTCAGCCTGCTCATGCAGGTAGCAGGCCTTAAAGAGAAGTGGGTAGAGGTTAAAAGACACACAGTTGAGTTCCTCCAGAGCACTTGGCCCGCTCTGGATGAAACCCTCAGCTGCAATGAATCGCAGTGACTTCATGTTTGGAGTTTTTTCCCCCCTGGTGTTTTCTTGTTCCAACTGGTCTGTGGGTTGCCTGGTTGTTGTTGAGCGCTGCAGCCAAACAGCTCTGCGTGTCAAGTGTTGTGGCTCTTCAATGGTCGCTGCTTTGTTGATTTCCTCTGTTGCAGTCTGTCTGGGTGTTGTGCATTTGTCTGGGGTCAGGCTTGTTATTGTGAAGCAGGAGCAAGGGACGGGGGTCTTGTGGTAGGGTAAGAGAGTAGAGGCTATTAATAGGAACAGCTGTCTCACGTCCATCGCTGGGTACGGTGTCTATCTGAACTTTTGCCAGAGAGATAAGTAGGAACAATATTTGAATGCCACCATTCACAACACGTCTTTGTGAGGCCTATGCTGCACACATTAAACCAAAGAAAACAATTTTGTGAGATCAGAAATAGAACAATAAAGGAACAATTAAATCTGTACAACAGAAACATCATCACTTTACAATGTGTAATGCATTCGATAAGGAAGTTTACAATTAAGTGCTGTTATTTACTTTTTGGTAAATCCATTTTTTCCAGCCCTGCCTCAGTAAATGGCTTTTGCCACTATGAATTTACAACATGTCACAGGGTTTCAAAGCATTAAGGTCTAATGAGGCTTCGGTCAGTGGAAACATGGGTAACTCTGCCTCTTCCAAGATGGATTTCTCCTGATTTAAACGTTGGTGCAGATGTGGATGCTAAAAACAACCCCATGTTTACTGCTTTTTAAGACACCTAATACATTATGAACTTTACCATGTCTGTATCGGGCCACTGAGAGCATGCTGAAAAAACACATTGCAAACAGTTGGGAATCTTGTCTCCATTGAATGTCTTGCTGTTAAGTAAAACCACATAAAAGAAAGTAGAAAAAAAGCGTGGACTTTGAGTGTTTTTGTAATACCGACTATCAACTGAGAAGTGATTTATTGTAATTTCAAGCACACAGGACTAGATTTTTCAATCCTTATCCAGTCCCCTAAGGCTCTTTCTTGAACTATCAACTGTGAAATAATTCAATGCCATTATATTCTTTGTTCCATGGTACACATATTTGGTCAGGAAATAAATAGGTGACAGAATAAACAAAACAGTTTCATTAAAGACATTCTGTATTTCCATTTCTACATTATTTTATCCAAACAGAAAAAAACACATTGTTAATATACAAAAGTCATGCTTTAGGTTAAAATGCAGACATGTAGCTCTACAAAGAGCGCATTTAAATACATTTGAAGCTTAAGTGGAAATCTACCTGAGATTAACCTGTCAATCTAAATGGCTATAAAAGTAGCATTCAGTTAACAATGAACTGGCCTTTCTGGATCTACAGTAGGTAATCGTTTAGGGTTTGTTTGCATTAGATAACAGTGCCATAACCTGATTCCAACACACACTGAATATAATTTAAATGAGGTGATTCAAGGACCTACTGAGTGGCATTTCACCTCCAAACCTCCAAAAGAGTTGGTGTCCTCTGCTGAACTGATTTATGGGTATAAATCAGTTCAGCAGAGGACACCAACTCTTCTCACCTGTCCCACATGTGTTTAAAATGCATTTATGAAGGGTGGTAGTGATGGTGATGATGATGATGATGATGGTCATGGTGGTGATGGTGCTCGTGTCTCTGGGCTGGAGATGCCTGAGCCCCACAGGAGGGCTGAAGGTTGGAAGTTGGAAGTTCCCTGTCTCCCCCTTGTGTGGGTCTTATGTGTGAGGAAGCCTCTAGTGCCCTGGAGCGAAGCCTTCTGCTGTGAGTACGCTGTGCCTGAGGTTGAGGCGAAGAAGGATGGCACCATGAAGCCGGGTGCTGGCCGTGTAGCCTGCAGGACCTTCTCTGTCCTGCATTCCTATCTTTCCCCACCGACATGGCCTTACGCTTCAGGAAATGAGGGTTAGAGAGGCCTCTAGGAGGCTCAGGGGAGATGCAGTTCTCTATGTTCACCACAGGATGATGCTGAGGAGTATCCTCTCTGGGCTCCTGAGAGGGAGATTCTGGAAAAAAGAAGAAAAACACCTTTAATGTTATGTATTTCCAAAGGAAGAAATGTAACAGTTCATGAAATGAAGCAATAGTGGAGTTTCTATACCTGTATTGTCAAACTTTGAGGTATAGTTTTCAATGCCAGCTAGATCCAGGTAGTGGTTCCTGCGCTCCATGTTTTCATCCATGCAATAAAGTCTTCTTACAGGGGTTCCTGGCTCCTGAGACGCACTCTGCTCCTTTTCAACTTTTGTTTTCAATGAGAGAGGGATGTTATCATGACAGCAGCATTGGTGGTTTGGTGTTAAACTAAAATCCCACTGTTCAGAAACGTTTCAGCCAGACTCTCAGTCTGCCCCCATGTTTTCCCCACAAGTTATGCCTATGGTTCCTAGATCCACAATTATAATGGCATTTTACCTATTTGTGAGGTCTTTACTGGGTCAGCAGACGCAGTAACAACTAGCTTTATCTTCAAGGGTGCGGTGCCACCACACGGCTGCTCCAATGATGCCTCTAGAACCTCATACATGGAGTGCATCAGACTGGAAATGTCCTGCAGACCCACACACACACACACTGTGGACAAAGCAAGCTACTTCAGACAGTACTTTATTTAAACAATATGTGTGAAACCTACCTCTTTGATGACATTGCCACTGCTGTTGAAGTTGTACAGTGTGAACACCCACTCCTGCTGAGTGTCCTCATCAAGCCCCATGGTACAGTCGTTGACCTGTATGTGCATATATTGTCACAAAAACAAGTGTATTACTGCTGTAATTTATATGGTGTGGGTTGACCCCAAACCAAAATCAATAGTTTTAAAAATCCCTTGTTGATTAGTATCAGATGTGTGACTTTGCAGAAAGCGCCACAGAGCTTAAAAAATTCACAAAATTCAGAACTATAATTATCCAGACACACTAAAATCCCCATCTGTTACTTAAAGTTGTTTGGAAATTACAAACATGATTTGCAAATTCACTGTAGATTAGTCAGAGATATGGAGGGAAACACTTACACCAGCATGGCTGTTCCTCTTCTTTGTCTGTTTATTGACCTGGAAGTGGTTGCTTTTACCTCTGTCAGGTGTCTTCTTTGGTGGCAGAACCACTAAACAACACACAGAGCTTCACTGTAAATATCACTATCCAGTAGCCTGACTGTGACTATGATTACTGTGTTAAAATACTATGCCTTTGTAATTAATTTCTAAGCTCTGTTTTCAATAAATGTTTGGCAACAGAGAGGAAACTAACTGAAAGCTGTTCATTCAAGGGTCAAAACTTTCCCACACAAATATAAAACAGATGTGTTTTTATTTCATTATTCCCTTAACGAAATGAGACACATCTGAAAAAGGGAGGCGGCCTATTAAAGCTTTTGTGTCAAAACTTTAATACACAAAATCTACACAATAATCATCAAGCCTGTTAAATAATAAATAGAGCAATGTCCGTGTGATGCATGTAAGTCTTTACTCACCTTTAAGGTTGCCGTTTAGGTCAGACTGGTTTTTCCTCACTTCTACATACAAGTTCTGTGGAAAAAGTGACCATGTTGTAAATTAACAGAGAGCACACTTTTAAGAGAGGGAGAGGGGTTAGAAGAGAGGAAGCAATTAAGTGTTTTTTTATGTCCCATGAGTGTGGGGTTTGATCTCTAGATGTGAGCAATGCTGATGTTTTCTTTGTATGTTGAAACTTCTTAAGCTAAATTAACTATTTAAAAATCAGCCTTGGATCAGCAGGAAAATGCATCGTCACAAAGTTGAAAACTGGGCTGTTTTCTGAAAAGCTGAGCTCATGGTGGTGGTTCTCACAGGAGAGCGATCTACAAATATATGATGACCTTAAAGAATATTATGCATTGCTGTAGATTCAACTACTCCACAGTAAATAAATTAGCTCAACCTCAAACATCTATGGCAGTAAAATGCAAAATACACATAAATGCAGCGGTAATATTAATCCATAAACATCATAGTGATAGTAAAACACTGACAGTGATGATGATGATACTTAAGTAAGGTTTTGAATGCAGGACTAGTACATGCAATAGATGATTTTCCCAGTGTGGTATTAAGTAAAGGATCTAAATACTTCCTCCACTACTGACAATCAGTAATTAGATGCTGTCATTTTTCAACAGCCTTAGTTCCCCATAAAACTTCAGAGCACTATAAAACTTTAAGATTTATATCCATTTCTGTGATCTTTAAAAAAAGAGCCTGATCATGTATACTTGCTCTTCTGTCAGGTAGAAACCGGTCTGTGCTGCAAAGCTAGAGACACATGAAAAACACCAGCAAGACTTTTCTTATCTCTCAACATTCATCACCAATGCCACACTGATGCTTGAAAACGATAAGATGAGCACACACCCTCTGCTCTCTGCCCGCCACGCTCTGCCTGCTGATGCTGGGTTTGATTTCCAGTGAAAGTGGTCTGGGAGGTGGAAGCGACGGTGCAGATAACAGAGAGGTGTGCACTGGGAAGAAACCTCTTCTTCCTTTTCTGTTATACCCCATCATTATACAACTTGTCATCACAAAATTTCAAGTGTTAGCTAAACAGTAGCTGCCTTTGTCTCAACAAGAATGTCTCACAGCCTGACTGATAACTTCATACCTAGACAGAATGTTGCACTGTAAGACGGGACAGGAACGCCCATGTTAAGGTCAACAAGCTGCCTTAACAGTTGTGCATGTGAAGTGTCCATAAAAAGTCACATGAATTATTAGACAACCTTACAGAAAAAAAAAATTGGCTTTTAACACAAAATGCTACAAATTCTAGAGCAATTATCAAACAAAAGAGGAATGTAACTGAACAAACTGAGTGTCTAGAGTGGATTTTGCACTGGAGGGTGGATTACCAACAGAATCACAAGGTTAAATCATTTCCTTTGAGCTTAGAAGTCAAAGTAACCACTCCTAGTTGTTAGGTATGTCAGACATTATGATGCTGATGGGTGGAGAGATTAAAACCTTGGTCATGATGTTTGTACTTGGATTTTACAATATTTACACAGTGTTAATAAAACACACACACACACACACACACACACACGTGTATTTGACAGGTAAGTATGTAAATATTCAGGTACTTGGCCTGTGTGCCTTCAGGAGCACACTTTTTGTGTCACAACTATTGTTTAGTTATGAGTGTGTTGTCAAAGTTTTAAAGAGAAACATCATATTTATGTCAGCAATAATTTTTTTAAAACTGTGAAACTCTGTGGAAAACTCTTTCAATATTAAATTAAGGCGGAATTTATACCAAGGATGCAAAAGAGGGTATGGTGGAAGACTAAACGCTGACAGAAAACAATATAAGATGTCTCGGAGAGATGGTGTCATGGAGTATGACACTAAATTACGCTGGAAAATCTAATTGCAGGAAGCTCTCTGTCATTAAGAGGCACAGAAACTCCACCATGACCCTATACACCTTGGCTGAGTCGACATCTTTTTCCAAACGGTAGATCTTTCCAGAACTTAAATACAGCATGGTACGAATATTTCCTCAACTTCTAACAAGTTTCTAAACCTTTATAAAGATGATAAGTGGAAATACTGCACCGCTAAGCTACACTCTGGTCTTTGGAAGCACATTACAACATCTATGATCTACTTTCACCACAAAATGGTTACAAATTAGTGTGTTTATAGTTAATAGGAGAGTCTATGACTGTTTTCCACAAATAAAACTTAATGAAGAGGACAATTTATCTTCTCTTTAACAGTTTCCGAGTCCCAAATGTGACTGCATCATTAATGCTTACATGTGATGCCTCTTACGCAATCAAACACCCCTCCCCACATGTTCCTCCACCCTCCCCACAGTCTGTCTGTCTGGAGCAGGAAAGCAGTACCAGATGTGGAGACTTTTTTTCAGTGCAGTCGGGTATAAAGACCTCGCTGTTCGGACGGGGTGGCTGTGTTGCACTTCACAGACTTGGACGTCCCTTTATAGAGAGATGGAGGAGGAAGGGCGGAAAAATAAATATACGACTGCCTCCAAACACCTTTTATGTCTCCTGGATGTGATGTGAGCAAATACAGTTAATCCTCAAAACTGGCTGAACTGGTGTAAAGCTCTTGGCAGTGCAATAAACCATTAAAGGGAGGCTGTGTGTGATTTTAATTCTTTTTTTTTTTCCTCCATGGGAAATGAATTAATGCTTTTAAGAGAATGTTCTGGAAGAGAAAACTAATGTATTGTTAGATATTGTCAATTTAATGTCATGGCCAGTCATTTTATTAATATAATAAATATGCCACCCTTTATCCTGACTCTTGATTCTGACATGAATTCCCTAAAAGCCCTCTATTATGTTCAATACATCTCTGGAGCTGCAGTGCTAAATTGACTAAATTATTAACTATAAGTATCTAACCTTTGGCTGTGATATTACATGTGACCAGTTTCAAGTCTATCTATCTATATGATCATCAATACAATTCCATTACAGTATTGAAGGATGAAAAAAAGCATCATGGGATCTTTTTTTTTTATAATAGGCAGGCTACCTGGAGTGGGCGCCCTCAGAGTTTAGTTTACCTAAATCCAAAGTGGTTAGTCTGCATGAATATAGGTAATGCTAAATTAAGCGAGGTGAATGATACAAACAGATCGAAAATGTTTCTACCTCTGTCAGTTTGGTTTTGTGGATATGGAATCGCTCCAGCTCCGTTTGACAGGTCTGCACATTGGAAGCCAAACTACCACCTGCAGAACATAATAAGAAGTATTTGAACATAAGTAAAAAGTGCTGTTTGTACAGTATTTGCGTTTACTGTCTTACCCTCCGGACTCTGTCTGCGTTTCGAAGCTGTCCAAATAACGAGAGAGAAGATAATACTAGTCAGAAACGATTCCATCTTTTTTTTTTTTTAAACAAAACAATTTGAGGTGTAAAAAAACAACTCACCAAGTTTGGACTGGAATTTTCCCATACTCCTGGCTGGTCATGTGATCAAGAAGTATTCATGATGTCCAATCCATTAGGGGGGGAAAAAATACATTTGAGGAAACAATCATCCCCCAACAAGCTCGCAGGGAGACTATCCCACACTTCCACACCGGACTTCACAAAGTTTGGTTTATCAAAGAGTATATACGCAGAGCGAGAGGCTTCACCCCTGCGCACTTCCTTCTTCGGCTGACTAGACTGCAATATGTTCTGTTTCTTACTATTTAACCCTACAGCACAATGTTAATAATGAGAGACAGCTTCTTGTTGTAAGCTATACATACAGTTGTGATTATGTATCTTATGTGTGCATTTACACACAGGTTTGACAGTAGACGCAATCTGATAATCTACAAACAAAAAAACTCCATCAAGCAACCTTGCAAATGTGTCCCTGCTTAAGACCGATAGCTCACTACTCTGGTTTATATGAATCATGAATATTGGGTGTCGGTTTCAATCAAATCTTAATTATCATCTGTAGGATCTAAATTCTGCCCTGTAGTAGCAAAACCGAAACACTGGCGTCTTGAACGCCCTGTGTGCGCGCAAGCTTACTACACTTAACCTGCCTTTTTAATATGGCTGTGTTTATATACACGTCGCTGCTGATTGGGTAAGACCTCTCACACACCCACCAAACGACAGAAAACACAGCTACATCAAAGCCCGTTGCGCACCGTTTCTAGGAAACACAACCCGTAAACCGGTGCAAAATGTTTTGACATTGAACGTGCCCCAGGTAATGTCTTCGCCACCAGTTTTATGTTTCCATCTTTATCTCAGTCGCACTGGCACAAAGACACCACTGTTAAGCATCATCACACAACTCAGCTGTAAATTAGTCATCAAGAACATCACACATCAGATAAGCAACATTGGGACTTAGCACTTTGTCTCTATTACTGTAATCTATTTTCTTTTTTTGCCACAATAAAGACTTTTACATCTTAATTCACAAAAGTGAAAATGTAAAAAAAAAAAAGTCATTTTGGTCTACTGGCCACACATTAATACTATTTTTTAAACAATCACAGATGAAATGGATGGTCAAAAAGAGCTTTTTTTATTACTAAATACAAAAGTAATATTCCAATGTCGCAGTTGTGCAAACAACTTGTTTGAAATGCAGCTACATCATGTTTCCTTTGTATTAAATTACAACCCGTCTTCAATCTGAAGTAATGGCTGTGGTTAACAACCATTTTTGTTTTCTTTATATTACATAAATGTACATATGTCTGTTTAAAAGCAACAGACTAAGTCCATGTCACAGTTCTGTTAACTGCTACCACTGACAGACTCTTTGACAGTGAGCGCTGGTGTGGGTCCTATGTGGGTCCAGATGTAGCCTTTCTCTGGTCGAATGGGGATGGTGGGAAACGGAGAGCTCCGTGACTTGAAATATTCAGAGGGGGCGTGGCACACAAACTCCAGGTACTCCATCTTTCTGGGCAGATCCTCCTCGGGACCTGATACAAAATCGACAGTTCTTAGATTGTCACATAAATGGCGTAGAAATAATACAATTTTCATTTATCATTGCTCACCAACGATGTATGTGCCAGGATCAAACTGGTCCTTTGGGCTGGCCTTTGTGGGGATCAACCAGGTCAAGGCAGCACTCTTTTCACAGTACTGGTCCTGCACGAAGCCTCGAATCTGAGCATAGTACGGCTTCCCGTCTTCCTCATCTGTTACCTTGATCACATCTCCTGTCTGGTAGTATACACCCTGTGGGTACAAACAAAAACAGAGGATGAGGCTCCTTCTCTCACATGTATGACAGGATGAAGGTCTGGTACAACTGTGCAGTAATTAAAGCCACAATTACATGAGATTATTTTTGCTTGGTAAGAATAAACACCATACCTTATAAAATACGGATTCTGACGTGATGATTGTTGCAACGGATTCTGGTGCTTTGATTGGCTAAAGAAAGAGATCACACACAGGAGTCAAACACATGAACTCATAGTGAAGAGAAACAACTAAATTTGCTGATTAAATCCATCTTTGACTTACATTTTTGAGTTGAATATGTGTCTTCTCCCCTTTCCTTTTGTTGACACCTTCTTCTCAGAAGCAGGTGCTTTGTACTTGGTGCTTCTCAGCCGTGCGGACCTCCTGTGGATCTCCTGCTTGGACTGCACACCAGATACTTAGTTGCATTCAGCACAATTTTCCTAGCTGACATTCATTTTACCTGTAGCAACATTTAATTGGGCTGCAGCTAAATGATCATTGGGTAATAAACTATAAGAAAAAATAATAAATGTCCATCATAATGTGTCCTGGTGCCTTCCAGGTGCTTGTTTCGATTCACAGTGATACAGAAATCAGAAAAAGGCAGCACATTTCAACATTGCTAAGCTGGAATTAGCTAATTTAAACATTTTTATTGATCCTTAATTCATTAAAATTTAGTAAAACATCCTTAATATCCCATTAAACTCGCCGGGGGCGTTTATTATAACGTAAAGTACTTATTCACATTACAATGTTATATTGCTGTTTGCCTGGCTTAATGATACAAAACTGGGCTGTAATTGAAGTCCACAAACAGGCATGTGAACTCTACTTTAGAGAGGGGGGTTCCCTTTAAAATAGTCCCCAAGAGAAACATTAAATGTAAAGGGCACATTAACAGGCAGTGACCGACCTGCTTTCCTCCGCCATTGCTGGGCTGAATGATGGAGGACATGGTGGGTCCCGATGCTCCGCCGCTGCTGCTCTTCCCTGTGCAGTTGTTGCAGAGGATCTCTCCCTGGTTTCCCTTCTTCCACATCGACGAAGAGTTCGTCTTGCAGACAGCACAGCATGGTTTCAAACCCAGTGGCATCGTTAGTGGTCGGAAAACGACGCTAGGGTACGAGGGAAATTACCGTCAATACTCAACAATGAGACGGCGGCTGCTCGTTCAGCTCCTACTAACTGTGTAATATCCAGCAGTAACACACCGCTGTGGCTCCCGCAGGTGACACAAACACAGAGGAAGATATAGACAGATAAACGACTAGCTACGAGATCAGAGGAACAACGATAATCACGACAGCATCAAATAGCAGCCGGGGTTGTTTATTTTCGCTGCCACATCACCGCCATTGCAAACGCCACTGTTTCTTCTTCTTTGCCTCTATTGACATTGGCTCTTCTTCTGTGGTTTGCTATGTGGATGAAAAGCGCCACCACTGGACTGGAGGAGACTGCGCCCGCAGCTCAACCAGCTACGGAGCTGGGACACAATGGGGACACAATGGGGACACAATGGGGACACAATATAATCTTAGCGTTAATACATAAACAGTATGACGGGATACAGTCCAATATGTTGGGGGAAATACAATTAAAATAACCCCACATCTTTTCATTATACTCTATATTTTACACATTTGTTGTGCAATGCATGCAATACTGTGTTACTGTGTTGGCTGCCGTAAATAAATGATAATTTTAATAAAAAAACATCCAATAACATATGAATCAATCAATCAACTTTATTTCAGACACAAAGGTCCATATCAGTAAAATAAAAATAAAATAATGAGATACAATGCAAGGACACATACATAAATATGTACAGAATCATATTTCACCATCCACAGGGATTATAACATGCACAGACATTGTTTCCAATTTTACCAAAAATCAAGAGGAATACCTTTTGTCACTTTGTGTAGGCTCTGTTACACTGTAAAACATTATGCAAGTTAGCTCAACTTAAAGATTACCTTTGTTTTAACTCACAAATTAAAGTTTATAAAGTTGATATAACTACAGTGTTCTAGTTCTCTTAATGTTGTTGGGTTTTTTTTAAAGTTGAGTAGACATTTATAACTTGTTTCAACTTTATACTTTGAGTTGAAACAAATAATTATTTTACTTTATCAGTGCAAGATAAACTTCCCTTAAAACCAATGTACATTTCTGCATTATTCTAACTGACAGTTAAAACAACTTAAACACATTTATACTATTTTCCCTTTCAAGTTAAAAGGATTTGAATTCCAGATTTATTTCAGTTTACATGTATAAGGCCCCTCCATTGGTGGCACTGGTCCTTGCTTGTTTACCACAAAAGTGTCTATATTTCAGTTGGAATTTGAATACATGACTTACCAGCAGTGTATAGTTAGTTGATTATGTCCATGTTTCAACTTTGCCATGGTTCAAAGAAGACAGTTTCTCTCAAACTCAATAGAGGCAGCAACTATTTGTTCTCTCTTGCTCCTATCCCCGCACACCTATCTTTTTTAACATACAGATCTGACAAAAATCTCAATTAGTAAACACAATGAATTAATGCAAGTTTAACTTTCAAAAACTCAAACAGTTGAGTTCAAAATACCAAACTGTCAGAGCTCTTTGACCTAAAAAGAAGAAGTAAGTGGACATTACTAAATGTGACAGTAATGATTTACATAAAGCAAATATTTTTTTCATTTTTGGACTCAATTAGCCGACACATACAATTATACATGAAATTCTGCAGTTAGTAGTCACAAACATATGACTTGCACTTTTCCATCTTGGGAGCTTAAGCGAGATTCTGAATGCATCATTAAATTCCTCCTGTAGCTTTTTCATTTTTGCTTTACTATAACTGCACCACCTGTGTGCTGTATAGAGTGAAATGAAGGAAAATAAAGATTCATGTGTGGAAGGGGATGAAATATTCAAAGGAATCACTTAAACGTCTAAATCAATTTTAATGCTGATTTTGGAAAGACTTTTAGCTCCAAAAACAGGAGGTGATTTATAAGTTCTACATTTTGTTTACAAGGAAATTGACCTTTTAGTCTTGTTTTATGATCACAAAAATAATGTTCCTTTATTGGAAAGGTAAAACATTGCATGTTGAGTGAAACCATTGATTTTGATTTTTGTACTATTGGGATTGGTTTGTACCCTGTGCCATAAAAGCATTAAATTCACAGCCAATTTCCCGATGCCACTCCTGTGTAATGTGTAGATATGTGTGTGTATGTGTATTATGTGTAGGCCTAGTATGTGTGTGTTATCTATGCTGAAGGTTGTTTTTTTTTAGGATAATGTAGTATCCAATATTTATGTATTTGACTCATAACAGTTCAAAATAGCACTGTAGCAGCAGGACAGAGGGTCAGTGACCTTCTACGGGGAGAGCAGTGATTGGTGGTTATGTAGGGACTGAACCCTTCTATAGAATTTGACCTCTAACCCCTTGTTTTGTTACCTCAAGATAGTACTGTACCCTTCTATGGGTTTGACCTTTTATTTTGCAGACTCAAACCCTTCTATGGTACCTAACAGAGACCTAAACATATCCTATATAAGCTTTGTTTGATGTACATAGAGACAGAGTGGCCATCGGGCTGGGTCACTCTCCAAGCTACTGCAGAGCTTGTAATTGATGCTGGAACTCCTTGATTTAATAAACCTTTATGAGCATTATTGTTCGGACACCACAATAACAAAGAATGAATCTGATTTTCAAAACAGTGTGGTTTAGACCACACTGAAACAATGCCAGTTAAGTTAGGAAACAAGACAATAATTAAAATATTAGAATATTTTTGATGACACACAAAGTCGTTTTCACGTGCAGCGCCTCCACGCCAGCAGGTAGCGCACCTCCACAGCTAAGCCCGCCAACTGCTGTTAATTTGAACATGAAAAAGAAACGCGTCACCGTTCAAAACAATACATCAAGTTCCGCCTGTCTGGCGCCGCTTCCTCATGAAGATGTCTCAAAATAATCCCGAGAAAGACGACCAAACGTCCACCGACAAAAAAGCCATCTCTCTTCCAATTTCCAGAGTGAGGTTGATCATGAAGAGCTCACCGGACGTGTCCAGCATCAACCAGGACGCTCTTTTCCTCACCACCAAGGCGACAGTAAGTTAAATTATCGGTTCACTTCTTACATACAGGTTCACTGCTAACTCATCAGCCCGTGCATCTGCTGCTGCCGCTGCTAACAGGGATTAGCTCGCTGTTAGCTTCTGGGATAACTGTAAATGGAGCGGTTTCGGTTTCCGTTTGAGCTTGTCTGCCCACTTGCTGTGAATCTGTTCTTTGCTGACTTGTCTTGTAACGTTACTGTTGAAGGAGCTGTTTGTCCAACACCTGGCTCTGTCCTCATTCAACAACGGCTCCGGGAAAGAAAGCAACACACTGTCATACAGCGACCTCGCTCACACCGCGGAGGAGACGGAGACTTTCCACTTTCTTACAGGTGAGACACATAAACCCACAGGGGCCGTCTGCAGCATGCGGGCCTTTTACCACTGAAACATCGGAACCTGGAACCTTTTACGAGGCTGAAGTTGGCTTCCCGATTCGGCAATTAAGGGAAAAGTTGAAGGAAACTCGGGTCCAGAAAAAAAGGGCGATTTATATGTTCTTATTTTTACGTGTAGACCATATTAGACCAGATCCAGATCAAAAAACACCATGCCTAGAGCTCTCAAATCTGCAATACAATGTCCCAGAGAGGATAAAGTTTCTTTAAAACATCGTTTCAGTTTTGTTAAACCTTTAGAAAAGAGGAGATGCATATGTTTTTTTAGACTATATGAATCACCCTTTTTTCATTGTCACAAAAGGAAACTATATTTAAAACTTTCTGGACATTCTAGTACATATTTGACAGCTCTAGGCACAGTGTTTTTTAATCTGGATCTGGTCTAATGTAGTCTACATGTTTAAAAAAAAAAATATAAATCACCCTTTTTAATCTTCACAAATAGAATAAAGGTTTCACAAATGTGAAACTGTGTTTTAAAGAAAACTGTCTCTGGAATAATCTAGTTTACATTTGACAGCTGTAGCCAGAGTGATTTTGATCTGGATTTGTTCTAATGTGGTCTCGATGCAAAAAAAACCCATAAATATTTGCATTTTCACAAATAGAATAAAGGCTTCAAAAATCTGAAACTCTTAATTCTAGTGCAGATTTGACAACTTTAGCTAGACATAGTGTTTTTTTTAAATCTGGACCAAATGTAACTTTCCCCTTAACTGCCGAATCGGAAACCAACTTCACTGTTGTAAACCTTTTTTTAGAACTTGTATACCTTATGGCTCTAGTATGCGCTCAGTTAACATTTTATTAGGTACACCTAGCTAAAAATGATGAATGCGATTCAGTACAAAAGCAATGAATATGATCTTCACAAAGTTTGTAATGTTCAGTTCTTTTGGATGCTTTAGTTTGTGCTATACCCTCATTATATAAATAAGTCAAAATGTTAGAAACACCTCTCAGTATAATGCAATACCGTTCAACAGCACCACAAATCACAGCCTCCAAAACGTCCGAAGAGTTGAATCAACACCTCTCTAAAGTTTCAGTAAAAGAACATTTTAACCTTCATGAGAGTAAGATTTATTGCAGGATTGTTGTACTTGACTGCATTAGTTTTAGCTAGGTGCACCAACTGTGTTTAAACCTGTTGAACATGTTTTTGTTCATTATGCTACTCCACGCCATTTATTTGATTTTTACATAAATTGCAGGAGGTACCTTGATTTGTCAGTTACCAAAATCAGACATTCTTGTCTTGTTATTTCAAGGGTTTTTAAGAAATATTTCCAGGAAATTAACAATATCACATTATATATGGATATTGCAATTTAAAATTACACATACCATGATAAAGGAGGCCTATACTGATTTATCTCCCATTGCAAAAGGTGATTTCTCAAGTTCAACCTGCTCTTTATTCTAACTTTCAACTTGTGTTCTTTTAAATTTAACACTTCCTATTTCATTGTAATAAACCTGACAGTGTTATTGTGCTTTTTACTCTCTCTAATACTCTCTGTTGGAATGTAAACAGCATTTTTGGCACATTAGAAGCTCTTAAAAGTTATGACATGTGAAGAAACAAATCACTGCATTTTGAAGTAAACTATCAAATAGTTCAAATGAAGTGGGCTGTTTATTCTGACTCTTGCTAAATACTTTCTTCAGCACAAACTTGCACCTCGTTGTGTTTGTTTGCAACAAGTTGCTACAATCCTTGCTAGTTTTCTGCAGATGTTTTTCTTGCAGCTGTGTGGTCTGCTAAAGAAATCTCATGTTTACTGCGTGATTGCATTTGGGTTGACCAGTCATGATTTAAATCATTCAAATCAATCAATCATCAAATTTAGTATAACTTCCTTCCAGGCACAAAATTATGTTTTAAGATCTATTTCATAACCATTCAGAAGCTAAACACACAGTTTCACAGCACCTCACGGCTCGACAAGTTGTGGCAATCAGGGATGGCGTTGTACAGCTACAGTAAAAAGTAGCGACTGTGAGAACGAGTTTGACACAGTGCAATATTCTCCTTTTAACCGACAGATATCCTGCCCAAGAAGATCTTGGCTCGAGACTACCTCAAGTCTTTGGAGCAAATGCAAGAAGAGGAAGCTGACTTTTAAAAAAGGACACTGGCTGAATTTTACATCTGGACAGATGTTATCAAATGTATATGCCATTCTTTGAGAGCAAAATGACACCCTGAACTTTGTCAATGCTTGTGAGTACATTGACAGAGTTCAGCTGTAGGGCTCATGGAAGACGTGAGTGGACATGGAGCTGAAAGTAGAGCAACATAGGGCAAATGAAGACTCAAAAACAACAGTCATATGGGAACGTAGAAGTTGTACTATGTGTCTAAGATAAATACTTGATGCCAGAAATCGAAATGTGTTACACTGACCTAAACTAAGCAGCCTTAGATGAATCATAGTGCCATCACCCCTTCTCTGCAGAATTGATCCCCTCTACAAAGATGATATTTTGCATTTGGCCCATATTCCTAGACTATCTTTGAAAGCTTTCTGGTAGCAGTGTCTTATATATTTTGTGCTTGTTTTGCATGCACAGTAATCAGGAGCGGTGAATTGTTCTTTCTTAACCACTCACAGGCCTGTATGAGCTCACTCCATGTAACAAACCAAGACGTAATGGGAATCCATTCCACACAGCTGGAGCACAGATGTCTCAGCTCCAGTTATTGCATTTTTAAAATATGAATGGGTGAAAACTTTATTTTAGAGGTGCTGTCAAACATTGATTTTCAGTGAAATATGCAGATGTTACTGATTCTAAGTTATACATCCGTTTAAAAAAAAAAAGATACTGTCATGTCTGAGTTGTGAGTAGTTTATCAAATACTTGAAAGTTGTTTGAACTTATCAAAAGTACAAATACCTCTTATTTTTTTCTCAGCTTTACTAAAAGCAACTGAACATGCTGTCTTTCCAAATGAAAACTCACACTCAGCCTAATAGATGTGACTATTTAAAGTGTATATAACAGCTGACCACCTCACAAAGCATCTCACTCAGAACGTACAAATTAATTGTTTAGATTTGATATTAAAATAAAGATTCATGCTGTCTGATATTCATGTTGCACCACGTGCTTTTTACACCACACTCTTGGTGAGATAGACGTATGAAAATGCAGTTCATGAATGTTGAATGATGAATTTCTGTTAGTGTGACCATGAGATCTAAAGGAGATTTAACAGCTACATATTCATCAAATCTCCCTGATAAAGAGGTTTATTTATCTGCTGATTCCAGGTTACACATGTTAATTTAGTAAATGTTTTGATGAGATAAGGTGCATATCAAGTGTGTTTTGTCCTCATACCACAGACTAACATAATCCTGAGTGTACATGCAGTTGCTACATGGTTGTATAATACACGGATATATCAATTCAATTCAAATAAGGCAAGAAAAAGAGACAACAGGTACGCGTCATCGTCACTGTTGGAAGAGTTTGTTGAGTCGGAGCTGCATGTTGAGCAGAGTCTTCTCTAAAGTAGAAAAATGGTTCTCCAGGATGTTTGCCATGTGCTCTCTTCCATCTATGGCGTCCCTTGTGTTGGCAAGATTCTCCTTCATGCTGAAAGGGGTGACAAACCACAAGTAAATGTCTGAGACTTTTTCACACATTAACACACTAGTTTGCAGAAGATTTATTTTCCCAAAACGTCACAACTGTCCAAGAGGCGTGAGTCTGTTCTCACACATCTAACGGAGCGAAAGTGTTAAGTTGCCTCCATTCTTTGCGAGTGCCACAGCCTCATCTCAGCCAGATGTCCCAACAGATGACTGTTGGAAAACAGTTGAAATGACTCAGATGCTCGTCTGGATGGTTTTTCCACTGTCTGCTTTGGCATTCAGAAAGTGTTTGGGATTGAGCTAAACAAGCAACACTGATCCGGGGTGACTCCCTCACTAACAGTGATTTAGTAATAATTCCACAGCAATGTAAGTGGGGATATTGCCAGAGTTCAAATGTACCGTTTGAGGACCCCTTAACATTTGATTACAGGCTATACACCGCCTTTCAACTGAAAAAAAGTATTAGATGGGTGGAGGGTATAAGAAAAGGGACAGGGTGAATTATGTATTTTTTCTTCTTACTGAATGATGGGTAGTTTGAATGTTTTTGGAAAGCTGGGGAAGGTCTTTTGACTTTTTCTCATCCCAGATTAATTCTTTCTGAGATTTATTGTAAAAGATAAATAGTTAATCACAAAGATGCCATTCATTTTTATATTGAACTCTACACTCTCTGAAACAGCTGTCAGGAAGAAACATCTCCAACACACCGAGCCATGCTACACTGGCATCATGTAACTGATTTGACGGACAGTCAGACATCTGATCTCATACATATATATATTTATGAAATATAATCCTGGGTTATGGAAAAATATTGTGGTGCTGAAGTCCATCAGCAGCCACAGAACTGCCACCTGTGCTTATTTCATTCATTCTGTGGCTGCAATTTATTTAGCAGGTCTTGATTCACAAATAAAGAGTGGCTGTATTTTCTTCCAAGTCAAGGAGAGTGGTTAATTCCCCACCCCAAAAATTCTTTTATTAACTCCATCAAATGATCTGTGGACTTCTGTTTCTCACCTGGTAAGGACCCCCTGCTCCTTCCCCTCTTTCCTCTTCTCCTGCAGAGAGACAAAGACCTTCTCCATGGTCTGCATAGTTTCCACCACACTCTGGTGGTCTGAGTGGATCCCCTGGACCTCCTCTCTGGCTTGGTGCTCGTAGGAACTCCCTCCGTCCTCCATCCCGCTGGAGCTGGACACAGCCTGCAGGGCAGCCCTATTCTGGAGAACAAGCAGACGGGACCTGGCGAACTCCTCAGGTCCGGCTATGTTTTCCCAGCAGATCGGAGAGGACGGTGGTAACCAGAAGCGCTGGGTGCAGTTGACTGGTTTTCCTGGGGTCTCTGTTACGAAGGGGCTGTCAGCAGGGAAGCTGTGGAGCAGGTGCAGAAGAGATGATCCAGAGCCCCACTCCCAATCCTCAAGGTCTGGTTCCCCATAATCTTGTTTAGGGGGAAAAGTAGGAAGAGGCCCTGCTGCCCCTGCCCCTGCAACCTCTGCTGGGAAGCAGACCCCCAACAGGAGTAAGCAGGACAGGCAGAGTAAGGCACTGCTCACTGCCCCTTGGAGCATCTCCAAACTGGCTGAAACAAAAAGTATCAGGCTTTATTAGACTTGTGGAGCAGTATACACACACACACAGCTGTAATGGTTGGAAAAGCCATCTGTTTGGCATCATGACAGATCTGATCCACTAAACATTTTTCCATTGTGGTCTTTTCCTGAAACAAAGCGATTGTTTTGTTTACACAATGGGTCTGCTCTACCTTGCACCAAAACAAAACAGAGACTACTGCATCTTCAGCATATTTTAGGAAGCAAACACAAGACCTTTTTTAGCGAGCTATAATAATAAAACGATCAATTCCATGCAATTTTTAGACAGACTGTATTGTACCTGTCAAGGAGGACTGGAGATGTTGATGGGCCAGTACATTTTAAGTTAGGAGATTTGTTTCACCATACAACAAAATATGATTTTACCTTCAAAATAAAAGTATAAATTATGCACCATTTAATAAAAAGAACATGTTGAATTACAGTGTATTCACGCTAGGCTACTGCCACATATTTCTCCACACATTTTTATCTTCAAAGGGTGGCACATTTAGTTTTACATCAACCATTATTGCCGGAAGCTATCCTGTCTTTTTGGTAGCTTCATGGTTTTCCAGCAGCAGAAAGTCTAAAAACTAACGGAGCATCACAGCTAGTCCGCAACTCCTGATCACTTCAACAACTTTCACCCATACAAACATCTTTTTCCTCGTCACCGTGCAACAATTTCATGAATATCTCGTGTATGTAATGTTTCTTTACCTTGCAAAGAAACCGCAGCGACGAAGCAGCCTGTTAGTGCTGTGACGCTCCTCTGGTGCCTGAAGTCGTCGGAAAAAATGAGTCGCTGACTTGCAGCCTCTTACATGCGATCTGAATCACAATTTACTGGCCCAGTAACAGCAGAGACAGGAGCCAGGGGTTTCCGTCAGAGTCTCTGGAGTAATTAAGGGAGCCGTATCCAAAAGAATGTAAACTTGTAGTATGGCTGGGAATGCCTTTACAAGTGCAAACACCAAACGTGCATGCTGGAAAAAGAAAGTGTCTGATGCAGGAGCTCTTCTGTAACCTAACAGTGTGCAGCCTTTTTGGTAAAAGTGTGAATTTGCAGCCTTTGTTCCTCTAAAGACTAGAAGTCAGTGAGCCTGTCAATAGAGTAGGAGTGTATGATGCTCCAGGAATTTATGGGCCATTTTACAATGTCCTAAACAGGACCAGCTGGCTTGAATGTGCTAAACATCATGCAGTCATACCTGTGCATTGGAACAGTTTGTTGTTGTTCATTTATACACATAAACATATAGTTATCCTGATGTTTTAAGGACACATAGCTATGAAGGTTTAAATGTACTGAAACTTTGGAGGCACTTCTAATTCATTCACACCATCTGTTGATTTTGTGGCCAGAGAATGAATTTGTATATTCTGAGGCTTACACCCATCATGACATAAGCAACAAGGAATGGTTTGGCACAAACAATCGAGCGTGTTGTAATTCTAGGGGAGGAATGGACATGAAGCACACCACCAATATTTATATATGTACTGTGAATCTCAGGACAAAACATGAACACTGTAACTCTTATAAGGGCAGGACTGTAAAATATTGGAAGACTCTGAAGTCCTGTCCACACACAGAGATCACAGATCCACAGCTAGTGGTGGCAGCCAGATGTGGCCTTCAGGTCCTGCTAATGATTTTCAAACCATTTGGGGAACAAAGAGTAGAGGTTGTGGTTTGAAGTTTCGTTTTAACAGAAATAAATCAGGTGGAAGAACCAGAATAATACAGTATGATTTCGATAGTGACTCAGTCAGGTTAAAGTGCTGACTTTCAGATTCCTACAAAATTACACTTCTCAACCAATCAGGATACACCAACTGCAACTCATCAGACACACCAGAACATAAAGAAAACAGCAGTATGACAACAGGCATAATCTAAAAGGGTCATACATTGATTTCATAATTATGTATATAACATGTGAATTATATGTAATTACTTCAGCAATGTGGTTTCTGAACTGTTGTTATATGCCAATAAAGCTATCAGAACAGTCTAGTAAAGTCAATTTTATTTATATTCATGAACAAAACATTTGCCACAAAGAGCTTTACAATCTGTACAAAATATGACTTTATGATATTTATAATATGACCTCTTTTAGACCCTTGTCCCTTAGAAGGAGGGATTCCCTACTTCAGGACATAAAGACATGCAAAAGATGTTGCACATACAGAATTAGCAGATGGCTATACTACACTGACAATATAGAGACAGAGAATGACAATAGTAAAGTACAAACATATATTCCATCCATCATTGTCAACCGGTACAGGGTCGCATGGGGGTTGGAGCCAATGCCAGCTGACATGGGGCGAAAGGCTGGGTACAGACATATATTATCAATCCTGATGCATTTGCTTTGTGTCTGAGCAGACCAAATGTTTCTGTTTACTTGTGGACACCCTCACGCTTTAGTCTGATGTTCAGACTTTAATCTTTGTTTTTTTTTATGTATTTTAGGCTACTGTATATGTTTGCATCTAAAATATTTAAGTAGAGCAGTTGCCGTAGGAAGAATTACAAAAAACACCTGCAATCTGTCATGAAGGGTTGCCAGTGGACATAGCTTCGTTTTAGTGGGTCAAAATATAAGCCATTAAGGTTGACAATCACTGGTCTTAATTATAGACCTACATTATAATACGTTATTACAGTGACATCTAGTGGCGAACACTGGACACGCTGCTTTATTGATTTATTACTGTGTCCCTCCATCATTAAACAAACTCACATTTTATCTGCATGTTTGGACCGTTTTGGACATTTTATATTGTAATTTTTGGAAATATGGGTTAAAATCCAAACAGGCTTAATCCTGTTCACTACAATGCACTTCAAAACAAATTTAATTAGACTTTTCACACTAAATTCCATCACAGTATCCTGCGCGTGCAGCATTGTGCTCTCTGTGCGCAGGGTGTCAGAGCTCTGCCCATGCCCCTGGTCATGTCAGTGATGGGCGGGGATCACCGCAGAGCTCCTCCTCCTCCAGGCTGCCGTCACCGAGGCTGCTGGACGGGAGCAACTCGGCACCACCAACAACAACCAGCCGGCTGCTCCTCCGTGCTGAGGGAAGACTCGGTGCAGCCAGGAGCCTCCCCACCGCCTTTGCCCGTCCTTTCTCACCGTCCACGGTTAACGACATGGCCTCCGACGGCATGGACGAGCGATCCCCGCTGTTGTCGGGCCCCAACTCGGAGAATGTGACCCCCACAGCTCCCCCGTACCTGCAAGATTCAAGTCCCCGAGGTAAACACACGACATGTAGAGCCCCGCAGCCTGCATGCTGAATCATTTTGGGGCGTATCGAGTTTGTGCGTAAATAAAACTGCAGCAAGGCAATGCAAGGCAATCGGCAGCTGGAGAAAGGTGGAGCTTGCACTGTGAGAACTGGAGCAGTGGGTTAGAGAAGATGGGCCTACAATAACAGCAAGCTATGTTTTTACTGCAGAAATGCGTACATCACGACTCACTGGGGCCTGTAATGTTTTGGGTCTTGGCAAAAAAAATAAAATAAACAAAAAGATAGGAGTCGTGATGTAGCCTCACTGGATGTGGGCTTTAATGTTGTGGAATGACGGGGGAGAATTTAGCCATTGCAGATGGAGGCAGCCTTTTGTCCCAGCTGCAAATCAACAAAATGCCCAGATGTGTCCTTTGTGGATGGGGCCAAACCTACAGCAAAACATAATCTTAACGTCATAATGTTACGTCTAGCTGTCAATTTGTACGTTTTCATGAAAATGAGACTGTGAACCATAAATATTTGGCCCTTAATGCAAGGGCAGTTTGAATGAGTTATTTAATGCATTGCAACTTCAGTAGGCTACAGTTCAAAACCTATACACTTACAGGCAGGAAATTGACACACTTTCCACATTTTGCTTTGTAAACAGCTGAATGTAGGTTACAGTACCATAGCAGGGCTGAATGACCCAGGCAATTACAGTTCATAAATCCTGTGTCTACTCGGTCTAGCAGCCACTGTCAGGACGGGCATTTACACTGTATTCAGTCTGATCAATTTCTGAATAAGGTAGCTGACCATCAGATTCCAATTTGAAGCTGGAGACATGCATTATGTGTCTTTTTGCTGGAGATGAGAAAAATTCCTTCTTAGTGTTTCTTCAAAAAACATGCAGATCAGTCTCTCCCGTCAATGGATTATGTTTTTGCTATATGCCTTGTCTTGGCAGATTGGTGGATTTGTCTTTCAAATCTAATTTAACTATAAAGTCTGAAGTAAATGTAGCTTCAGACACTGTGGATAAAGATCTCTCTGACTGTATCTTTTTGTGGGCTCATAAGAAACAACATGTCTTTGCCTTGCCACATGAATGAATGAATGAATTCATTGACTGTGTAATGCTCTTTTCGGAGCATTTCTGAACAAATGTCTAATCCTGCAGAATTTATTTCTGAAATAAGATTTTATTTCTCTACCGGATTATTCATAAAGACTTTAACTCTGGACTGTAATAACCTGTAAACTGACAGCCTGCTTGGATGTTACAGCACTGACTGTATAAAATCCTAAATGAATGTCAGTATATTTCATGGCCTAGTTTCTTCTCCCACCCTCTCTGCAGTCTGGATAATGGCTAATTCCAGACTCTTTGGGTTTGTTGGGGTTCAAGCCACAATCAGCCAATTTGTAAACTGGATTAATTTGGGTCAAAGTTGCCAAAACGGAGGCATTATCCTAAAACACAATGACACTGCATTTAGGAAACTGAGTAAATGTGAGCTGTTCTTAGAAGTGAATAAAATATGTTATTTGTGAAAGTGAAACCCTGCTCTATTCATTTCCTGATTTTTTTCCCCAAAGAAGTAGGACTCCTTTACCTGATTAACTGAGTTGTCCATAATTGTTTTATAGTCAGCAGGAACAGGTAGAGATTCATTGTTTCAATGTTCTCTGTGTGGTGGTGGTGAGGGGTGGAGACCAATGACCTTGGCTGCATCTGAATGGTTAGATTTGACAAGACTTGATTTTGTTGCCGCTTGCTTGATGATTTTGCGCTTGAATGGCAGAACAAATTGACTGCAACAAAAGCCCGTGACAGAGTTTTAATCTTGACAATGATAAACAAATGCTTCAGGTTTGCTTCCATTCAGAGACAACGCTTTACACATATAGGAAAAGCTGTTAAAATGCACATTTGAGTATTAGAGAAAAATGACATTCAAGAGTTGAGTCAAGAATCTGCAACAGTTATCCTCATACTGGACAGTTTTAACTAGCTAGGATTGAGCCTGGTGATATTCTACAGTTTTTCTTAATGTCAACAAAACCAACAACAAATTGATTCTACTAATAGCTAAAGCCTGATAGATTCCTTCATTACAGTCAACATGGCTGTCATTAAACTGTAGTAGTTTTAGTATACAGCAGTATTCTGCTCACTGCAGGGGTGTACACTATCATCTTGTATATAAAACAGCTGTTATAAATGTTAACAAGATAAAATGTTTAATATCATGATATTAGCGATATTATCAGTTTTATTGCATGAGATTGATCTACATTATGGTTACATATAGCAGCAACAAAAAGTGGTGTAGTAATGTAGAAGTGGTTTGAACACCTTTAGAGAAAAAGAGCAGAGGCGCTACCTCACACAAAGACCACATAGGCCGCCATTTAGGAATTGAACTGACAAAGAGACAAGACGCGCCAGGATCTGATGTAACGACTGTTAGGTCGTCAGCACATCAGATGTTGGTTCTTTAAAAAAAATTTTACTTTAAATTTGTGGCCTGATTGATTTACTTCTTTAGCAGGAATGGGCCATAGGTAGAAAGTACTGAGACAGATTATTTCCTTGTTGGCAAAAAGAAAAATTTAGAACAACACCAGCCTTTTCCTCCCCGTGACCCTGTACGCAGGATAAGTGTTTGACGATGGATGGATGGATGGATGGACCAGCCTTTTCCTTTAACTGTAAATAGATTTTTATTTAATGCCACACGGGCAACAGGAAACAGAATTAAAAGCAGAAAACATCCCTAAGCAGCTTGTGTCTGCATACCAGCTTCTCTGTTGGCCATGCTGCACCACAAACCACAAGTCCCACAATCATCCAGCCAGCGATGGCACCAGCTAGACAGGACGTGGTGGCTGTGTGTTGTGGTGCTGTCGGTGGTTGTAGTAGAGTGTCTTCTCGTCTTACCTCTGGCTCTGAGCACAGTGAAAACCTATAGCTACCATATTCAGTTTCAGATGTGCATTAGGACAACTTCAGTGCACACAGAAGAGAGAGGAGCGAGTAAAAACAGGCCTCTCCTGAGAATGAGCCCTGGTGGTGGAGAAGTGCTGACTGTGTTTGAATTTAAGGATTTTATTTCACACATGTTAAATGGGAATGTATGGCTGAGAGACTACTCAGTATTACATTTTGGAACTAAGTAGTGTGTTTAATAAGCACCACCATCCCCTGAATGAGAGGTGAAACGTCTTAGCCAAATCCAGTTGCCTTTGATTTAACACTCCTTGGATAACTATGACATAGATGATTGAGAATCTTCTCAGACAAACACCTCCATGTGCTGCCTGCACACAGTAGGAGTGTCCAGTCTTTGGCATGCTTTGATTGTATTTCTGAACACGTTTACCCAGATGTAGACCGGGTGTCCCATCTGTCCCTGTGGTGTCGACTGGTTGAGTGTCTCTGAATCTCATAGCCAAGCTCCTTTAGCTGTTGGCTCATGTCATTATCTCATTCACAGCGAGACGAGAAGAAAATTGGTCATATGTCAGATTAGATGCCTCCTTTGTGTTTGGTCAGTAGACTGGACTTCAGGCTTAACAAAGACTTCATAATGTATCAGAAGACAATGTGATATACTGGATTGGTCATTTGTCTATGGCTACAACAAATAATTATTTCTATTATTGATGAACCCGTTGTTCGTTTTGTCAATTAAGCATTTAATTGTGTGGTCTATAAGAAAATATGTAGAAACAACCGTCACAGTGTTCTTAAGCCCAGGCTGAGATCTTTGAATTTCATTTGCCAACAGCCCAATAGATATTTAGTTGTTATTTAGGTTGAATTATTTTCAAATTTTTGTAGATTCATTTTCCTTTGTCCCATAACTGCTGGAGCTGTGCACCAAATTTGTACAAAGTATAACTGCAGACATGCATACATTAAGTATGACTTTGCTTCTAAATTAATATGCCCAGGTCAAGTTGTTGCTGAACTTTCTTCCTTTTTTTTTATTTTGCACGATCAGAGTTCAAGAGTCAATTACAATAACAAATGACTATATTAATTAAATTAAATTAAATTGAATGGTTTAATGGGGATTTTAAATCATTGCCATGGTATCATACATATTTGTGAAGTATGCTTGAATACTACAGTAATAGTAAAGGTAGTGACTGGTGCAAGTCTATGGATTAAGTTTTTTAAACCCTGAAAAACACATGGAATGTAGACTAATTACACGAGGTTAATGTGGGATTAAACAGTACAGAGTTCATTTGAATGGCTGCTGTACTTAATTCACAGTGGTTCTTTCAGACATTAAGAGAAAATCTTTAAGTCTGTAAAGGCCGCCATTTGATCATGTTGATGATGTTGACCATAAAACACTGGCTTTTCTTCGTTTCTCAACTAAAATAGTTAGGTGCTTATTAGCCTCATTAGCAGAAAATTTTAATTTAGCTTCCCATCCAACTGAACAAATCTAAACCCTAATATGTTCATTTTATCGGTAGGCGGTGGTAGGCGGTGCATCTTTCAAGTCACAACCAGCTGCATACTGTAAGACATTTATTTCTCTCCATATTATAAAATTGGGTCTACAAACTAACATTATTTTCATTATCTGTTAATGTACTGAATATTTTCTCCATTAAATGTCAGAAAATAATTCTGAAAGTGACATGTTGAAATGTTTTGATTTGTCTGACCAAAGCAACAAACACAAAGATATTCAGTTTGCTGGAACCAGCAAATGTTTGGCAGTTTTAGTTAAACAATGACTCAAATGATTATTGAATTTTAAAAATAGTTGTGTAAAAAATTGTCTGTTGACTAATTGACTAATGTTTCAGCTCTATATAGAATATTTGAACCAATACAAATTCAAAGATACACACATTTGGACAGAAATCTTTTTCTTCTTCTGTTGTTTTGTTTTGAGTTTTACACAGAGACGCCAAGAACTTAGATTAAGACTGTGTCTGCTAAACCCTTGCCAGAAATTAGATTTTGCTGTGCACTGTCCATTATGAATGGGTAGTTAATTTCCAAACACAAATTCTTAACTCAAGTGCCACACACTAGATCTCTTCCAGAGCTTTCAGCTGCATTGTGTGGCCGTTATCGTCCCATGAAGTAAGTGGACCTTGAATTAAGCTTGGGTTATCCTGTATCTCATCCTCAACCAATGAAAATCACTGCACAAACTTTATATTCCAAAATATAAACATGATTTTTACTGGCCTTGGTGGTATACCAAAGCTGTTTTTGTAGTTATGTTCTTGTGAACCATTTTCAGTGTTATTATCTGTTTTGACACTGATTTATTGTTTTGAGGCCGTGTGAACACTTGGGCACATTTCTGCTAACAACATCATGAAGTGTTACACGTGCATGCGATTAACAGCTGGCCGTGTGTTGTGTGCTTTGCCCTCCTCTTCTCAAAGCCGAACTACCTCCTCCTTATACAGCCATCGCCAGTCCCGACGCCGGCGGTGTGCCTGTCATCAACTGCCGCGTATGCCAGTCGCTCATTAACCTGGATGGAAAGCTGCATCAGCACGTGGTCAAGTGCACTGTCTGCAATGAAGCTACAGTAAGTGGATGCCACTGTTGAGGCCAATGACGGCTTTATAAGTGATTGTTGGAGCGTCACAGAGTCGGAATAACTCAACTATCGAGTTGAGTAAAGCCATTTAGCCTTCTGTATCAATGATCTTTCTCCTCTTTATAAAATCATTACATTCATCTCTTTCGCAACCTAATCACATGTGCACTAGCTTTTCCTAGTGTGACAGTCACATCCAGCTGTATCTGAGTGCCTGCTCCTGTATTATTATGCAGCATCAATTTGTGTGACGCAACACGTAATTTGTCAGCAATCAAGAGAGATGCCAATATTTTTCATCGTGTCTACCTTCAGGGCCTTGCCAGATGCTGATGTAGATATCTGTTACATCTATCAGTCAGTCCAGTGATAAGTGCTCCATATGACTCGAATGAGCCACCTGCGTCTCAGCCTGAGTAACTGAAAGCTTTCATAGACCTGTCAGTGTAGGCAGCAAGCAGAATGAATGGCTGTCATCACAAACACTCGGTTGGGAAATGCAATTTCCACTGGCTGATATTTGTGGTGCTTATGCATCAGCAGAACCATATGATATTCTGTTACGTAGGATCCAACGCAGTGCACAGTTGACGGTGTTTGGCTTTCAGCTCAGGTTCACCAGACATAAATCTAAATCTGGAGCGACATGCATCATTCATCCTGTGATCAACTTTGCATAAATTAAACAGTTCTCGATTCCAAAACTAGCACATTTGAAATTTCTTCTTAAAATGTAAATTTATCTTTTATATTTAGCCTTTTTTTTAAAAACTAAATTTGTCTGGGTTTTAAATACACCATGACTGAGGACTAAAGTGTTTTAAACCAATTTTATGGCTGTGTTTTCATGTTCTGTATTAAACTGATTGTTCCCAGTGAGCTGATTCTTTTATGTTGCCTTCCAGCCTATCAAGAACCCCCCAACAGGGAAGAAATATGTGAGGTGTCCCTGTAACTGCCTGCTCATCTGTAAAGACACGTCCAGGAGGATAGGATGTCCTCGACCAAACTGGTAGGTGGCAGGCAGCAATGTTCAGTCGGTTTTACCCTCTTATTTCTCATTTCTTATATGTTTACTTCTTTTCCAAAGCCAAATTTGAGGCTCTGACAAAATGTCGGCACCAGGAAAGTCAGCTTTTATAAGCTTGTCTCGGATTGTTTGTAATCATATGTTTGTCCTTCCCTTTCTTCCCTCGACAGCAGACGCATAATCAACCTGAGCCCGGTGATGGTAATCCCCGAGGAGCAACCCGCCCAGCCGGCACTGCCTATCCAACCTGAGGGGATGAGGGTGGTCTGCGGTCACTGTGGCAACACCTTCCTAGTACGTAAACCCACCAAGACAACAAAACTAACCAATCATAGAGTTGTTCATGCAGAATTGTGCTGCTGTGCTGTTGTTGGTACGTGCATATTAATAACCTTAGCAGCGTATTCTTCATTATCAGTTTTATAGGGTAGTTGTTCTTGGTGGTATAGCTTGTTGTTCTGCACATCAGGATATTAAGCCTTTATTCAAGTTAGTCCAAAGCACACGAGTGCTACAGAAATGTTTTTCTCCTGTTGATCTTTTATCTTTGTTGAAATGAAAACCTCCACCCAGATTCTGACCGAATATGATGTTTTTAAGTGGCTGGCATTCATTTGCTGCACGTTTCCTTTCCTTGCCTGGCTCATTAAAAATCACACTTCATTGCAGTGGTTACAGCCTTTTGAGATTATCCCCATTTGAATTGAAATTGTCTTCCTACATCCTGTGTTGATGATAGTATCAGTATTTTTGACATGCGTCGTGTTCACTTTCATAGAGGTTTAAAAACCTTTGTACTTTAATGAATTAAAGAACCTTTCAGGTGTCTCATTGAAGGAAGAAGGTATTGAATCAGTATGACACAGACTCGCATGTCAAAATCAGCGGTATTGTTCTCTTAATGTGTGCACATTGTTGCTTGCGGCGTCTGTAGGGCAGTGAGGACGCCAGGTCATCCCAGCCAATGTCTGGCCTCCCCAGCGATGGCTCTCCGCCAGCACAACAGCAGGTTGAGAAAGCTGGTCATACTGGTGGACATATTAACAACAGCCTAACCTGCTCCAGTTCAATCTGCGGCCTTATTTACACTGGTGATAATATGACGTTGTACACATATGGCTTTGAAGGGCATTTTAGTTAAAGAAAGGTAAATTTGATTTTAAAGTGTATGAAAATCAAGATATTGAAATGTTCATTCCTCCTTTGAAGCCAGATGTCAAAAGTCACATATTAAACTTGTGTCAATAGGGCCTTAAATTATGCTGATCTGTGATGCGATAAACAGTTTCATAACACTGCTTTTTTTAACATCAGAACACTAACTAACATATTTTAGATGCTAATTTAGCCAACCTTTTGATATTTTCTCCAATACAGAAATAATCAATTGAAAAGTTGCAAACCGTCATGACTGATCATGTAAAATCAGTAGGTCTTGTGTTGATTGTTCTAACAGTGAAGGACGATTATAGTGTGTTCTTACATGTCCGTGTTCACATGTGCGGATGTTCCTCTGTAATATAACTTAACAATGCTTCTTCTGTTTCATCACAGTGGATGGAGCTTCGGTTTAACACGCTAGCCAAGTGTCCCCACTGCAAAAAAATGTGAGTCCATCAAATCTCTAAATAATTGAGTCAGTTCATAAAGGTCACAGTGAAACACACATTTTACTTGACTGCCATGAAATGTACATTTTCTTTTTTCTTAGGATTTATTTTCAGTCTTTAGATGGACACTGGTTACAAAATAGAATCCAAACATCTTATTAAATAAGAAACCAAAAGTTTGTTTTAGCTCCAATTCATGCATACTTTATATTTAAGCTGTTTATATTTCTTACAGTTGCATTTGTAAAAATTTCTCTGTGAAAATAATTTGCAGACTCTTGAAAAACCTACTTAAGTGTGTAAAATTTTCCTTAGAACATTAAGTCTGCAGTGAGTTTGGTTTAAGTTACATTATTCTTGCCTGGTTTTAGAGTTTAAGACTGTTTATTGTGAATTGCCTCATAGTTATAATGTAACTTAACAAATACTAATGCACGCTTGATGTTCACTGCGAAGAGTGTCAAGAATCTGCAACTTCATACTCATATTGTACAGAAATAAATGGAAACCAATGGCCGCCTAAATCAGTCTGATTACTGAACACAGTAAGCATGGTTTGTAAAATGGTTAATAATGATGTAAAGGTTTAAATTATTTGCAGAAAATGGGCTTAAACATGCAAATTCACTGTTATGGTCTTTAAAAAGGGTGCTGCGTAGGTTTAAGCCATAAACTAGTCCAAATACAAATCCTCATGTGACGTCACTGTAGTTTTTTGGAAGGGACTTTTTGTAGCTTTAATTTTTCACTCAGTGCCATCTTGTTAGTAGATGGAGCCAGAAAAATCTAGATTTAGGCAGTATGGTGGAGCTGCAGTTAGGTGACCACCGCAGTGTTGGCTCTTACAAGACCTGTCACATTAAGGTGAACATGACCTGATATATCCAGCTTTAAAGCCCTTAATCTTAATCTTACCAGAACACGAATTAATGTACATTAGAGGAAGCAGAGTGTTTTAAAACACTGACTTTCTGTAGAACAGAACTTTCCACTTCTGCATTGACATCAACTCTCAGCTATTTGTGGTTTGGTATGGCACAGCTCGTCATACATGTGAATACTTTTAACTTTCAGCTCCTTGGCTCTCGTTGCTGGAGAGGTTTATATGCTTACTTTATGGATAAATTAATTTTAATTAGATGCCGCCCTTTAGAGGTCTGGATTTTGTAGTTCTCGGAAGGAGAGGGGAGGAGAAGTAATGGAGGCTAATCTGGATGTGTGACAGGAATCAGAGCTTGGCCTTAATACATGTAATGGCAATGGGATCGGAGGTTCGCAGGGTTGAGAGGTGGTGGGAGGGCATCGAAAGGTGTGTCTGAAAGAGATGGTTCGGACAGTATCTACTGCAGGCAGACCATCTATCTTTTCCCATATCTCTGTATCTGTCTCCATTCTGGTCTCTGTCTCGCTCTGTACCTCTTCTACCATCTTCACCTTTATTTCTACCTTAAAACATTACATTGCAGACAAAGAACTTGGTCTCTTCTCCCAAAGCTGTACAAATTAAACATGTGTGAGACAAAAATGGATATCTCATCTGGATACACAACTCAAACCTTTTCTGCTAATCAACCCATAAGAAGTCAGCAGAGATCAAGGGTATATACGTGCAGTCCTATATTGAGCAGTTTAACACACCATGGACGTTCTGTTTCACCAAAATTGCATAACAAACAAAGCTTATACTCTTCTGGGAGAGCATTAAACTATTAAATCTTTTTTTAGCTAATGGTAACAATAATTATCTTTGACTCTCCATTTCTGTCTTTCCCTCTATCTGTATCTGTTTCCATCTTTTTAGCTCTCCCATCTCTGTCTTTCTGTCAGAGAAAAAAAAACAGAAATCAAGTGACAGTTGAAGTAACATGGACTCATGTGGTGATTTTACCATAATGCGTGTAGGGAACTGATACCTTTTGGTGTAGTAGCACCTTTTCAGAGGAACACCACCCAACTACATTAGTAATGTGTTGTAGTTTTAGCTGTTTTTCCAGTCAGACTGAGACTGTTGATCCAGTCTGGTTAATTCTGGTTTTGCAAGTGATGTTCATTTGAAAAGAATCCCCAACTCCATATATGGTCACAGGTTAAATGAATGAGATGGTCGGTGGTACAAATGTAAACATTGAGTTGAACAAAGAGGAAGCGTGAAAACAGGAGGAGAATGTTTAAGATGAAGCAAGAGTAGGTAAGAAATCAGGTGATCAGGCTCCCCTAAGCCACCTGAATACCAGCGATTCCTGAAGAATGTTTGAGTCCCGTCACATGAGGGGCATGTGAGAGCGGAGAGGGGGAGGAAAGTAAAGCAAGCCGTTGAGTTGCATGTGACCGGCCTCTGGCGCTTTCATGTGGAACTTAAAAACACAAAGAGAGAGACTTTTGGCTTGCAGGATTGTCGTGTGGCTGTAGAGTGAGATCACTGTAGCAAAAAAGGATGAGACAAAGAAAGTATCAGGCCCATCATGCAGACCATTTCAACCATATCATACAATGTGTCCATCAGGCTCCTGTGTTAAATTTTATTAACTTATACAAAGGTAAAATATATTCAAGGTAAATTTTAAGTTCAAGTAGTTTTGTCATTCCAACCATAACCACATAAAAATACACACAAGAATGAGATGCTGTGTCTCTCAGGGCCAGAGTGTAAGACAAACAAAACACAAATATCTAAAATGTATTCTGCATGTTAAATGTCTTTCTGCCCTGAACCTCTCTAACAGTCTCTCCTTGCATGCTGGCCTTTAAAAAAGTATTTTGCTTCTCTTCTCAATCTGTTTCTGCAGATCTTCTGTTGGCAGTGCGCTCCCTAGAAGGCGCTGTTGTGCTTATATAACTATAGGAATGATCTGCATTTTCATTGGAGTGGGTCTAACAGTAAGTAGGCTTCTGTCTTTGTCTGGTTTGTGTTGTTTGTACTTTTTAATGTATGAAAGTAACAATTTATATGTTATTTGTATAAAGCGCTTCTCTGTGACAGCATTTAGCAGGAAGTATCAGACACAATAGTAAACAAACACAAGAGGATAGTGACAAAAGAGAAACAGAGTGGGAGTAGAAGTGAGTCATGAGAAGTCTTTTTTTAAGCAAGACAAAAGTCGGCAGCCATGCTAGCAGCTCTACGAGGCTGTGCAGGTAAGCATGTTGAGCAGGTATAATGTTTAAAATGTTCACTATCTGAGTTTAGCATGTTAGCATGCTAACAATTAGCATTAATGACAAAGGATGAAGGGATTGTCATTCATTTGCATTTATTTTGTCATGAACCAAAGTATTGCATTGTAGTTATAGTTTAGTATAGATTATATTTTGTATAAAAAACACACTCAAAACCACATATGTGAACCTCATCGTAGTGCTAGAGGAAATGTCCGGGGATCACCAAAGTAAGTAGGATTCATCTTCTGGGGACCGTGAATGTCTGTGCTAAATTTCCTGGCAACCCATCCAGTAGTTGTTGAGATATTTTAGTCTGGACTAAAGCGGTAGACTGACCGATGGGCAGACAATGCCATCCATAGCACCACGCCGCTAATATGGCTAATAATGTCTGAGATCTGGAAATATCCAGTAGACACTGGTTAGCGGACCTGAGAGTAAATTACTATATGAGCACAACAAGTAATATACACATGTGATTTGCAGTGCAGAAAGAATTAAAAAAATGTATAAAATGATATAAAAAGAGATATAAAGTGACAAATCTTGTGTAGTGGTTTTGCACCTACATTGCTAGACATCAGTCGCACTTTGGCCTGTGAAGCCACAGGACCGTTCAGTAAACAAAGGCTGTATTTGTACAAACAACCACATATTATTCAGTTTTTCACCATATATGAGTCGCATCAGGATTTCACAACTTGGTTTAATCATATTAGAATCATAATCTTTATAATCATCTCATTGGATTGTAGTCCTCAATATTGTAATTTAAAGTTACTGAACTTGTTTGCATTTTTCTGCAATCTTTCTGATGAAGTGGATCCTTGTCTGACAATACTGATAGTATTACTAATATTCTGAACCACAGTGCTCATCTGCCTTTGAATGAAGTGTTTGTGAAATGCAGTGAAATGTAATTTAGTTCACTTCTTTCTGCAAGATATTCTTGGTGTAAACTTCTGACCCACCTTCTCTTTCTCTCCTCTGTATTAACAGGTTGGTACTCGGGGCTTTGCCAGTCGTTACAACGCCACCTATGTATCCTGGGCATTCGCCTACCTGCTGGGCCTCATCTGTCTGATACGAGCCTGCTACTGGGGCGCTATCAAAGTCAGCTACCCGGAGAACAGCTTTGCCTAGAGTGGGTTCGGCATGGCGTGGCCCTGCACGGCTGGAAGAACAACCCCCACTTTTAATTTTATCATCTTGTTCAGATTTCAAAGTGGTCATGTTCAGTGGAGTGGAACGTCTATAGAGTGTCTGGACAGGAGTGTGTTGAAGAGTGTATGATGGAGATGTATCTTGTTGTGTCTGAAATGTTTTGACTCACTGAACACACCTAACGTATGTCGATCAATCCTCCTACTAGTCCACGAGGACTCAAATCCCGCCCAGGTATTTCAGAAATCCTCCAAAATACAGAATCAAGAACTGCGAAACTTCAGAAACTGATTTTTCTTGGTGAATGCCAAAATAAGCTTGGTGATTTAAAAATAATAGTAACTGGCTGGATTTGTTCTTTCTGGACCAGTTTTGTTTTTGTTGTTGCCCGACTAACATCATGGTACCCACTTGATTTCTTTTGTTACTGACCAGACCAAAATGAGACAACCTCTGAAGAACCGTTTGCCCATTGCACTACGACTATATGCAATTGTATGTGTTGTTTTGCTGCTAGTTAACTCCGGCTACAGAAAGCTGCATATCCATACTGTATTGTAACTATTTACCTTGCCTGTGTACACTGACATAGTATTGCTATATGATTTTAACTCTTGAAATGATTTTTAAATACCCATGTGTGCCAACTTTGCTGCCCAGTATTAGTCAAGAAGAGCATCAAATCAACAGGAGCTTGTTTTCGTTTTTTATCACAGTGTTAATTCTTTGTGCCATGCAGCTTTTAACTCACTACAGCAATAACCCTTTTAGTTACTTTGAACCCTACCTGCAGAACCGTCCCAGTGTTCTTCACTGCATTTTTGTTGCCTTCTGACTAGTGGAAAATGAAAACATAGTGGCTTACATTTGCAATGTTGACTTGTTTATGTTCTGTCACAGAGGTGGTGTGTTTTCTGTGCCACAGAGGGAGCTGAAGCGTACGATGTTCCTGTCTTTGCTCCTTCTGCCTGTGAGTTAGAATGTAAATCCTCCTCCTTCCCTTCGCTGTCTGACCTCCAGTGAACTCTGTGCTAGCTAGAATCGCTATAGGCTAACTCAGCATTCTGTCTCTTGACCAGTGGGCACAGTCCTAACCTTGTTTTGAATGTGATGATGATGATGATGATGATGATGATGATGATGAAGCAGAAAATAATATAAAAAAAAACTTGTACTACTACTGTAACTTGAACTGTACATAGGTCAAATTCAGGACTTTGAAAACTGTAGTGAGAGGTGGAAGAAGAGGGTGGCTCGTGGGTCTTTCTAAAAATGATAATTTATCAATAAAATGCAGAAACTGCCTGTATTGTTGTGTTTGCTTGTTGGCTGTGATGTTTCAGACTTACCACATTTGTTTCCATTTAAGGCTACTTTACTTCATATTTCTACTTCAGTACAATCTATCTATCTATCGGTCTGTCTATCTTCATTTTCAATAATAACATGATGATCTTATAACATATATCTTATATACATAGTATATCATAAATTTGATAGTATAATACTGTGGGGACATTACCAATTTTAAATGGAGGGCTAAAACTTTGAATATTTGTATATTGTATCAGTACTACAGATACGTCAAGTTCAGTTTTTCGTGTGTGCATGACGGAAACACTAATGTGCTTTAATACATCATGATATGCTCAAAAGTCAAACATTTGCTTGGTTCTGTGTCTTGGGGTGACAATGGAATGCATGCATGGAAATAACTGCTGCAACAACGGAGACAAAATATATTGCATTTTAACTACATGACTTTTAATAAATCACAAGTGAAGGTTCTTGACATTTGAATAAAATTCTTAAGGTGGCAGAGTGATTGTGATAGTAGGAAGAAAGCATAGTTTCATGCTCAGTTCAGATTGAGCTATCAGAAATACATCCTGGAAGAACGCATGCTGGAGATGAGCAAATATCAAAGTTAGTGACAAGGTGTGGCTGAAAGTGTGTTTCAGTAGTTCCTGTGAAAAATGGAAGTAGAGTAAAATATTTTATACTCACACACAGTGGATGGAGGTGAACCACCACCATCATCATTCATAGCCATCAAGGCGCTCTGACATTGAGCTATTACTCCCTCTGTAATGCGTTGAAAAGAATTAAGGTGAACCGATATGTGTGCAGTTGTGTGTCCTCGATGTGTGCGGAGTCCATGAAGGGTGATGACAGCGGTGAAGGACAGTCGGCTGAACCCTGTTTATTATATGAGCACTAGTCTGGTTAGACAAATCTCTGCTATGACGTTCTGACACTTTAGATTATCCATTTTTCCTGAGAGGTGATGTCGCTGATTACGTGTCCCGGGCTAAAATCATTGAGAGGAAGATCTTGGCCTGGGCTCTAAAAGTTCAGCGTCTTAAGATTTACATCATTATTACGCTAAATTGATTGTGAAGTTAAAACCAAAAAATAACATGTTATGGAGCAGTTTTTAATTATTTACAGGTTGCAAATATGTGAAGGTATCATTTACTAGCTTAAGTTACATATAAATAAACCCAGTTCTACATGTATTAAATGCTCCTTCTTATTTGTGTTCATTAGTTATTTTGCAATAATATAATACTGAATCCTATTATATGTGATTCAAATGCCTTCTATTGCTATACCCTGGGCATAATTAATTTGTATTCAGATGCTCTGTGTGAATTTCACAATGAAAGATCGGTGTACACCCAGTCCACAGACTCTTTATCCTCCACTGTTTATTCCAGTGTCCTATGTGATGAGAGTCGATCGATCGTCTTCTTGTTTGGTTGTAAAAACAGAATAATAACCATGAGTGATAACAACTGAGATCAGGACTGACACCGTACAGTCATTACAGCCATTTTGTAACCAGTCAGCTTGAGTGAACTGAGTAAGTGTTCATTTCTCTATTACACCCACACACGTATTTTCACGTAAGTTGCGTAATTAGACCTTAGACAACTTACCCTGTCGTTATTGGCAGATATTTTGTCTGTTAGGGCTCCACTGAACATCAATCTGACCTGAAGTCTAATCAACCACAAGAATTGAAAACACGTGTCTGGGTACGCAGGGCCTTTAAATATTTTTCATCAAGCTGTTGTCCTTCATTTAATGATCTCATGTGATTACTTCATGTATAATAATGATGCATTTAATTAGTGGTCATATTTCCTGTCCATTAAAAAAAACAGAATACCTCTCAGCAGCCGGTTCTTTTATCGCTGCAGTAGTGCTATGTGTCCACAAGGTGATGCCATTGGCAAACATGTGAGTGTGCTTTGGTCTTGCATACAAACATAGAAGAGACCAACAGTGAAAAATTTGTCCATTAAAACCTATTATTCTAGCCATTATTATTTTAAGTTAAATCATCTTGACTCTGCAAACAAACTGGTGGGCTTAGGAATAAATTAGGCTATCCATCCCTGATGCTTGTGAGGGCACAAATTTCATATTTGGAACAAATAGATCACCTTTTTGCAGACAAATAGACAAACAAACCAACAACCAGGGGTAAAACATGAAGGTACCTTCTACATAAAGAGTGAGAAAGAGATACACATAGCGTACACAACAATATATATTGTCTTTATTTATAACTAACATATTTTTATCTCAATTTGACACATTAAATACAGAAACAACAGACAATGGTTTAATGAGCTCCCCAGAGCTGCTACAATTGATACAATTATATCTGTCCCTCCCTCTCTTCCTCTCTCTCTCTCTCTCTCTCACACACACACACACACACACACACACACATCCACACACATCCACAAACGCACAGAGCTCGCTGTGTCACGCACACTCATTGCTCGCTCTGCCTCACATGATCTACCCTGGGCAGCAGCTGATGTCATGTCAAACACAGTGATGATGTCAGATCATCAGATGGGTTTCTGTCTGACAAGGTCATTGCTTTAGGACGTCAGAGTGTCATCTAGGAGTGTAAACAAAACACACACACGGGCTATTTCAGCTACCACCTAAGTATGAAGGAACATGGAGGTCATAAAATCGATACTAATCACCATGAAATCACCATGAGTTGTGTTGAGTTAGTGTGTGTGTGTGTGTTAATGTGTGTGTGTGTGCACGCGTGCTGCTGTGGACTTCCTGATGTGTTGACAGTTGGCTGTTTGCTCTCTGCACCCATCAGTGATGATCTGTGAAGGGTGCTCGCCCACTTTCAGTTGTTGTTGAGGACCCACCATGAGGCTGTGGAGGAGACGAAGGAGAAGAAAAAACATTCACTGACCCCCCAAAATGACCCCAATCAATTAGACATTGAGTGCGCTCTCCTCTGTGGGCTGTGTGTATTTTGTGTATTTGACAAATGTGTTCAGCACTGCCCTCTGCTCTGCTTGTGGGTGGTCATGTGAAGCTGGTAATGATGCTTGAGAGAATGAACATCAATTTATTGTAATAATGCAGGAAAAACAACAGAAAGACAATTGGTTGGGACATGTGTACTGGGAAAAAATGGTAAAAACTTGCCAAAAACATATTTATTATGAATGAAAAGGAGGGAAATCCAACGTTTGATTTTATTTGGCAAAGATGGACGAGTGACATGATTATCTGGCTGTAAAATGTCCTTTTACATCATTAGCTTTACAGCTCAAAACAGTATTTATTCAGTTTGACAAAACATACACACAAAAAAACAACAATAAAATGAAAAAAATTCAATGCAATGCATTTCATGGCCTTCATCCAGAGTTGCTCAGTTGTCGGTGTTTACAATATCTATAGCTATATATTGGTATCTTTTAAAAACTTTGGCATCCTGACTTGAATTTAAAAATTAAGTTCCAAGGGTTTGAGGAGCATTTGTCTGCATGCTTTGTGATTGTTGACAAACCTACCGAAGTGCACCTGCAGAGTTTACCTTTAAGAAGTGTGAGATCAGTTGAAAATGATCTCATGAGATGTTACAAGTTTGTGTGTGGTGTGAGTTGAGAATCAGAAGGAGCTTTAATGAATGTTCTTACCAGGAACCAACATGGTGGTTACAATCTCAGGAGTTTCCAGGAAGTCCACGTTCCCCCTCTGGAAGGTCTTACTGTAGTTGGTCTGCAGGTGACTGGGCAGAAGAAACAACAAGATTCACTTAATGATTGTGAATAAAACATGAAATTACAGGAAAATATGAACAGTTTTGTATTCGGTCAATAGGATAAAAAAAAGTGATGAAAAGTAGCCCATATGTGCAGAAAAAAAAGATCTTATGAATAAGCGGAACTTATTATATCCATGTCTCTGTTTCGTATGTTACATTATTGGACATTAGAAATGTATTGTTGTAGCCTGTTGGGGACATATCCTGTGCACTATACTGCATTTCCCTGTATGTTCAGATGCTGTTTTGTATCTAACATCGAGAGAATTCTATATAAACAAAATCTTTCTCCATTAGGTATTTACATTATTTTATCTTCCCCCTCTGAATATGATTATTTATCCTGAATGTCCTGGCAGCAGATTTCATTTCTACGAAGGATGCACAAATGTCAGATCAAATATTGACATTCCATCAATATGTGTATTTAGGCTATATGAGTGTATGCAATTTGGTACCATTGAAACATTTAACCTCATTGAATGTTTACTATGGAAAATAACAAACTAGACATGGCATTCTGCAGACTAAGTATACCTTGGATACAAAATATAACATGTCAAGTCATCAAGACTAATAATAAACCTGATATGTTATGACCACAGAATCTCAGTATATTCCTTTTCATTCCCATTAATTCTGCAATTATTCCACATTTCTGCCCCACTGAGGTTCCTGTCATACTGACAACTTTGTTTTTTCTCATTACTTTCCTTATAGCTTCACAGAGTACACTAAACGCAGCGTGAACCAGACCTTCTCTCAGAGTTCAAGCTGTGCTAAGAAAATTATTTGAACAGGCCACGGTGCATTAGTCATGATGCATATGTTGCAGGCAAATACTTACTTCTTCCAAACGTTGTTGTGTTCCCAGAATTCGTAGAGAATGAAGCGTGATTCATTTGCCAGGCGCTGAACTGCGATGCTGCCAAATGCAAAACAAGAGAGAGCACAAGTCATGCAATCACTAATTAGTGTGCTACATCATGTCCCCACAGCCTCTCTGTCTGAACACTTTCCCACACTCTGACTAAGTAAATCTGTCAAATAACACTTTCTGTGGATCATCCTCAAATGATGATTATATAGCGTTTTGTAAGAGGTTTTGGTCTCATTTGAACTTGAAAATGATCAAACATGACTGACTCTTTAAAGAAATAATCATGACAAAGGATGTAAATGTCACGCTGTCCTTCCGGCTACTGGATTTTGTCTGAAACCAAAGTGACAGTTAATGTGAAAGTTTTTTTCCCCCCTGCTTGGGTTGAATTTTACCATGAAGCCTCAGCAGTGACAGAGCTAATGTTTAAAACGACCCAGTTTGTTGCTGTCTGGTGCTACACTAAAGCCAGAGCACATTTTTACAGGGGACGCATTTTACAGATGACCGTATTTCTATTTTAAAGTTTCATTATTAATTCAGCTTTGTTCATAATCTTATTGCGATTTCTCAAATTTCTCTAAATTTAGACATTTAAACATTTAGAGACTCTGCCCTCTAGATTCTTAATGTGATTTATATTAAAAAGGTCAGTGCTCTAAACTTTGAGCTATCCATCGTGCTACAGATACAGTAAGCACAAAGATTTAATGTTTTTTTTCTGTAAGTGAAACGCTGCTCATGTCTATGTAGTGGAACAACGGTGTGGATTTGTGCATTTTATGTTAAATAAATTTGGAGCTACTCCAAATTCCTCCGTTCCTCTCCCAGAGAGGCGCAGGGGGTTGGAGATCAACTTTCAACGGAATACAAGGGAGACCCCAACGAAGGGGGGGTGAAAGTTGCTTTCTCTAAGTGCTATCCCTGACCATAAAACTGGCACCTTTTTGATTCCGAAGCTGATAACGCAGGGCCTGACTGTTAAACTGAAAAAGGGACACGAACCAGCGATTAGCATTTCCCTGAACAGCCTATCAAAACTGGCCCCCCACATGTAACCGTGGCAACTGACCTTGCTCTGTGTTTCATTACCCCATCAAAGGGATACCCCTGTCTCACCCAAGTAGTGACATAACCCAGGAAGCCGAACTTTAAATTACCAAAGACTGCAGTCTCCAAAGACTCAAAGCATTTAATTAAGTTTAATTAAATCTTTAGTTACCTGATTACGTTTGCCTCTATTTGAGTAGTTATGTTGACATGTTGTTGCTATCTGTTGTTGATATTAGTGCTGAAAAGAATCTAAATAAGTTACTTTTGCAGTGTTTTTATTTTCAGCAAGACACTCCCTCATCTAATGTAATCAATGCTTGTTCATAATACTTTCCTACAAAATTCCTTTAGAAATGATGATAAAGAAATGTTTTACTATACTCTTAATCGCCAGCTTGAATTTAAGGATGAATCAACAATATTCCCCGGTTCCTAAAGAGAGATGATCTTGGATTAATCTAAGCTTTCCTCATGTAACCTGAACCGGAAATTTTTTTATTATAATACGTGCAAATAGATTTTCTTTTCTTTTAGACATTAAGTTTAGAAAGGCAGTCCCTTGGGAAACCTGAAACGCCCTCTGGGGAACCACGCCCCAGGCAACGAAAGAGCGACACGCGACGTCGTTCACTCTCTTCTCTTCTCTCTCCTCTCTCTCGGCTCTCTGCCCTCTGGACGCTTCGACACGCGTCTGACGGGCCTCGCCAAGCAACGCCCTCAGAGTCGACCGGCCAGCCCTTTGTTCGCTTGAAGCTACACACGTGAAATGCCGCGACATCAATCTGCCCCTCAGTTTGTTTTATTTTCTTTCTTTCTTTTGTTTTGTTAAAGTTATCAGTCCGTTAAGTTACACTGGACTAATTCAGGAACGACCAAGTTCCATTTTAAGCTTTTTCGTCGAGCCAACTTCACCGAGGTCAGACCAAGCCACATGGTCTCGCCAGCGGCAACGAAGGAAACCTGAAAACAGCCGAACTGACAGAGGAAGGACGGCGTTTTCTTCAGTCAGACACTGAGAACCCCGGAGAATCCCTAGCAAAAAGCCAGGATTGGGCAGCTAGTGTGGGACCCATGCAACAGGCCAAAGCAGGCCGACAAGCCGTAAGACCTAACCAACATTCTGTGGTCAGAGATTTCCTTTTAACTCCTAAACTCATAATGTTAGCTTACTTTCATTAGTTCTCCTCTGCCGTATGAGTCAAATGCTTCCCACAATCGAACCTCCATTTCTCATTGTTCAGCAATTGTTTATTTTTACCTGTATTTAACTACCCTTTATATCGCATTAGTTAGAGAATAAATTCACTGTAATATAATCAAGAACTGTGTGTGTTGCCTATTTCTACGTCCCTGCCAAGAGAATTGACCCTTTAGATATGAGTCTGACTGACTGATTTAAGATAATTGAGCGATTATTAACTGATCACTAGTAATAATTGTATAATTATTATTAAAAGCTACCTAGAGGTCCGGAGACTCTAGGATTATAACAACTCCGGTGGTGCCCTGGAACGAGGAATATGGTTGATTTTTATGAATATTAAAATTCATAATTGGGTATTAATTCTCATAAATTTATTAAAATGTATAACTAAATTTAAGCCTGCTACATCTACAATTCCTTAAAGATTACTGATGTCTTGGTAGTTAATGGATATTCTGTCTGTGTTCTCAAAAATAATATATGTCAGTATCTCTCTCCCCTATTTTGTGTCTCTTCACTATCAGATGTCCAAAAATAGTCATGACTTCCATGTTCATGTCTGATTTTCCTCCACTGAAAAATGACTTCCTCTCTCCTTATGTTTGGATAATACCCACAGCATGTTAAAGATGTGCACTTTCATTTGCAGAGAGCAATAAGGCATCTAAAGAAATAAGACGTATTTTATTCTGTATCCATGTCAAGGCATTTAATGTACTGAAAATGCAAGAAACATATTCAAAAAATGTTTCCATCTGAATAATAATACCAGAAAAGCAAATGTGCTACTACATTAGACCACAGAAAGAGCAACAGAGGAGGGAAGCCTCTTCCAGGATGAACATGCAATAGATCTTGATGATACACTAACTAAACAATAATGGTTGCATTTAGTTTTAAATTATCTATCTCGGTTGTGTTTTACTTTTTCTTTTGGGGTATTTCTCATTCGCCTCTCTGTAAAACCCTTTGCAAAAAACTAGACAGACTGAAAATATCATAGAGTAAATCCCGTAGACAAAGTGAACAAAGAGAATATAAACTGACTGTAGACATCCAGTCTGGACGCAGGCACACTCCATGTACTGTCTGAGAGCCAAACGAAACTCCTCCAGGTCCTCCTCCAGCACAGAGAGCTGCCTCTGGACTATCAGGATGTGCTGTGAAGACAAAACACATGCGCAAACATGTAAAGGCACACAAAGTCAGAAGGTCGGGATTTGCCTCTGGTGGGGACGGAGTTGGGCGACATTCAGAAATCTTCTGGCAGGGTTCCACACTGACTCAGTCTGTTACCAGAAAACACGACTAACGCAGAACTGTAAGATGCACACTGGGAACTTTTATTATATGATCTATAATACCTATAAGTAAGTGTCCTGGCATCTGGACAACCAAGAACAGCTAAGAATACATATTTGCCCTCTTTTCTTACACTTGGTACCTGATGGAGGAAAAAAAACTGAAGCCTGTTGTACGAAGGTGTGAACAGCAGGGAACAAGAACCAGGAGGAGGACCTGGTGTAATCATGATAAGAGAAAGCCTGCTAATCATTTCCAGCGGCTGATGAGGAATTGTTGACAGAGGCAGAGAGGCTGATGAGAACAGGAAGTGAATGGTCGGCCTAAGGTACGCTGTTCGCGTGTGTGCGTGTGTGTGTGCAATTATTAAAACACCTCAGGACTCTCTCAGTGGCTAATTTTGGAGAAACACACTCACACAAACCAGGAGACACATGCACTTGCGCATGTAAACACTCACACACAAACACCCTTACATATCAGTGTTGTGGGTCGTTACTGGTTTTCTTGTCATGGCACATTTGTTCCCTGTAACATACTACTATTATACTACTACATTATACTAATTATATATTGATTAATTCACCCACAAGCTGACATACCTGCATTAAGCTAGTGATGAGACATGACAGTGCCATGTAATATTCATATGCATGGTTTCATTTGTGCTACAGTGATATGATACTTCTAGTCTACATATTGTGATAATGACCATTCCAATAAAAAACTGTGTGGCTTTCCCAGATCCTAATTCCCTCCAGCTGTTCACCTGTGATACCCTCATATATGCTACGTGACCACTGATTACTTAATTCCCTGCATATGCCTCCTGGTGCGCAGGTGGATCAAATTTGACTACAACAGAATCTATTTGGTTTTTGAACTGGTGGCTGGAAGACACTTCGTCGTCTCGAGCTAGAGTAATACATTTTTACATATAAAATATCACGTGCCACCTCATGTTTTTCAACATTATTTATGGGGGGGGCAATGCTTTACAAATCAATTTATAAAATAGTTTGTTTTATGATTTGTCCAATTACATATGCTCTATGAGACAGGAGATTTACTTTTCAGGTCCTCACCACACAATAAACAGTGACCTCATTCATTTATGGTTGAATTTTTATGGTTATGGTATGCTTTGTGTTGTTTCAAACAAAGTTTTTTGGACATTTTGTTTAAATAGCCTGGAGCAGAATGAGGCACGGTTGGATTATACTGTCATGGTAGTAATTTTGAGTTTTTTGATTTCCTGTTTTATTTTGTTAAATCTGTCCTCATGTGTCTTTATCACTTCCTGTCCTTGTGTTGATTATTGTTTCCACCTGTGTCTCGATATCGCCACCCCTCTTGGGTCCTGAAGTGTGTTTCTCCAAATTCATCTCTTGTGAGATCATCTTTGGTTGTCTGTTTAGACAACCCACGCTCTTGTGTTTCTCTGTGTGTTTTCCTCTCTGCCCGATTTATTGGACTTTGGATTATTCACCTGCGCCTTACTGGATTTGTTTGCCTCTATTCTGGCCTGCCACATGCACTGTAAGTACTGTACCCTTTGGACCAGTCATCTCTTCATCGGTTACAGTTAGTCTAGAGTGCACAACGTGATATCATGGAATGACATAATAAATTGCACGTGTTTAAGGATATTTCCGCATTTTAAGGTTTTCGCGCCATTCAGACTGCATTGACTTCTATTGTCCAGAAACAGCGTGTTCAAGCAACACAAAGGAGGTTAACCTTACTTGCTACTTGCAGCTGTAGGGTTAACCGGTCGACATGCATATTTAATTAGTGATGGTTAAAGTTAGCAGTAATGTACATCGGAAGGGGGATGTCAATGCTAGCAAGCTAGCTAGCTAGTTAGCAATGGCAACGATGTAGCATGATAAATTACGTAACATAACCTAACGTAGTAGCTAATGTAAGCAACTATGTAGAATGCTAACAAACGTAATGTAACGCAAATAAAAAACAAAAAATAATGTAATTTTTGTTTCACTCGGGAACCAAACGCCGGACTCCTGGGTCTGGGACCAACTGACTATTCACCCGACCACCCCGTTACCACCTTAGTGTCAGATTTTCCTGGCTATTTATATCGCACACACGCTTTTTAAGTGGTTGTTCAAAAACATTTAAGACCCTTTAGTAGTCAAAGTAGTGAAACATTTTACAATTTTCTGGCAGTGAAGATTGATCCTGTGAGTGTTTGTGATTGTCAGTGAGTCACTCGTCAACTATAGAGGGTTTCTCAGCCATGAAATGAGTGACATGCAGCTTGGGCGGAAATAACAGTCTACCTTTGCTTTGGCAAGTGGACACTGAGGTTAAACAGGGAAATGATAACAAGCACATTGTGTAACCCTAGTTGAAAAAACAGACTCACACCCAACACAAAAACAAGCCTGAAGGACATTTAATTTGGCAGTAGAACACATATAGATAACTAAAGCAAATATATGTCCTGTTATTGAAGTATTTATACTGTAAATATGTTTTAGACTAATAATTATTTGGGTGCATTTATTGGCAATGAAGCGTTGGAGGGTAATAAAAGAGCATACCTCTATGTCTGCTCCCGTATTGACTACAAGCCTTATCTTGTCCAAACTGAATACTGAGCCTTAAACAGAAATGTTACAGATAAAGACAGCGCAAAGGAAGAAGGGGAATACTCCTCCGTCAACTTTCAGCCCTGCTGTTGCTATGACAACCTCTGAGTGGTTATTATCATTGTGGCCTCCCTTTCAGTAATGCTTTGCCACATGAGAGCAAAGTGACACAGTGTGGTCATCACAGCAAAACTGTGGAAAAGTCAGTGGAAGTCAGACAACTACTAACCGATTTGCTCTCCAAGACTTCTTCTTCAACAGGCTCCATACGGATCTCCTGCAGAACAAGAAGCAAATAACCGTGTGACGCCCTAATAGTGACACATTCTGCTAATTCAAGAGAACAAACCTCTGAATTTGCACCCTGTTTTCCACAATCCCTATCAAAAACATGCTACTTTTCTCTCCCCTCAGGTTTATCTTTTAATCCCTTGTGATGATCACGACCCCCAGGTTGAACCACTGATTTACCATTTATTTGTGTGAAATCTATTATGGATCCAAAAAAGTAATTAGATTAACAAGAACAAAACATTTTGCATATCAAAAATGAACTAATAAAATTATAGAAATAATAAGAAATAATTATAATTGGATAGGAAACATAAACAAAAAATAATATAAATACTAAATTAAACTAAAATAAAGCAAAATATGCAAATTATTATAAATATTATATTTAACATAATATCGTCTTTTGTCTTTGCCAGTTTTTACCAACTACACCTTGTTGTCTGGTTCACATTAGATATAAAATCTCTTTCATCACCCATCAACTAAGCATTTTATATTTTTCCCTTCTTTACTTTATGTTTTACTTTGTACATATATGTTGAATTTTCAGTGTGTGGGTTTATTCTGTGCTCTTGCTTCACTGCTGCAAAACCACCTGCCCTTTGGGGACAAAGGAAGTGGCTGATTGGTTAATTGATCACATAAGATAAAGGATCAAACTGAAATAAATCAAGTTAATTAACAGTCAAAGCTTTTCTGGGTTCACAAGAAAAATTTTACAAAATATTTCCTGCTATGTTTAACACTTGCATATAGCAGCTGTGGGAGTTTGTGTGCAGCTGATATTTCCTGTATACTGTACATATGTGTATGTGTTTGTCTGTAGGAGGGTGTTGTTGAGTTGAATTCATTTGTTTGTTGTATGTTGAGTCCACCTGCAATGATTTCTGGTTAATCTGAGAGAGCAATGTAAAGACCAGATGGCCAAGATGGTGCGAGGAGACAGACGAAGATAAAAATAACAGTAGCTGAAAAGAAAAGAAAAAGGAGAGGAGAGCACAGAAAGGTTGAAAGAAAGGAAATCACCTTTTGCTCTAGGCGGTCGATAAGCTTCTGCAGTCTGTTGACCTGGATCATCCACTGGCTGTCTTCATCATAAACACCTAGTGGAGAGGCAGAGAGGATGGATTTCAGAGGGAAGGAGTAAACAACAAAGGTGAAGGGATGAAAGCTGCAGCATACATTGGCCGTATTTTAAACACATTTTCCGCATTTTCTGCATTGATTGTTTCAAGTGAACACTGAATAATAGTGGCGGTGTGCCAGAAGGCATTTCGAGGTTTCCTTTCATGTATTGCGAAACGCAACCACGCCAATCAATATGAACGCTTTGAGGCCTGTAATCAAAGTTTATTGACGCTCTGCAGTCGTGTCACAAATCTCCCAGAACTGCAGCTGCTGTCATAGTGGAGGTGGAATGGAAAACTTACTGTGTGCAAACAATAAAAAAACCCAAAAATTTAATTCTAAAATTTTTAGTACACACTAAAAAAGTCACAAATCACCTGAACCAGCTGCTCAAAGAAAATTATGGGTGGTGGTAAACGTTTGCTGATTTTCCTGTCTCTTTGTCTGTTTGATATGCATCGGTGCACGTATCATTTCCCGGTACAAACAGGCAAAAAGATTGATTTATTATTAAGATTTATTTCTTGTCTACTAACTGCAAAAACAGCATACTATGAAATTGAATACATACTGTAAGTAATATGGATTTGGGACACAACAAGACAACCACCCAAGGTGACCGCATACTGCAGTTAGCTATAGGCTGATTTTGATATATCACAGCAGGAAAACCGCAGGCGTAAATAACAATATTATTGACGGCTGAATTCCATTTAGCTGCTTCACTTTCAGGGTCCTGGTGTTGTTCATGCTGGCTCAGTGTCACGGCTTACTGGGACACTTGAGTAGAACAGAGCTATCGTTAATGTGATTAGCAACACCTTTGCTTTTCCTGCTGCAATAAGTCAAAGTGTCTGGTGTGTGAGGTCTACATCAGTAAATTTATAGGATTTATTTGAAAAATGTCTTTCTTTAGTTCATTTAGTTCTTTAACACAATCTGTTTAAACAGCTTTTGTTGAAGCAATATTATGGATCCAACCAGAGTTATGGTCAGAACGCTGGGATTACCTGGCTAATGAGTATAAGCATATTACAAATAATCATGTTTAGGCAAAAGCCTTGGGACTGTTTAATGTAGGTACTAAGTTGATTTATGTTTGAACTGAAGGTAAAATTATGTCTGGACCCATAACTATATTGGGATGAATTGGGACAAATGAATCCAAGAGCTGGAAATCTTCCTTATGGCTACCAGATGCTGCCTCATGACACTCATGATTCCTCATTGGATAGTTCACAGATCAGTATCAGGTGTTCATAGGGTTATATTCAATACCTCTCTAAACAAATAGCAATCGTGTCAGTAATAATACAATTGAATCCAAAGCCCAACAAAAATAGTTTTCATCCTTTTAACTTCCATTTGCATCAGGAGTAAAGGAGTCTCTGTGGTCATTTCTGTATTCATTTTGGTTTAATGCTTTTTCTGCTGCCGAATACTGAGGAAGAATTCTGTCTACTCTTTACGCCGTGTGCAGTTCCAGTGCCCTACATGAGAGAAAGTGTATGCTTGCAAGCAAGGCATCAAAATTCCAACAAGCATCAACAAACGGCAGACTGGTGCACTTCTACATCACAAACTAGCCCTCAGAAAGTGTAGACCTCCATTAAGCCCAGTCCTCTATGACATGAAAATGATGAATGAATATCAATATACCTAGATATATTGTATTTTCAAAACTGTCAGAATTACAGTATGTCAAAATGTGGTTGTGGCTAGCTGAAGCCTCTTCGTCTTTGTGTATCCGCCCTGTGATTTTTATCCGCTCCAAAATGTAATGACGTCTTCCTTTGCCCATGCTACAGCTTTCCACCAAGTTTCATGACAATCCGGCCAGTAGTTTTTCCGTAACCCTGCTGACAAACAAACAAACGGCACCGAAAACAAGTCCTCCTTGGTGGAGATAACCTGGGAGTGCTTGGCTAATTATCTAACAATATAGCTGCTGGTGAAGATGTGTGTTTGTGATTAGTGATTCTCGTCCTTACAGTGAAAGTGTAATTTCACTCACAGCACATGGTGAATGGAGATTGAGGTTTTACAGTCAGCTAAACATGCACATCCCCCCGACCAAACCTCCACCTGAGCACCAGCGACGTGCCAGAGCATTCAGTGGCTTTGGATCGACGCACCGGAATGCACAACTCTCCTCTTCAAGCTCTCTATCTATCTCTCACTCCAGTTTCTCTCTCACACCTATGACCTCCCCTCCCCTTCTGAGCTCGGCCCTCTGGCCAGTGGAGACACACTGACTCTGGCTGAGCAGCTTTTTTTTGCTGATGGCAGTTTTAAGACAACATAACGACAGTGGACCTGAGCACAATGAAATTTCCTAAACTTAGAAAAATGTTGACAACATACAGACTGAGTGAACACAGCCTGGCCATAGAAAAGGATCGCCACAGACAGAGCTGGCTACCAGTGTGACAGAGGACAGATAAAGTCAGAGCTGCACTTTCTAACCTCATGCTAAATATAAAACAGACAAAGACGAAGACAAAAAAACTTCGCAAACATTTCCCAAATATACCCCAAATTCGAATTCATATCAGACACACAGAAACTCCCCTATTTACTGGGAGAAATGCCCAAATGTGAAATAATTGCTGCAAAATATGTCTCCCCATGCCATGAAGTGAGGACAACCAGTGGAAACTCGGACAGAGAAATAATTGTACAAATTTTCCGATTATTATTATTTTGATTGTTTAATATTTTAGTAATTGTACTGTTTTTAAATTTCACATTTGATACTGATTTCTTTAAAAAAAATATTATTATTATTTTTTAATAAATGCAATAAAAGACCACTCATGTATTGGGGGGTCCGGAAACCCGTCAGTATCTGCCATCTGCCCTGTACAGCGAAAACCGTGATTCTTCCGTGAAGAGATACGATCGAATGTGAGCATTTGCCCACTCAAGTCGGTTACGATGACAAACTGCAGTCAGGTCGAGACCCTGATGAGGACGACAAGCATGCAGATGAGCTTCCCTGAGACGTTTCTTGACAGTTTGTGCAAAAATTCTTTGGTTATGCGAACCGATTGTTGCAGCAGCTGTCCAGGTGGCTGGTCTCAGACGATCTTGGAGGTGAAGATACTGGATGTGGAGGTCCTGGGCTGGTGTGGTTACATGTGGTCTGCGGTTGTGAGGCTGGTTGAATGTACTGCCAAATTCTCTGAAACGCCTTTGGAGACGGCTTATGGTAGAGAAATGAAACATTCAATTCACGGGCAACAGCTCTGGTGGAAATTCCTGCAGTCAGCATGCCAATTGCACGCTCCCTCAAAAACGCGACATCTGTGGCATTGTGCTGTGTGATGGAACTGCATTTTTGAGTGGTCTTTTATTATGGCCAGCCTAAGGCACACCTGTGCAATACCAATGCTGTCTGATCAGCATCTTGATATGCCACACCTGTGAGGTGAATGGATTATCTTGGCAAAGGTGAAGTGCTCACTAACACAGATTTTGACAGATTTGTAAACAATATTTGAGAGAAATAGGCCTTTTGTGTATATAGAGAAAGTCTTAGATCTTTGTTCAGCTCATGATGAATGGGGGCAAAAACAGAAGTGTTGCGTTTATGATTTTGTTCAGTGTATAAACCCACCTGAGTTGACGAGACTGAGGAGAGGGTTGTTGGGAGAGAGGCTGTTGTTCCTCTGAAGCCTCCGATTGGAGCGACGACCCGACCGCTGGATGGACAAAACCTCTGGCTTCAGCGGGCCCTGTCTGGAGTCAAAACAGGGAGGTAATTGTTCAGACATCACAACATTTTAGGATATTTTTTGCATTTGTTGCGACTTTCTCCTGCAGCACACAACACATTAAAATTGTATTTACCTTTTGTTCTGTGGTTTTTGTGGTATCAAATAACATATTGGTCCCACAAAATTATTCTTTGACTCTCAAAAACAAACATAAAATGTGACTCTGTCAACTACTTAAGCTAATACCTAATAATAATATAAAAATAGGAAATGCAATGTACTTATTTGTGCCAAAAAAGAAGAACTTGTATTTTTTGCATGTAAGTGATTCAGATGTGTAATTAAAATGTTATAGGATGTGTCAATTTTTCATGGTGTTCCTGACAAACAGTTTTTGTTTGTTTTGCAAATTAAGAGCACCAGGTGACTGAAGCACTCAGTCTCATGATCAAAAACAAATTCAGTCAGCCTGAAGTTGTCCAGGCTTACATTATATTTGTATGTTGTGTTGGTCTGACAGTGATGCTACTGCCAGTGACATGGGACAAGCAGCTGTAAGCAGGGTTACATCACCTAAGATTTATCTTAGTGTTCTCAAGTTGTGTGTGGTGATGTGCAGGTGAATGCACATTCACATATTTAAACGTGTGTTTGTGTGAGTTTTGTGATTCATGATCATTAATTTTTTTACAGCAAAGGCACTCTGCCAACCTCTCAAATTATTTCAGACTATGCATGTAAATTTTGTACGAATTAAGGTTTACTGCTTACACCTTACTAAAATTTAAAAGTTCATGTTGACACGTTATAGGCAAATGCAGTTTATTGCATGACATTCACAACATTCATTCACAACATTAAATGTTTTCTTCATGCTTATTTTTTTTCATCTAGCAGGCCTATTTAATGGCTTGTTAAGAGTTACCAAGAGATACTACTCTCAAATCAAAAGATTAAAAAAAAAAAAAAAAAAAAATGAAGCTTCACCAGGAGACGGTTAGCTTAGCTTAGCACTGGACTGGAAACAGAGGGAACAGCTAGCATGGCTCTGCCAAACTAATCCTTTAATCCACTAATCTTTATTTAGCACTTGTTTTTTTTAGCTTTAACTATACACTACATTTCACACAGAGTGAGATAAATACTATCTAAATAAGGCTTTTTCTATACTGAAATCCCAATCAGCTTACTTTGAATGATCTTCTTTGTTAAGAGGACTATGGTTGTTTCCTTTGCACATGTGGGAGAAATGTAGGATAATTAATCCACTAGCTGCAGTCAAATGTTTGTGTATACTAGATGTATGGAGACGGAGGAACAGGTGGCGGGTCCTTCTTGTCCTGCCAGTGAGTCATTCTGGCGGCTACGTAGCAGCTTGAATCGCTAAAGTCGAAGAAAGTAATACAGCTCTGAGTCATACCATATGAATATGAGCTCCCGCTTGTCCTCTTCACACATATAAATCTGACCACAAAAAGCTATTTAAAGCCACCAGAGAAACAGACAGATCCTCTAGACGTTTGGAAAAACAGTGATTCCAGTCAGATGCACAGGGGAATTTTTCAAGTGCTGCAATTCAGAGAGGACAGTCACACTTTGAAATAGCATGAGGGAAAAAGAGAGAAAAACAACTTAGAGGGAGTGAGGAGAGAGGAAAGAAAAGTAAGTAGGCGTTTGTGGAAGTCTCAGAAGTCAACTATCCAAGCTGCTCATTTTCTGCCTCTGAGAGTAAGTTTAAACATGGTCATGATGAGAAAAGGGACTTTCAAATCATGCAGGGATCCTTTTAAACTGAACTCACGCAAAGAAATATCAAACCAAACCAACTATTATCGCCAAGGAAGCTGTGAAATGCTGCAATAGAGCTGCATTTGATAAATGTTAAAATACTTTGATTTAGTCAGCTGTGGATATAATGTAGACAAATACTAGACAAAGGCAGAACAAGGGATACCAAAGGCCAGGGTATAGTTGAAACTAACAAGCTGTTTGATCACGTCTGAGGCAAAAGTGTTAATAACTGTTCTGAAAAGCTTGCCGTCATAGAAAGGAGTGAGACACGTCAACAACCGACAACCTCTCTTTAAAGGCATTTATTACGTTGCTAATGAAAAGTGATAAAATGTGGTAAGAATTATTTATACTGTGGGGAATTATTTAACTTGCAGACACTTTTTCTAATATCTGGAAACATTAGGAAAGGATTGGTTGAGTTTGATTGTGGTGTGGTGCCTAAAAACATGCAGCTAAGTTTAACTGGCGACTCTAAATGAATGTGAGCCAGCGTAAAAGGTCATCTGTCTCAGCCCAGTGATTTACTGGTGACTTGTCCAGGGTATAAAGTGAATAGAGCATAAAATAAAAATTCTAGTCTCGATTGGAAATTATACTAGAGCCTAAAATGTATTTCTTTTCTAACATATGTTACGGCTGCCACCGCCCCCACCTGTATTTGCCTGTGCTTTTGAGTAGGCTATCTGGTATGCTGAGCAGGCTATGCAAGCCCACGCGGAGGATTGGCAGCACGAGGAGAGAAGGTCCCGCCTATTTCCTGGGTTTCCGGTGACCATGCCATCAATTGGTGCGGCATGCTACTACGGGCCAATCAAAGGGCGACAGTGACGACCACCACCTGTTTAAAAGCCTGCTGGGTCTGCCGTTCGAGGCAGCAATCTGACCCGAGTTGCTTGCCTTGGGAACACATGTCTCAGAGCCTGTAGTAGTGTTTTGTTACCCGTGCCAAACTTTGTGTCTTGACTGTGTTTCACGGTGTGAAGGTAAGGGGTGGGCCAGGTTTAAGCTTAGAGATAACTGACACCTTTCTTGCACACACCATAGGTGTTTTATGTTAGTTTTCATCAGGTTCAGGGGTGCTGTGCGCTTTGTGTTTTGTGTTTTTTCAAATGCTGTAGGTTAGTGAGCTTTTGGTTTATTCTTGTTTTTGTTAGTACCTCTGTAGAGCAGTAATCCTCCTTTTGAGGATCTCCTTTTGTTATAATTGTTTGTTGATTTCCACAGCACCCATTGGCCCATTCTCTGTTTGTGCTCCATTTGCATTACTTCAAATAAATATCCTTTCAAACCAACAACATCTGGTTTATGTTCATGTCCCAATATCCCTAGACACCTCGGGACGTAACACATATAATAAAGGATCATACACAAAATGTGTTTGATCTTGAATGGAGGGTTGGCAGAAGCAAATCTCTTGTTAAAGTTGCTGCACAAGTGTGAACTCAGACAGGTGAC